>NC_059167.1:20796377-21102874 GCF_019923935.1 Bubalus bubalis
AGGCAAGAACACTGGAGTGGGCTGCCATTTCCTTCTCCAATGCATGAAAGTGAAAAGTGAAAGTGAAGTCGCTCAGTCGTGTCCGACTCTTAGCGACCCCATGGACTGCAGCCCACCAGGCTCCTCCGTCCATGGGATTTTCCAGGCAAGAGTACTAGAGTGGGGTGCCATTGCCTTCATAGCATAGTGCAAAGATTAGAAAAAGAAAGGAGACAATGCTGTGACCTTTTTGGAAACCATGGAATGAGTGTTGAGGGAAATAGTTCTGTTTCGAGGGCAGTGTTAATTCTACTCAGTTATCTTCCAGAATGTGGAAGCTACTTGAGTCCCTTCTTCCTTTCCTCATCTTCTGTTATTCAACTCTCCCTTTTCTTGTCACTATTTTTCTCCTCTCTTACGCTTTGCTCATTTCAGAAGGGCAATACAGTAGAGATTAAGAGTGTGGAATAAGGAGTCGGACTTCCCAGGTGAGAATGCTGGCTTTGAGCTCCAGTGGGGACTTTCTAGCTAATTACTTCATTATTCTAAACTTCTGTGTTTTGTAGGTAAGTCATACATAATAATTATACCTACCTCCTGGGATGAGGCACATTCAAAATGATTGATAAGGGTTAAGTATTTTAATTTTCTTTTTCATTCATTCTCTTTCAATTGGGCCACATTTTGTTCCTGTTCTTCTCTGCTAAACTCCAGAGCAATTGGTGGTTAGGAGAGAGAGTTACTAATAGACTTATAGAATGAACTTTCTAGTGAGGAATGGAAAGGAACCATTTTATTTCCTTCTTTTTTTCCTTATTATAATTAGGGTATTTCAGGAGCTCTCTGTGAATATAATTTTGGCAGAGATGAAAATGTACAAAGCCAGTTGAGAGGAACACATATGTACTATACGTGCAAACAGGAGAATGAATGTCCTACTTCAAGTAAGAATCTCCCAGCTGACAATTTCAGCTTCATCTAGGCCTTGTTTGCTTAACTGATGAGAATACTTTCTAATAAGACCAAGATGAAGGCTTTAATAATTCTAGAATGTGGTCACCCTACTTTATCTCTTTTATGTCTAGAGACCGCTTCCCTGGCCCTGGCCAGCCACCTGTGAATGCATCCATTGTTCAAAAGATGATCAGCTGGAGGCATCTGATGAAAGCGGGGCACATTCATCGTCTTAGCAGGAAACAACTACAATTGAGAGTACATTCCATCATGGAGGCAGGTTTGTAGGTGAAGAGAACACAGACTCGCATCCTTGTAGAGTTCCTAGAAGACCAATAGGTTTGGAGTGGTAAGTTCCACAGCCGTTGACGGCCCACAGCAAAGATTACCCCTGTGTCCCTTGCCTTCAGTGTCCTAGCTCTGACACTGGAGAATCACCATCTATCCCTTCAGACCAGACTAGTCTAAACTGCTAAATTTCTCCCCACACCACTCACACATGCTTTTCCACGGACTCTCTCCTCTGCCTGAAATATTCTTCTTCCTATACACCTGTAAGGCTGGGACTATCACTTCGTTCAGGGTTTTACTCAAAGTCACCTTCTCTGGGGGACCTTTCAGCCACTCTTTCTGAAATTCACCACTCCTCCAACATTTAAAATCCCCCTTTGTTTTTTTTTCCTCCTCAGGCTTTCTCAGTATCTATCATACCATATAGTTTACCTATTTTTTTCTTATTTATTTTCTGTCTTCCCTGATTCAACACAAACCCCCTGAAGGAGAGGTTTGGGGTCTGTTTTGTTGACTATAGTATCCCCAGCACCTAGTATAATCCCTGGCACATAGTTGACTCTTAATTCATGTTTATTGAACGAATGAATGAATGAATTGGTGTGATTCATTGATCAATGTATCTGGTTCCCCTCCTCAAATGTGAACTCTATGAGACCAGAAGCTGAGCCTGTTTTACTCACTCCTATATCCCTAGAGCTGAACCAAGGGCCTAGCAGATGGTAGATACTCTCTAAGTATTTTTTAAATAAGTAATTTAAAATATCATAAATGCCAGTATTGAGAGAAGGAATTTCCTGGCAGGAACATGGTAATGCAGATGTCTTCACAGTTATGAGCCTGCCTAAGCAGTCTCTGAATTAACATCAGAGTAATACTGGGTATGGTTGGGATTACTTTTCATACATGCTTACGGTCTGACAACTTGAAATGACACAAAAGAGTGTGTGGCAGTGGTGTGGTACCAAGCTTTGAGTTTGGGTTCTAAGAGTCAGTGCCTGGGGCAAAAACTGTATCAATAAAAAATTGCCATTAGAAATCTCTTAGATCACCCACATAGTACAGATTATTTGGTTTTATGTATTTTGTGCCAACTCACAGTTAAGTTCAACTCAGCCAGTTTTCCCCCAGAGTTGGAACAGATGGTCATGGCTGTTTCTTTGGTTGAGCACCAGATGAAGTAGTTGGCTTGAATTGAAGGGCCATATTGTTGTGGAGGGGTGGGGAGGGGGGGTGAATTACATATATATAGTCATGTATTACATGTATATATGTATACATGTATATAGTCATCTGTATTATTTTCTTTTGTTGAATGTATAGTTTACTTCAAGCAACTTAAATACTTCTGTATGTAACTCCATTGTACTATCTGGTCCTCAGTGTTGTCAGATACTCTTCATTGTTTGTCAGGAAGATAGATGTAAAGGAGGTGGAAAATAATCCTTTGGGGGGCATCACAATTGTTGGCATAACCACTAGGAAAATGTCAATCATAATGACTTTCCAAATTAAAAAAAAAAATGACTTTTATTTAAATTGTGTACATGCTCTAAATCCCTGTAGAAAATAATAAAAAGCATGTGTGGAGTGCTCACTCTGTGTCGAGGACTAGGTTCTTTATGTATATTGTCTCATTGTACTGCCTCGTAGTAACCCTTTGAAGAAGGTATTACAAACCCTGAGGCTCTGCTGTGATTTTTCACAAAAGCCAGGCAGCCACACAAGCTTGGCACATTGCCCAAAAGAACACATTTAGCTGCAGCCCATGATGGAGCCACTCCCATCCCAGGGCATGATACAAACGTTGCTGTCCCTTTCTCCAGGGTTGGCTTTTTGTCCACACCAAGTCTGCCAGGCAGGGATGCTTAGAAAGCTTTTCCACACTTCACGAAAGTACATGGGTATTATCTCTCTATATATATAAGGGTAATAAGAGTCAATCAACTTATTTCAAGAGTTCTGTGTTATGATACTCACTTTATTGGTAGCTTTGAAAATTTTTAATTCCATTTTGATGGGAACTTATGAGTTACTTCAGAGAAGGCAATGGCACCGCACTCCAGTACTCTTGCTTGGAAAATCCCATGGACGGAGGAGCCTGTTAGGCTGCAATCCATGGGGTCGCTAAGAGTCAGACACAACTGAGCGGCTTCACTTTCACTTTTCACTTTCATGCATTGGAGAAGGAAATGGCAGCCCGCTCCAGTGTTCTTGCCTGGAGAATCCCAGGGACGGGGGAGCCTGGTGGGCTGCCATCTATGGGGTCGCACAGAGTTGGACACGACTGAAGTGACTTAGCATAGCATAGCATAACATAGCATATGAGTTACTTATAAACCAACTCATATAAGGGGTAAAAGGAATCATGTTCACGGTCTTTGTTTCTTTTTTGATCATGTTCTCTGCTTAGTGTCCTATTTTCTACACTAAATAACTTCTTTCCTTCAACCTGCTCTCAGTAAAAAGACTGCTAACACAACAGCACCGCTTCAGACCAGCAGCACTGGGATATCCCACCTTGGTTGTTTTTACACCTCTTCATCTGTTATTTCCCTTGGCTTCTTTAGGCATCACAGTTTCTTCCACATCTCCCCCAAACATATTTAATATTGATTATAAACATGAGCCATGTTGCCAATATGTCTAAGCCTTCTATCATTTTCCCTTTCTTTATTTTCTATCCCCTCATCTTGAGGAACCTGGCTTTATTCTACTGTCAGCCATTGTGTTCAAACTCGGGGCAAAGTACTCTACTTGGCCACACGGGTAAAAACAGAAAAAGGGCTGGGAGAGGAGACAAAGATGTGTTGATTCTACGTTTCACACTCACAGAAGACGACAGTGGCTCTTGGGGACTGTAAGGCCTTTTCCCCTGTTACCCAAGTAGTAATTAGCGGTGCTGGGAGTTTGAACCTGGGTCAGCAAGGTTCCAAAAGCACCTACTGTTTCCATTACACCACACTGTTTATCATAAGCAGCAAAAATCGTGTTAAATGCAACTTTGGGGCAACAAGGATGAGCAGCAGACTTTTTGTGAACAAACAGAATCGTACATGATTACTGGGTCTGATAATGTGACTTTGGAGAGAGAGGCCAGATTAAATAAAGGACTTTCCCGAGACCACCAGTAGCATGCGTGACCAATGCTTACTCTGTGCCTGGGACCGTGCTAGGTATTTTAAAGAAGACATGGGGGGCATAAGAGACAGTGTAGTTGAAGGGAAAATATGCCTTATAATATACAGGGTACCTCCTAGATACAGAGAGCACACTCAAACTGTACAATTAAGAAGAGTTTAAGGGAAAAGAAGCAGACCCACAGATAAATGGATATAACACAGATAAACACAGATAATGCTGGTAAACCAGTGGTTGCCAGTGACTAGGGGGAAGGAGGGAGGAGGATTATAGGAGTAGGGGAGTAAGAAGTACATATTATTAAGTGTAAAATATGCTACAAGGGTATAGTGTACAACATAAGGAATATAGCCAAGATTTTATGATAATTATAAATGGAGTATAACCTTTAAAAATTGTGAATCACCATACTGTACACTGCACCTTATATAGTATTGTATATCAACTATACTTCAATAAACATTTTTAATAAAAAAGAGTTTAAGGGACCAATCTACTTATAAAGACATGAGTGAGTTTTAAGGAATTGGGGCCGGCAAGAGTGGATTCTATTACCCACCCCCACACATGCAAGGGCAAGGGGAAGGGCAGAGCATAGCTGCGTGAAGAGGAAGGGACACTTCCCTCTCCCAGGAGCTATGACATTCAGTACAGAAAAGCAGCCAACCTGTAGTGACCCATGAGGGAGGGAGCCACAGTCATAATTGAACACTCAGTGAGTGTTCAATGAGAATATGTTCAATGAAGAATGAATGAAAATGTCTGCAGTAGCAAGTGCAGCCTGAGGGCTGGTGAGTCAAGGAGATCTCCACTTTCATCTAGCAGGCAAAATGAAGATGGGGTTTATGGGGGTTATGAAATTACAGTCATAATTATCCCAACCTCTCTCAACCTTTAACTTTTCGGTGATGCTTCCCATTAGGTAATCCCAACCAAAAGCTAGAGAGCAAGCACTGATTCCATCCATAAAACCAAACAACTAAAACTGTCAGTAAGTAGATGCTATAGACCCATGTCACCATCTTCCACTCTGGAAATACAGTGCCCTATGTCAGCCTAAAGATGGACCTTCACCCCTAATCCCATAAGAATGGAATGGTGTCTGACAAATGGGATTTGTAAGCAGCTCTTTTGCCACTTTCTGTTTGTCTGTTTCTATTCTGCTTAAGCCCTGATCATAAAGATGAGATCATTAGGTAACATTTAACCTAACTCCTGAGTTCTGCTTCACTGAATAGACATAACACCTTGCTTAAACTGTTGATTCTTTCCCCAGATTAAAAAGAGTAAGACTGAGAAGTAAAGAATGACTGACTCTCTACCCCAGCTCCCCTCTTAGCAATTTGCATGCGTGCAGGAGACCACCCAAAGGAAGATCAGGAGATGTCAGCAGGTCTGCGTGCAGTGGAAAAATGACGAAGAATCTGACCTTCTGCCTTAATGATTAAGTGAGACTGTTTTTCCTTTTTCCCTTTAAAAATCGTCATGATTTAGCAGAATCTTTGGAGTTGTCTCCAGACAAGATCCACCTTCTCCCCAGATTTCTGGCTTTTCTGAATAAAACACCTTTCTTTTCTACTGATAAGTGCCCCTAAATTATTGGCTTTTGAGCAGAAAGCAGCTGAACCTGAGTTTAGTAACAGTTTCAAGTAAGACCAGTTCAAATTAATATTGAAATAAACTGGCTTCCTTGTTCATCCAAAGTGAAAGGCAAGGTGAGCTTAAGCTTTCTGTATTAGTGCATTTCAATTGCCTCCTATAAGCAATGGTTTTGCTCAATTCCCTTTACCATTGTACAACTTTATTTCACTCATCCAGAGCTTTCTCTATCATTAGTTTTCTTCTTTCCATTTCTGCTCTTTCCTTTCCTTCAGTAAAGAGGGCTGCTTGGCTTGTGTCTTCATCAGCTGCTGCTGCTGCTGCTAAGTCACTTCAGTCGTGTCCGACTCTGTGCGACCCCATAGATGGCAGCCCACCAGGCTCCCCCATCCCTGGGATTCTCCAGGCAAGAGCACTGGAATGGGTTCCCATTTGGAACAGCTTTGCAAGGGTTTTCTTTCCTCCATCCAGACAGAAAAACAAAAGGGTAAGGATGGCTTGAGGGATTGGATCAGAATGTTGTTTTATTGCAGCTGTTTCTGGATTGCAGAGTCACCGGAGCGAAACAATGTGCTCAGGGACTGAAGGAAATGGTTTGGCTCCAATCTGTCCCGAGTCATCTGGGGAAGAATTTCTCATTGTTAGCGAGGTTAGTACTCAATAGGGATTTGCTTCTCTCCACGGAGTGTGTGTTGGGGGAGAGGCATGGGAACGTCACATGTAATGGGAGCAAAGAAGGCAAACGCAAAAAAATAATAATAATAATAATAACTGAACTTTGGTCAGGGCACAAACCATTTACTCTCTGGGCTCTGGTTTAAATGTGCAGCTCAGGAAAGACTCTCCATTTATTTCTAAGAGCCTGAGGGCTGGTGAGTCAAGGAGATCTCCACTTTCATCTAGCAGGCAAAATGAAGATGGGATTTATGTAGACCGGTGGATCTAGTTGATGAATGAGTGAGTCCAGTGGAAAATTTTAAAGTGAGATTTGGGTAGGAGGTTCATTTTGGCTTCTCGACAAAGATGAAAAGCTAAATTTATGTGCTTGAGTATTGCTGGCTTTACAGGTATGTAGGACAAATATATCCATCTACACTTTGCCCTCATATGTATGTGTTATTTGTTCTATTTGAAGAAGCCTCTGAAACTGTGTTTTCCTCCCTGGTAAGGCAATGGCACCCCACTCCAGTACTCTTGCCTGGAAAATCCTATGGATGGAGGAGCCTGGTAGGCTGCAGTCCATGGGGTTGCTGAGGGTTGGACACGACTGAGCGGCTTCACTTTCACTTTTCACTTTCATGCATTGGAGAAGGAAATGGCAACCCACTCCAGTGTTCTTGCCTGGAGAATTCCAGGGACGGGGTAGCCTGGCGGGCTGCCGTCTATGGGGTCACACAGAGTCAGACACGACTGAAGTGACGTAGCAGTAGCAACTATCCCTACAATAGATCCTGTAATCTTCATGGAAGAAACCTATAAAATACACTTTACAGTTCGGCAAAAATCAGACTAAGTGGGCTATGGAGACCTACCCAATTTTCATTCCAACTTCTCTCGGTAAATGTTTCTCTTTACTTTGGGGCTCACATATTTTCCCCTTTTTGATTTTTTTTTTTTTTTACATAGTTAGTGCTATGCACTGAATTGTGTCCCCTAAGAGGTAGTGAAGTCCTAACCCCAGGTGCTTATGAATGTGACCTTATTTGGAAATAGGATCTTTGCAGATAATCTAGTTAAGATGAGGTCATTAGGGTGGGCCCTAAAGTAATATGTGTTCTTATACAAAAGGCAAATTTGGACAGAGAGACAGACTTGCATGCAGATGCAGGGGGAAGGCAGTATCTGCAAGCCAAGAAACACTTGAGGCTGCTATTACAGAAGCTAGGAGATAGACAAAGAATTGATTCTCTCTCACAGCCCCAACCCTGCCAGTGCCTTGATTTCAGATTTCTGGCCTCCAAAACTGTAAGGCAATAATAAATCTATGTTGTTTAAGTCACTCAGATTGTGGTGCTTTGTTTGGGCAACCCCAGGAAACTAATATAGTTACATAGGAGGAAATCTTCAGGCTCAATCTTTCAATTTTCTTCAATGAAGACTAAAGTGAATGCCTTTAGGTGGTCACAGAGCCAGCTGGGGATAGAGGTCTAAATTCCCAGATCATCCGTCTACTCATTTATATAACTGGTCTGATTTGGATAAATCACAATGACCGTCTTCTGCAGTTGGCTCAAGCGGATGGAGAAATGGCATCTGTCTTCTAATGCATATGCTACTAGACTTTAATAGTTTAAAATTAGACTTTGGTAACACTAATGCGGAGTTGGAATGCTTATTCTGTGTCAGTGTAAATGAATTTGTCTCAATGTCAGTGACGTTCACTTAAGGCTCACTGGTTTACCTTTTGAAAGCCTACAGAAACTTGAAGAAGATTGCTAGTGGGTTATGCATCCAAATTACCCCTTATACATGAAAAGAGGTAACTACCTGAGCCACCTCTCGGGAAGGTCAGAACACTTTCACCTACATCTGGTGGCTTCTCTTATAAGAATGTACAGTTCTGGTGAAGTGGTTGGAGCTCCTGAGCCAGGGAAAGTTGTGAATGGTGAGGCACAGAGTTAGGAAGGAGCTTAGCTTGCCCAGCTTATTCCTCTTCGGTTTCTGCTAGTTATCATACAACATTGCCTATATTCCCTGTTCTGTACAATATGTCCTTTTTAAAAACATTTTTACTGAAGTATAGTTGCTTTACAACGTTGCGTTATGTTATGGATACCAAGAGGGGATAAGGAGTGGGATAAATTGGGAGACTGGGACTGACATACATACACTGCTGTGTGTAAACTGGGTAACTAATGAGAGCCTGCTGGATGGCACAGGGAACTCTACTCAGTGAGACCCAGTATGGGGCTGCCCTTCTGGGGTGGTGGGGAATGGGAGGGTCCATTATCTCTCCATACCTGACTCTTTTTTGTCCTTAGAGCTCTCAGCGGCTGGTCCCCAGATCCCATCTGACAAGGAGGCAGTCAACACTTCTGCTTCTTCGCTCTCTGGATGCCAGCAGAGCCCATGTCTCACACATCTTCCTTAGGTTTCTCTGCATTCTCCTCCCAAGTAGCTGCTCCATGTCAGAGAGGTGATTAGCAACTGGACTGGAATTGGGAGACAAAGGTATCACCCTTGAGGCTATCATCGTTTGGATTTGGTGAATCAAAGAAAAACACTATATATATCCCCTCTTTGAAAAATTCCTTTCCCATGTAGGTCACCACGGAGCCGAGTAGAGTTCCCTGTGCCATCCAGCAGGCTCTCATTAGTTACCCATTTTACACACAGCAGTGTATATATGTCAGTCCCAGTCTCCCAATTTATCCCACTCCTTATCCCCTCTTGGTATCCATAACATAACACAACATTGTAAAGCAACTATACTTCAATAAAAATGTTTTTAAAAAGGACATATTGTACAGAACAGGGAATATACGCAATGTTGTATGATAACTATAAATGGAGTCTAACCTTTAAAAGCTGTGAGTCACTGTGTTGTACATTTGAAACATATAATATTGTATACAAACTACATCTCACTAATAAATAAGCGAAAGTTTAAAGAAAAAGAGAGAGGGCTTTCCTGGTGGCTCAGTGGTAAAGAATCCACCTGCCAATGTAAGAGACAGGGGTTCGAGAACTGGTCCAGGAAGATCCTGCATGCTTCAGAGCAACTAAGCCCTTAGGCCACAGCTGTTGAGCCTGGGAACCACCCCTGAGCCCATCTGCTGCAACTACTGAAGTCTGTGAGCTCCAGAGCCCGTGCTCTGCAACAAGAGAAGCCACCGCAGTGAGAAGCCCGTGCACCACAGCTAGAGAGTAGTCCCTGCTCACCGCAACCAGAGAGAAGCTCATGCAACACTGAAGACCCAGCACAGCCCCAAATAAATAAATAAACATAATTATTTGGGGAAAAAAAGAAGGAAAGAGAAACACTACGTGCTCAAGTGTTCAATTGAAGTACAAGACTTTGGGCCCAAAGGACATGGACTCCCAACAGAATAACTGAAAAAAAAACAACTTCTTAGAGAAGATTTGCATTTGTTTGCCTGCATGAACATTTGGGGAGGCTTCCCAGGTGGTGCTAGTGGTAAAGAACACACTTGCCAATACAGGAGACGCAAGAGACAAGAGTTTGACCCCGTGGGTCGGGAAGATTACCCCTGGAGTAGGAAATGGCAGCCCACTCCAGTATTCTTGCCTGGAAAATCCCATGGGCAGAAGAGCCTGGCGGGCTACAGTCCATGGAGTCACAAAGAGTCGGACACGACTGAGTGACTGATCAAAGAGCACATGAAAGTTTTGATTTTGTAACTTGAGAAATGGAGAGGGATTTTGGTGAAGGGGGAGCCAGAAAAGAAGGAAAGAACTGTTCATCACTATCTGGCCCAGTTTGAATCTTTATGATTAAGAGGACAGGGGCAAAATGTGGACCCAACCCTTTAAAAGAGACTTTATGAGTTTCTGGCAACACATGTCTTCTCTGGGAAGGGCTGTGTTATGACTTTCATGGGCCTCAGGTACTTGTGTCTTCTTGGACCCCTTCCTCTATGAAAATGTTAGAAATTATATTTTATAGCAATAGATATGAATATATTAATATTAAATATTAAAACATTCTGTTGGATCCCGAATTTAGTTTTTTCTTCTGACTTTAAAAGAACTTATACTGTGGGCCCCTGAAAGTACTGTGGGCCCTAGGTTCTGTACTTACTGTGCCTAACAGATAAAGCCCAAGCTTTAGAACCCTGGGAACTAAGCGTGGCACAGAGTTAGGAAAGAGGCCCTTCTTCCAGCTTCTGCGTGAAATTCATGTCCACTCTGACATCAACAGATGATTCCCTGGGGGCTCAGATGGTAAAGAATCTGACTGAAATGCAGGAGACCCAGGTTTGATCCCTGGGTCGAGAAGATCCCCTGGAGAAGGGTATGGCAACTCACTCGAGTATTCTTGCCCGGAGAATCCCATAGACGGAGGAGCCTGGTGGGCTACACAGCCCATTGGGTAGCAAAGAGTTGGACACAACTGAGCGACTAACACTTTCTTTCACTTTCACTGATATATTCACAAAAGGCTTTGGGAAGACCCTAAAATAGCACCCACAGCACTGAGCTGGCATTCTCACAATCTCATGATGCCATGCACACAAGGCTACTCAAAGGGATTCTGAGGTCAACGCACATGAATAAGTGGGCACTAAAGCAGGAGAGGAGAATCAGGATGGATAACTCACAGTGAGTGTGGTGACGATTTGTATATGTTGAGACATTAATCAGGGCATTTTTCTCTTGCGAGTCCTTATATCCTTTATTCCTCCCTGATGTTAAATAGCATTTATTGCCAAAGTAGACAAACGATAGCATAGGGTTTCATAAGCCAAAACTTTCCCACCATTATTATTTATTTTTTGGTCACACCATGTGGCACGCAAGATCTTAGTTTCCTGACCACGGATCAAACCCACGCTCCCTGCAGTGAAAGCATGGAGCCCTAACCACTGGGCGTTAGGGAATTCCCTCCCCCCATTCTTTTTAAGAAGATTTAAGTTTTATTTACAGTAAATTTTATCCAATGCTGTGTGGTTCTGTGAATTTTGACCAAAATATATAGTCATGTAAGCACTGTTACAGTTACGTTCCATCACCCACCCCCTAAATTCCTCCGTATTTCTTTATAGTCAGCTGTTTCCTCAACTCCAGCCCCAGGCAACCACTCATTGGTTTTCAGTCCTTAGGAGTTTTGCCTTGGCAAGAATGTCACATCAATGGAATCATATCATAGGTAGCTTTTGACTCTTCTTTCACTTAGTGTAAAGCATTTGAGTTTTACCCGTGTTGTTGTATGTATCTGTAGTTTATTCCCACAATTCTGGTACCAATTTCAATGTGTGTGTGTGTGTTTTAACACACCACTGAGAAATTTTCTGCCACCTGCTGGGTATCCTGCAGTCTAGTTGAATTCTGTCACTGCCTACCTGGAGATACCATCAGATCTCACAGGTTAAAGGCTCAGTCTCACAAGCCTGCCCCCGCCCCCCACTTCAGACACCACTTGTAAGCCCAGGTGCGTTTGGGCCTGTGCTTCTGACTGGCTAAAGATCAGAAGTTCCCACAACCCCCTCCTTGGGTTCATTGAATTTACAAGAGTGGCTCATAGAACTCAGAGAAACGTTTTACTCACTAAATGATCAGTTTGTGATTAAAGGGTATGATTTAGGAACAACCAAACGGAAGAAGTGCATAGGGTAAGGTATGTGAGGAGGGGCAAGGAGCTTCTGTGCTCTCTGAGCAGGACAGTCTCCCCAGATCTCCTCATGTTCATCAACACAGTGTTGCTCTATTATCTCTAGTATACTACTATACACAGACATGAATGATTTCTGTGTGATTCTAATGCCAAAGAAAAATGATTTGAAGAAAGTGCTCCAAAATGCTGTGGGTGATTGTATTAGTTAGGATGGCGGAATTAAGGATCATTTATCATTTTCCCCTGAGCTCCTGGCATGAAGAAAGTCCTAATTCAAGAGAAGTTGGTCTGTAAGGGAAGAGATGAGGATAAACCTCAGTCTATGGCATTTAGATGGAGCTGAAGAAATACAGATAGGGCCACGGATGGGCAGACCTAAGGGCGGAGGCCAAGGAGAAAGACTCTTCTAAAAGGTGAGGAAATAAGAAATCCCAGAGCTGGAGATTTTTGTGTAATATGACTCTCACCAGACAAAAAGAAAGAAGGAGGGAATGAGGAGAAAGGTTGAAAGAGAATAAAAGAATGCCAGTGAGCGGTCTGTCAGGACATGGAGAGCACACGTTTAGTTCAAGAATTGGTCTGCTTAATGCAAAAGTTCTTTTCCCTTTACTTCATGGGCTTGCTAGACAAGCTGACTCATACATTTGCTATTTTCCTAATTTTTTAAAAAAGCATTTCCATTTTCTTTCAGACTCCAATGGAAAATTAGCTTCAGTCACATTTTGTTAAATGAACTAGCCTCAGTGAGCTCTATTAAGTAAGCCTCATAAATCAGCTTCTCTGATCCTTCTTCATCTATTCAGCTCTCCCGTGGATTCTCTTCACTTTCTCTTTCTGGCAAGGAGTTATCTGTGGTGAATACGGTGACCTTGATCACAGCACTGAACGTTCGTATTCCTATCACCTCTCAGTCCTTTCTCTTCATTCCTCCTTTCCGAGGTCTTCACTTTAGTGGAATATGTTTTAGATACTACTTTGCTCTCAACTTTTAAAAAATAATAATTTTATTTGTGTTTGGCTGTGCTGTGTCTTCACTGCCGTGTGTGCTTTTCTCTAGTTGCGGCGAGCAGGGGCTACTCTCTAGTTTGTGAGGACTTCTCATTGCGGTGGTTTCTCTGGCGGCAGAGCATGGGTTTTAGGGCATGCAGGCTTCAGCAGTTGTACCTCACGGGTTCTAGAGCACAGGCTTAATAGTCGTGGTGCATGGCTTGGTTGCCCTGCAGCATGTAGGTATGTGGACTCTTTCTGGACCACGGATCAAATCTGTGTCCCTTGCATTGACAAGCAGATTCTTTACCTCTGAGCCACCAGCAGAGCCTGTTCTACACTTTGCTTGCTGGTAGGACTCTGGGCCAAATCTTGTCTAGATACTTCTTGTGGGTGTCTCTGTTTTTGCCTACAAACTTGGAAAGCTTCTCCAGGCAAGAATGACATATGGTACATTTCTGAAACAAGAAACTCCCACAGAAACTGTCATGAAATTGGGACTCTCAGAGGATCTAGGGTTGGAATTAGGTGTCACTGGTGAGAAAACTGTTAGAGAGGCCTTAAGACCACACTTATACAAAATTGTGAAGATGGCAGAATTTATCTTCAGACCTACAGCCCACTCCCCTTTCAGCTCTGACCACCCTCCTCCAAGTTTTCAATGCCCAAACATTCTTCCTGCATGTTCTAGTTTCAATTCTCAGGCTTGCCCAGCCTGGACAGCCAGTAAGATTCTGGATCTAATTTTCTATGCTTATGCTTATTCAAATTTACATTTGGTAAGCTCTCATCCAATAATAAAAGAGCAAAAATTAGAAACAGATTCTTCACTAAAGAAGATACAGGAATGACAAATGCATGAACAAGTATAATAAATATCATTAGCCATTCAGTTCAGTTCAGTTCAATTGCTCAGTTGTGTCTGACTCTTTGCAACCCCATGAACCACAGCACGCCAGGCCTCCCTGTCCATCACCGACTCCCGGAGTCCATCCAAACCCATGTCCATTATGTTGGTGATGCCATCCAACCATCTCATCCTCTGTCGTTCCCTTCTCCTCCTGCCCTCAATCTTTCCCAGCATCAGGGTCTGTTCAAATGAGTCAGCTCTTCCCATCAGGTGGCCAAAGGATTGGAGTTTCAGCTTCAACATCGGTCCTTCCAATGAACACCCAGGACTGATCTCCTTTAGGATGGGCTGGTTGGATCTCCTTGCAGTCCAAGGGACTCTCAAGAGTCTTCTCCAACACCACAGTTCAAAAGCATCAATTCTTCAGTGCTCATGTTTCTCAATAGTCCAACTCTCACATCCATACATGACTACTGGAAAAACCATAGCCTTGACTAGATGGACCTTTGTTGACAAAGTAATGTCTCTGCTTTTTAATATGCTGTCTAGGTTGGTCATAACTTTCCTTCCAAGGAGTCAGTGTCTTTTAATTTCATGGCTGCAATCACCACCTGCAGTGATTTTGGAGCCCCCAAAATAAAGTCTCTGTTTCCACTGTTTCCCCATCTATTTGCCATGAAGTGATGGGACTGGATGCCATGATTTTAGTTTTCTGAAAGAGGAGAGTGAAAAAATTGGCTTAAATCTCAACATTCAGAAAACTAAGATCATTAGCCACTGCGGAGATGCAAATTAAACCCACAACAAGATGTCACCATACATTCCCTGTGCTGTACTAGGTCGCTTCAGTCGTGTTTGACTCTTTGCGACCCATGGACTGTAGCCAGCCAGGCTCCTCTGTCCATGGGGTTCTTCAGGCAAGAATACTGGAGTGGGTTGCCATGCCCTCCTCCAGGGGATCTTCTCAACCCAGGGATCGAACCCAAGTCTCCCTAATTGCAGACAGATTCTTTACCAACTGCCAACTGAGCCACAAGGGAAACCCAAGGATACTGGAGTGGGTAGCCTATCCCTTCTCCAGAGAATCTTCCCGACACAGGAATCAAACCAGGGTCTCCTGCATTACAGGCAGATTCTTTACCAGTTGAGCTACCAGGAAAGCCCATACATTCACTAGAATGGTGAATAATAAATAATTTTCTGTCAAAAATTAAATTGTTTTAAAATTAAATTTTTTTAATTAAAATGCTTGAGCATAGTACATATTGGTAAAATGTAAAGCAGCTGGAAATTCCATACACTGTTGGTGAGATGCAAAATGGTACAGCCACTTTGGAAAACATGTGGACAGCTTTTTAAAAAGGCAAGTATACATGGACCATGTGAGCCGGCCATTTCACTTTAGTTATCCAAGAGAAATGGAAGCATATGTCCACACAAAGACTTGGACACAAGTGATCACAGAAACTTCATTTGCAATAGCCCTACATTGTAAACAATCTGTATTGGTCTACTCAGTCTGCTGCAATAAAATGCCACAGATTGTGGACAGAACAACAGAAACAACAGCACTTCATTTTCTCACAATTCCGAGGCTAAAAAGTCCATGATCATGATTCTGGTTCTGGTGAGGGCTCGCTTCCTTGTTTGCAGATGGCTGCTTTGTCCTTTCATCTGATTATGCTTGGAGAAAGAGAGAAACAGAAGGAAAAAGAGAGGGGGGAGAGAAAGGGCTTTCTGGTGTATTTTCTTCTAAGAACACTAATTGTATTCCATCAGGGCCCCACCCTTAAGGCTTACCTCACATTAACTACCTCCTAAAGACCCTATTTCCAAATACAGTCATCTTGGGGCTAGGGCTTCAACTTTATCGTGCTAAGTCACTTCAATTATGTCGGATTCTTTGTGACCCTGTGGATTGTAGCCCGTCAGGCTCCCCTGTCCATGGGATTCTCCAGGCAAGAATACTGGAGTGGGTTGCCATGCCCTCCTCCAGATCTTCCAGACCCAGGGATGGAACCTGTGTCTCTAATGTCTCCTGCATTGGCAGGCAGGTTCTTTACCACTAGTGCCACCTCAGAAGCGCACTTCAGTCCATAGCACAAGTGAAATGTCCATCAACAGGGGAACAGACAAACTAATTATGGTGCTGCCATATAATGGCATACTAGTCATCCATTCGGAGAAGGCAATGGCAACCCACTCCAGTACTCTTGCCTAGAAAATCCCTGGACAGAGGATCCTGGTAGGCTGCTGTCTATGGGGTCGCATAGAGTCAGACACGACTGAGCGACTTCACTTTCACTTTTCACTTTCATGCATTGGAGAAGGAAATGGCAACCCACTCCAATGTTCTTGCCTGGAGAATCCCAGGGACGGGGGAGCCTGGTGGGCTGCCGTCTATGGGGTCGCACAGAGTCGGACACGACTGAAGCGACTTAGCAGCAGCAGCAGCAGTCATCCATTAAAAGAAGTAAATTATTTATGTACTCCACACTGTAGATACAATTCAATGTAATCATGCGGATTGAAAGAAGCCAGACAAAAAAGAAGTATATACTAGATGATCCCATTTACATTTAGAAATGCAAAGTCATCAATAGCAACAGAAAGCAGGTTAGTGATGGCCTGAGGATGGGGAAAGGGGAGAGGAACAGAAGGAACGGATTATAAAGTAGCACAAGTAAATTTATGGGTTTGGTGAATATGTTAATTATCTTGATTGTGTCAAGGCTTTTGCAGGCAATGGTTTAATCACTATGCTGTCCACTTTCAATACACGCAGCTTCTTGTGTCAATTATGCCTCAGTGAATCTGCAAAAATTTTGCATCTAATTAGCCCTCACTTGGACAAGTTTAATCCATTTGTAGCAAGGTTGATTTCTTTTAGGTAAACCTGTACAGAGTCAGTTCTGGCTCTTTCCTCACTCCTTGATCTCCTTGCCTGAGCAAGGATTTTCTTGTGTTCTACCAAATATTGAGAGGCCTGATTATAAAGAAAAATGATGATCACGTCTAGCACACTATTTTCTTTTCAAATGTATTTTGAAATCTGAAGACAATTAGTTTGCTGTGTATTCACTTGTCTTTGAATAAATGATGCGTCATGCCTGGAGATATCAGGCTGCCACCTGAAAAATCATGTGATGATGTGATTCCCATGAATGCACAAGTCTGCTCTGTGTACCTGTGCCTTGACACATAGGCAGCAATTTCCACTAATGTGTCTACTCAATGATTGCTGGTCTGCAACTTCATTTATCATTTCAGCACGTATATGTGATGATATCCCAGGAATTTAGGCATTATCCAGGGGCTAAAGCTAAGTGCCAAGTTCTCAATCTCCAATGTAGAAGATGCTTCTTCCAACCATCCCCATAGGGAGCAGGAGCAGGTGGATGCTGGTTGGGTCCCTGCAGGGACAATAATTGCCAGGGTGGGTGGACTGGTAACAATGAAGCCTAGCTATCCCTCATTGTAAAAAGCATGGCCACAATACTTTGCCGCTCCCTTCATCAGGAGGTGGAGTCTGTTTTCCCACTCCTTGAATTTGGGTTAGCCTTGTGAGTTGTTTCCTGACCAACGGGATTTGGCAAAAGTGATAAGGGCACATGTTCCAGAACTTGGGCCTAAGAAATCCTGCAACTTTTCTGTGGCCCTCTTGGCATGCCCCTGCAGCTAGGTATGACTGCATTAGATAACTGAATGACATCACCTGGAGGGGAGCAGGTAGCATAAGAGCCTGGTCTGGTCAGTGAGGTCATCTCAGATCATCCTGCTTTAGTCAACCCACCAGATGACTGCAAACTCATGAGAGATCCCAGGCAAGACCGGAAGAACTACCCGGGTAAGTCCATTGCCAATGCAGAATTGTGAGCAAACAGATGGTTGTTGTTGTAAGTGGATCAGTTTGGGGGTGGCTTGTTATGCAGTGATAATGCTTACCTAAGGGCCCTTTGTGAAATCTAAGGCAGTTCCCAGAAAGCTCCTCAGAGCCAGTTTCTAGTGTTTTCACTGCCTTGCATCACAATAGCAGGCAAATCACTTACCATCTGCACTTCAGTTATTCTGCTGTTTAAATGGCAACAGCATCATGCATTTCAGAGGGTGTGTTGTGAAAAGTTATTCTTGTGAGATGTTTCTATATGTAGTTGTGGGGGAGTGAAAAGTTTAGCTACGTATTTAGAAAGTGGGTCTATTTTGATGGTTTGGGCTAATAAGATTTCTTTGTTGAGGCTGCCCTTAAATAGACTTAATGTCAGTCTGTTCTGGGTTTCCTAGCAGACGGTCTTCAGACTGCTGATGGTCTACTCTCATCCCTTCCTTCTCCCTGCCCCAGGCCCTTCCTGTCATCTCTGGGGAAGGAGACCTGGAGATGTTGCAGGCTTTTACAGTTTTTGTTCTTTTCCTTTAGGAAAGCCTCTATCCTACTTTTATCCTTTGCTCCTAGCACCGTGCCCTGTGTGCAATAGGTGCTCGATACCCCTCGAATGATGGCACTATTAAACTGCCGATGCTTTACCTGGGATGAGCCCCTTCTCTCCAGTATAAGGACCCAAGGAAGGTTAAAAATATAATTATTTCATTTGAGAGAGGAGCTGCCCTTTAAAAGAGGCACCTGAAGCTCGCATCTAGGATGGGTATCACAAAGGACCTAGGGCAAATCCTGTTTTGCTAGAATTGTCTAACTTGGCCCTTTGGTTATCAAAGATAGAGTCAGTGGTGGCCCATTGTCCTGGAGAAGGAAGCAAATATGGCAAGCTTTGCAGCGAGGGTTTGGTCTGATGCCCTGGGTGGTTGATGTTGGAAAAAAATTGGAGAAATATGTTTCAGGGGACAAGGAGTCTACTTGAATGAAAGGGATTTAGGACTCAGACTACACTTCTTTAGGGTTTAATGTTATTTGACACTTCAAGTGCCTGAGGTGGTCCCAGCTGGGGTCAGCAGGCAGGAAGGGACACAAAGACTCCCCCAAGGGCAGACAATATCAATAGCAAGGGTGGGGGGTGCCGGAAGGACTATTTGGGCTCAATACCGGTACTGAGATTGTCAGATTAGAAAGGTTGTTGCAGGTAGAACGTGTCTAAGGCTGGAAACTCTGCCTGACCTAGTCACCTAGCACTTTGAGTGAGCTTTGAAATCGATAACTGGGTACATGCATGCACTTAAGGAGCCCAGACCTTTAGATGTGAGAGAAGACCATTAAAACAGCCAGGGGCCAAAACTCTGGCCTCGCATAACAGTATGAGGAGGGACAACCTCTTTCTTTATTCCTTACACTAACAACAATTTTATTTATGTGTGAGGTGTAGAGCTGAAGTATCTGGGTACAAACCCCAATTTTACCCCTTATAGTGTTGTTACAGGATTAAATAAGAGCTTCGTGTGGACTTTCCTGGTGGACCAGCGGTGAAGAATCCACCTGCCAGGGACACAGGTTTGATCTCTGATCCTGGAGGATCCCACATGCTGTGGGGCAACTTAGCCTGTGAACCACAGCTTGTGAGCCCACGCTCCAGAGTCACTGAGCCACACCTGCTGAACCCATGTGCCGTATCTACTGAAGCCCGCGTGTCTAGAGCCCATGCTCTGCAACAGGAGAAGCCATCACAATGAGAAGCCTCGAACAACAGCTAGCGAGGAGCTGCCCTCGCTTCAACTAGAGAAAGCGCATTCACAGCAACGAAGACCTACAGCAGCCATAAATAAATAAATGAAAATTTAAAAAGAGCTACATGTAACTGGATTAGAACAATACTTGACTTGCAGTGAAAGATCAATTAATGTCAGCTGTTTGCTTTTACAGGTGTAGGCAAGGATCACATAGGGCTGTGCAAATGTTGTTTTTTTTTCTTCACTGTGGTCCTATGGCAGCCATGGCAGATTCTCCAGCTCTCCCTTTAGGAGGCACTTGGAATGCATGAGGACTGCTCAGTCGTGACCATCAACAGTGTGTTCTGGTGCCCACGGAGCTGCTTCCAGAGGGATGGCTCTGAGTGTGAGCTTCTGTCTCTGGCAGCTCATCCAACACTACCAGCAACCTCAGGTGTGCATCAGCCTCCAGGAGGCTCTCTTTGTCCCAACAGAATTTAGGACTATCACCAAAGGTAACCCCAGGCAGGAAAGAAGCCCAGTTTCACAGGGCAACACTGAATTCAAGCTACCTGATAAGACACTGAACAGAAATGTGGCCTTGCTTTGTACACTTTAGCTGAAATGAAGTGGCTCATCCCATTACTTTTGAATTCCCTCCATCACAGTGTGGTCCGGGACCAGCCGCATCACATGACCTGGACACTGGTCAGAAATGCTCAACTTCACGCCCCATCCCAGACTCCCTGAATCAGAAACTCTTGGGTGGGTCCCAGCCATCCCCGTTTTAACGAGCTCTCAGGATGATTCTGGGACTTATGAAAGACTTGGAGAACCACTGGTCTCTGACATCCTTGCCAAATGGTTGCCTGACTGACTTCTGCTTGACCTCTTGTGATGGAGAACTCACTACCTCTGAGCGTCTTCTTAAACACGTCTTGCCCAAATCAAATTTCGTGTCATTTTTCTTTCATCAGTTCTAATTCTACCAGTCACTTTGAAGTGAAATTTGCTCAGTTGTGACCGACTCTTTGTGACCCCCATGGACTATACAGTCCAGGGAATTCTCCAGGCCAGAATACTGGAATGGGTAGCCTTTCCCTTCTCCAGGGGATCTTCCCAACCCAGGGATCAAATCCAGGTCTCCCACATTGTAGGTGGATTCTTTACCGGCTGAGCCACCAGGAAAGCCCAAGAATACTGGAGTGGGTAGCATATCCCTTCTCCAGTGGATCTTCCCAATCCAGAAATCGAACTGGGGCCTCCTGCATTGTAGGCGGATTCTTTATCAACTGAGCTGTCAGGAAAGCCCACCAGTCACTTTGGGGAGTAAACAATAAACAGCTGAGTACCAGGTAACTTTGTTGACATTATGTTTAGTTAAGAGTTGAATGTGCATTAAATTGTGCGACTTGGATATTCTATATCCTTAGTGACAATTTACATAATGCATAGATCTTGAATAGTAGTGGAAGCAAGTATTTTAGGGTTTCTGTATCCAGTTTCTTTGTCACATATTTACTGCCTGATGAAACATTTATGTATATACAGGTTAAGGAAATTCTTTAAAGAAAGTGAGTTGTAGTGTGGGAAGAGGCATGAAATAGTGGAAAGAACTCTGACCTAGTGGTAAAAAGACCTGCGTTCTGGTCCTGGATCTGCTGTTGGTTAGCCCTGTGCTGCTGAGCGTGCCAACCACTCTACACCTTAGTCTCCTCATTTGTAAAACGAGGGGGTGGGATTAATGGTTTATTTGGGCAGATTCTATGAGTCTTACTTTGGAAGGAAACCTTTGTAAGATAAGAAAAGCATTTTCATAAGGGATCTGTGTTGACTGTAAAGATTATAGCAAGACAATTTATGATAAAAATCACATGCCTGTTTCTCGAAGCATCACTGACACCCTACTTTGGAATCTGGGTCCCAGCTCTTTTTGCTCTAGGAACGAGCAGCAGGTAGCTTAACAGAAGGCAGAGCAGGTGCAGGAGGAACTAACAGGGGCACTGGGGAAAAGACAGACTTGCTTTCCTGAAATAAGCCCCAGCCTTCAGCCAAGTGACTTGTGTAGATTAATTTAAAAAAATTAATCCATAAATTAAAAAAAAACTCATGATAAATATAGGTTCATTAAAGGGTCTTAAAAATAGGATCGAGACTGGGGCTGTAAGCTGGGGTAGGGGGCCTGAGGCAACTTCCTTCTTCCTTCTACTTTCCTTCTCTTTCTTTCACTCATCCATGAGCTTTGGTCTGAAAAGGAGATGGGTCAGGACTCTTAGATTGCAAGTGACTGATGGTCTAGCTCAGTTCAGAAGATATTTATTTTTTTGAATGATGGATATTGGAGTGGCTGTAGCTTTAAAGGAACAACTGAGTCCAGGAAGCAGGCTACCTCGGTTGCAAGGGCCCTTGGGGATCTGTTTTATGGGGTGCTGCTGTGAGATGACTCTGGGTATTTGTCTTAACTCAAAATTCGTATTCCCCAGGAAGAGATTCTGATTGCCCACTAAGGTCCTGTGTTCACCCCATAATGAGAGGATGAGCAGCTTCATCAGAAGAGCATGGATTTGGGTAGGGCAGCTCCCAAAGGTGTGTGTGTTGGTGGGGGGTAAGAGTGGGGGGTTCAGTGGCTGCTACCAGAAGGAGAGGGGTGATGGGCAGACAAATGTCACAGTGTCCAAGGCCACGGAGCGTCTCAGGAATCAATGCAAGTGGCAGCCACACTTCTGCCACTCAAGAGCTCCCAAGGGCACAACTGGGGAATTTCAGGATCTCCGAGAGCTGGCAGGCCTGAAGGCTGACACCTAGTGGCTGGTTTAAATCATAGCCGGTGCGGTCAACTTTTCTCGGTTTATGAGCCTTGTAAATAGCTGCATTCAATAATATTTATTGACTAACTGAATGAATGAATGAACTTTTACATGGGCTAGTGAAGTATTTCTGTCTTACATTAGCCTGTGTTGAATTTGTTTAGAAACTGCTTAATGACAAATCTTTTAGTGGCAAGTCACTGATAGCCATCAGAACTGTCTTTAACCAGCGATGGTCCTTGCTAGGACACTATTTCTGGCAGCCAGGGACAGAATTGAACCAAGATCTGGATGCCAGGGAACCTCTGCCTCTTGCCTTGCCTCCTTTCTGAATCTGCTTCATTTTTTTCCATTCAAATGTGGCAGTTTGGCCTTCTTTAATTTTCAGTCCACCTTGCCAGAAAACAGCTGTCTGTGCCTCCAGGATTTGTATCTCCTCTAGTCAAGACCCCAGGGTGACTGAGCCTGAGCTGCCTTCGTCCCCATTCCAAACCTACAGCAGGGACCCTATGTGACCCAGTTTGGGCCAGGGATCTGCCTCTTGCTCAATCAACCAAAATGGCCAAAATGGCGCTTGGAGAGGGGTCACAATTACGATGTGGATTTGAGTATAAGAGTAGTTCTTGGAAAAGGGGCGATCTGAGCAGACAACACAATTGGTGTCTCCTGCAGAAGCCAAATAACATATTTGCTTACATTTGCAGGGCTTCAAGAATACTTGAGTATACCTGAAACGAATACAATATTGTAAACGAAATATGCGTGCATGTGTGCTAAGTCACTTCAGTCGTGTCCGACTCTGTGTGACCCTATGGACACCACCAGGCTCCTCTATCCATGGGATTCTCTAAGCAGGAATACTGGAGTGGGTTGCCATGCCTTCCTCCAGGGGATCTTGCTGACCCAGGGATCAAACTTGAGTTTCTTATGTCTCCTGCACTGGCAGGAGGGTTCTTTACCATTAGTGCCACCTGGGAAGCCCAAATCAAGTATATGCCAATCAAAAATGTTTTAAAATTCTAAAAAAAAAGAATACTTGATTTTCATGACTTCATTTGATTCTTGGCCCAACTGCATGAGGTTGGCAAATTAGGTATTAAGAGCTTTCTTGCATATCTCCTTTATCTCACTACTTAGCCCTGGGCTCTGTATGTGGTGGTGTCTAATTCATATTGATTAAGTTGAATTCTCATTTTCACAGATGAGAAGACTGAGGTCCACAGCACTGAATGTCTTGCTATGGGAAACACAGCTAGAAGGTAGACAACTTGATGAATTGTGATGATGAATGTCAAATATTTCTCTCTACCCAGTGGATAAATGAAAGTCAAATTTGCTCAGTTGTGTCCGACTCTTTGCGACCCCATGGACTATACAGTCCATGGAATTCTCCAGGCCAGAACACTGGCGTGGGTAGCCTTTCCTTTCTCCAGGGGATCTTCCCAACCCAGGGATCGAACCGAGGTCTCCTACATTGCAGGCCGATTCTTTACCAACTAAGCCATGAGGGAAACCCAGCGAGTGATTCTTAGCAATTCAGATAAGCCCTCAAGAGCCCTCCGTTATATCGTGGTTTACACTATGTTGCCATCTGAGAGAGGGGGTCTCCAGCAACTCAGAAAGATCATACCTTAAGGTGGAGGGCCCAGGCTCTGCCATTAGAGGCCTGAGGTCTGATGGCCTCTGGGAGAACAATGTCTGTTCTTCAAGTAAGGTCTTTGCCAGAGAAGGTAGACAAACATGAAAAGAAGGTGGTTTATTAGAACTTTCAGCTGCCTTAGCGGGCCTGAGATTTGAACTTGATAGGAGAGAGGGGAGCAAGGGACTGAGAGGGACGCTACCTTTGGAAGAAGCTTTCTCCTACATGACAAAGGGCTTTCAGGGACACCTCTGAGGCAGAGTTGATGGTCCCCAAACTGGGTGAAATCTCCCAGTTCTGCAATTTATCAAATGACCTGGGGAAGTGACATCACCACTCTGTGTCCATTCTCCCAGGGCTCTGGGAGGGCAAAATGAGAAAAAGCAGGGGGAGAGCCCTTCATGGTGGTAGAGATAACACTATTATCTCTCTGTGTTCAAAGTAGGACAAACAGGGATTGTGCCAGGCAAAGATGGAGAAGGCCATGTCTCTTTCTTCAGAGATCTGACGGTCAAGGGGCAGGAGGGGAGCCGATGGCAATGCAAAGTGATGAGGACTCTTAAGTGTGGGTCAGTCCTGTGTGACCCAGAGAGGCCTCTGTGTGTCTTTAGGGTAGTCAGGAGAGGGTTCGCAGAGGGTGGAACTTTGGAGCTCAGTCTTCAAGGACAGGTAGCTATTCACTCAGCAGAGGAAGCTGTGCTCGAAGGAAGTGGTGGAGGATGATATTGAGGCAATGGAATTACAAAAGGGCCTCCGGGTCACATCATTGCTGTCAGTATTTACGCTGTTTAGGTCACACCTGACTATCCGATTTCAGAGGTCCCAACCAGAAGACTCTTTGAAATCATAGGCTCTTAAGATACCTTTTCTCCAGCTTGCTGGTGGCGTTCATTCCTCTGTTCAACTCCGTTTCTTCAGAGCTAAAAGAGATCTTGAGGACAATCTGGTGTCATCCTCTGCTCCAAGGTAGGAATGGATTGGTGTCCCCATTTTACTGATGAGCTGAATGTAGGTGAGAGTCACCCCAGGTGGTCACCAGGCATATAGAACCAGAACCGACTCTCCCAGAGCTCTTGTTCTCTATCGAGATGCTGTTCTTCTTGTGTCCATTTTAAGTTTCAAATCCTCATTTCAGGTAATATTTGAGGTATTATTTATTCACACTTCAAACTTCAAGTCCTTCCTTGGCAGCAGGTTATAAAACAGGAGAGAAACTGAGTTAGGCAAGAAGCAAACAATAAGAGGGCTGAAGGCTTGAGCAACAAGAGGACAAACTTCCGGGGCTGTTAGTGGCTTCAGTGAAGCAAGCCTGTACTGTGTTAAGCTGCTCAGTCGTGTCCGACTCTTTGTGACCCCATGGGCTGTAGCCTGCCAGGCTCCTCTGTCCATGGGGATTCTCCAAGCAAGAGCACTGGAGTGGGTTGCCATTTCCTCTTCCAGGGGATCTTCCCAACCCAGGGATCGAACCCGTCTCTTACATCTCCTGCATTGCCAGGCAGGTTCTTTACCGCTAGTGTGCCACCTGGGAAGCTGAAGCAAGCCTACCCAGTGGAAAGGCTCCTTAACCAAACCACTGGTCTTAGAAGCTCTGAGAACCAGGACCATTATTTTCATCGCGAATGCCTGCAAGGAACCCTGGTGAAGAAAGTTAAGGGCTGGAGGGTTTATCAGAATCACTTGCTATTATTTTCTTTTCCTCTTTCCTTTCCTTCTCACCTACCCTTCTTAGTGACCTGGTGCCAAAGCCTCAGAATGGACTAACACGGGGCAGAAGGCGAGGCACGTGAGGGAGGGGGCAGATGGCATCTGCAGACCCAGCTGTAGCTCACGAGCTGCACAGATGGCTCGGCCTGCACACGTGGGGCTGTGGGAGGAGGGCGGGGCAGAGAGGGGAGCACTGCTGGAGTAGCTGGAGTGACAGGGGACAAGTGTGCTGCCTGTGCGTTATTAATAGGCACTAGGGCATATATTTACAACCAGTGGCTGAACTTAGGGGCCGAACAGTCACAGCCAGCCACGCCCAACACCAAAGACAACTGAAGGGTGCTAAGTGTTCCAAGCCCAGCTCACCCAGAAGCAGGTGGCTCGGGTGGGATAGGGAGATCCTTGGAGCTTGCTCAAACTGCAGGCTGTGGTTCTGCCCTTCTCTTTAAACCGAAGGAAGGAGAGGCAGGAAGAAGGTAGGAAGAAAGGAAGGCAAGAGGGAGAGGAAGGAAGAGAGCAAGGAAGGACACCAGGTTGCTTACATCAAAACCTAAGCTCAGGGACTTCTGTGATGGTCCAGTGGCTAAGACTCTGTGTTCCCAAAGCAGGGGACCCAAGTTTGATCCCTGGTCAGGGCACTAGATCCCATGTGCTGCAACTAAAGGTTTCACTTGCCCAAGTAAGACCAGGTGCAGCCAAATAAATATTTAAAAACAAACCCCCCAAAACCCTCCAAGCTCAGGCAAAGCCCCCAGAGGTTTCTGTTCTCCCACATCTAACTTCTAACTGAGTGAATAAAATTGTCCCATTTAACCATAGGAAATTCCACTTATGATGTGTTGGAGGTTCAGACGTGGAGGAAGGGAATCTAAACACCAAGAGGCGAGGAATAAACGCAGGCTGCCAGCCCTGACATGAGAGGGTGGACGGAGCCTGCAAGTTCCTGGTCAGGGATGGAAATGGTTGTGCGATTGAGTCCAGACCTCAGACACCCTCTGTGCTCTCCTCGGGCCCAAACAGACATCCTCAGCCCATCCTCTGTGCATGGAGTGATTCTCTGGACCAGGGATTCTCTGAGCTGGAGGCTACACTGCATGTGAAGTGGTTCAGCCTGGCCTCAGGCTGGCAGGGCTGAGAGCTGGCACAGCATCTGAGTTTGCAGGGTGGGCGGGGTCACTGTTCAGCAGCCACAGTAGGGCCTGGGACAGGTTATCATAAAGGGACAATCTGCCTCCTCCAAACTGAATGGCATTCCCAAAGGGAACCTCTACAGTGTGATGAATTTTGCCCAAGACAACTTGCTCAGCTGAAAGCCTTCCTGTGCATAAACTGAGATGAGTCTGAGATTTTGTTCCAACTCACACTGAAACGGAGCAGGACCTCCTGGTCCTTGCCCAACCCCCCATCATGGTCTGCCTTTTGTCTGTGGAAAACTTTAGACAAAGAATAAACTTAATCAGAGAAGTAAGAAATGTGAACACAAAGGAAAACAGTCAAAGGAGACCAAATAATAAAAATGTAGTTATTAAGCGCAGTCAAGGAGTTTAGTTCTTTCTCAAGGGCTCTAGATGATGTTCTGAGCCATATCCTGTGAGCTGTCTGATAGATACTAAACGTCTAGGTGGAAGAAGTTAACTACATGATGACCAGACTGTACTCATGACATGAACTGGCCTCAAAGAAATGGAAACAAACGGACCCTGAAACTGATGAGTAACTGTACCTAAAACAATCAAGATGATGCTGGTCAGACCACTGATGACAATTTCAAGATGACTATCAGAGACGACTGCTGTTTCTGCATGCAGCCCTCTCGCCTTCATTCTGTGTATAAAAGCTCTTACGCCACTGGTGGGGATGGGGATAATTAGCATTTGGGCAGATGTCTGCCCTTCCCCTGGCCCAGCTGACAGCCTCTGAAATAAAGCTAACCTTCCTTTCCACCAATCTGGCTTGTTTATTGGCTTTCGGGTAGTGAGTAGCCAGACCTACCACATGTCTTTTGGTAACAACACCACTCCTGTAATTTAACAGCTCTGGGCCCCAGTTTATATACAAAGGGGTTATTAAAAAGAACTCAGTGTGTAGGTTTTGGTGAAGATGAAATGGGAAAAGCTTGAGAAGCGCTTAGCACAGGCCTGATACACTGTTATGTGCCCAAGAAAGGTTCTTTATGCTGTTCTTCTCCCGTCCCAGCGTGTCTTTTCACAAAGACAAAGCCAGTGGACTCCAGAAGACCTGGTGAGGAAGTTAACACAAAACCCAACCCTCAGGAGGAAATGGATTCAAGAGAGAAAAATTTGAGGATCGAAGGTTGTTACTTGTGACTGGGTCTAGGGCTTCTGTGACTTATTACTGCCTCATCACATTGAATGGCTACCCTGAACCTCAGTTTCCTTATTAGCAAAGTTGCTTTAAAAGAATAGCTGCTTTATAGGATTTTTTTGAGTGCCCAAAGAGGTAATATAATCCTATCTGCCTTTATTGAGGGCTCGCTAGGCTGCAGGCACTCAGAGCTGCCCATGTATTACGTTGTGCATGCATACTCAGTCATGTCCAACTCTGCAATCCTACGGACTGGAGCCCTCCAGGCTCCTCTGTCCACGAGATTCTTCAGGCAAGAATACTGGAGTGTGTGGCCATGCCCTCCTCCAGAGGATCTTCCTGACCCAGGGAAGGAACCCTCATTTCTTATGTCTACCTGCATTGGCTGGCCAGTTCTTTACCACTAGGGTCACCTGGGAAAACCTCACTTAATCCTTAAAACCACTTCTGATCATCGGTGTTTGATACGTCCAAACGTATCAAATTGTACACATTACAATATGTCTAGTTCTTTGTATATCAGGTATACCACAATAAAGCTATAGAAGAGCACTGGAGGAGGTAGGTATGATTTTTTTTTTAAACCCCTATTGTGTGGTTGAAGAATCTGAGGTTTAGCAGAGAGGTTAAATCACTTGTCCTAAAACACAAAGCAAGTCATAGAGAAACTGGGCTTCAAACACAGGTACTTTGTCCCCAAGAGATGACAAGATTGATCCACTTTTAGTCCCACAGGAAGCCCAAGATCATTTCCCTGATGTTCTACTGGTCTGACAGGTGGCCCGCTGGGGCTCCCACTGGCTCCATGTGGGGCTCCATCTGTAACCCAGAGAACACACAGATGTTATCTTAAAGATCTAACCAACCAATGTCATGAAACTCATGTAATGTCTGTGAACAGCCTTCAACACTGCAATGCAGAGCCATTTTTAAAAAAGTTTCTTTGGATAAGTCAGAGAAAGACACATACTGTATAATATCACTTATATGTGGAATCTAAAAATGCCATGGCTCTTCCCCAGTGGCTCAGCAGTAAAGAATCTGCCTGCAGTGCAGGAGACATGGAGACGCTGGTTAGATCCCTGGGTTGGGAAGACCCCCTGGAGGAGGAAATGACAGCCCACTCCAGTATTCTTGCCTGGAGAATCCCATGTTCAGAGGAGCCTGCCAGGCTACATTCCATGGAGTCTCTAGTGAATAAAACAAAAAAGTAGACTCACATATATACAAAACAAACGAGTGGTTACCAGTGTGGGTGGGAGGGGCAGTCTAAGAGTGAGGGAAATAAAGGGTTATTATGGAGGCTGTATGAAATCATGTGTGTGAAACTTTTGGAAATTATAAAGCACTATAGAATTTAAAGAACTTTTCATTCAATGAAAAAAAAATTTTTTTTTCTGGATAGAAATCTGGATGCTAAAATGGGAGGTACTTTACCATTTGGGCTTGAATGTTTTCTGATCATTATGGTGTCCTTAGTCACTTTATGGAGTTTGTGTCCTCTGGACTGGACTGTTACTGCTTAACAGTTCTGGGCTGAACTCCAGACCTGTCTACATAATCAGCGGCCCTCCTGACATCTCCTTTTGGGTGTGGGACAGTGATCTCACACTGAGCATGTCTAAGAGCGAGCCTCTGAGATGCTCTCTGTTCTTTACTAATGGCAATGCTATACTTTCAGCTGCTCAGGCCCCAAACCCTCTTTCCTTCCCACCTCTTCCAACCCACCAGCAAAGCTAGCTGCTCTACTCTCGAAATAGATTTTACAATTCTGACCACCTTTCACCATACCCCTTATCACCTCCCTTGCCTAATCAGCTGTTATCTGGTGCCAGGATTATTGAACAGCCTCCACATCTCATGTCCCTTCCCTTGTTTCTGCAGCCCGTTGTGAACCCAGAAGCCTGAGCGTTACTGTTAAGTAAGTCGGATGATGCATCTCCTCTGCTCAACGCTCTTCACTGGCTCCCATCTCATTTAAAATGTTGACTTAAAGAAAAACATACAACATAAGAGTTTAAGTTTTATTCAGGGACTTACTGAGGATGATAGCCCCGGAGGCAGTCTGAGGAACAGCTCCAAAGTAGGGGAGGGGTCCGTTTATATACACTTTTTAGGGGCTAGGGAATACATGCAGTCAAGCAACCATCTTGGTAAAAGATGGTTGCCGTTCACCAAGAACGGATATCTCAAATTAATGATTTTAGTGCTTTTCTGGTTATGGACAATGGAAGCATCCAGGCACAGTGAAGTTTTTCCTGAGACATGCGTCTGCTATCCAGTGGTCCATTTATCGAAAGCACAAGTGCCTCATCCTGTTTAATTCCTCTCATGGTGCACTGAGTGTGTGTTTGACTGCCAGGGCTTGGGACTTCACCCTCATAGAACTGGGTGATGAGGAACACTTTTGGTTCTTTGCTCACAAAAGTAAACTCAAAGTCCTCCTTTGCCTGGGAAGTGTCACATGACCTGCCCCCCATTACTGCTCCTGCCTCCTGTTACCTTGGAATTCTCATGACCAGTAGGCCAGTCTCCTTGACCTTTTCTTCAATATACAGGCACATTCTTGCATTGGGGTCTTCGCACTGCTGTTTCCTTTCCCTAGATGCTCTTTCTCCAAATCTGTATGGCTGGCTTCCTTAATTTCTTCAGACCTTGATTTCAAAAGTCAACCTTGTTAAAGAGGCCTTCTCTGGCCACTCTGAAATACAACCCTTTCTAACATTTTTATTTCCTTCTCTCCTTCCCCTGACTTCCCCCCCTTTCTAACATTGATCCTTCTATAATATTATATCACGTATTTTACTTGCTTATCTTATTTGTCTCTCTCTCCTATTAGAAGTGGAGAAGGCAATGGCACCCCACTCCAGTACTCTTGCCTGGAAAATCCCATGGAAGGAGGAGCCTGGTGGGCTGCAGTCCATGGGGTTGCTAAGGGTTGGACACGACTGAGCGACTTCACTTTCACTTTCATGCATTGGAGAAGGAAATGGCAACCCACTTCAGTGTTCTTGCCTGGAGAATCCCAGGGACGGGGGAACCTGGTGGGCTGCCGTCTCTGGGGTCGCACAGAGTCGGACATGACTGAAGTGACTTAGCAGTAGCAGTAGCAGCCTATTAGAAGATGAGACTTATGAAGGAATTTTTGTCTATTTTCCGTTCACTATTGTATCTCTATTGCCTTGAACAGTGCCTGCCACATAGTAGACACAAATGTAAATATTTGATGAGTAAATGAAAACAAGGGACACAGAATTAGCTGTGGACCTTTATCAAGTCATTTGTCTAAAGAGCCTCTTGCGGAGGGTAAAAAAGGAGTGAAAAAGCTGGCTTGAAACTCAACATTAAAAAAACTGAGATCATGGTATCGGCCCCATCACTTCATGGTGAATAGAAGGGGAAAAAGCGGAAGCAGTGACAGATTTTATTTTCTTGGACTCCAAAATCACTGGGGACGGTGACTGCAGTCATGAAAGACACTTGCTCCTTGAGAAAAAAAGCTATGACAAAATTAGACAGCATATTAAAAGCAGAGACATCACTTTGCTGACAAAGGTCTGTCTAGCCAAAGGTATGGTTTTTCCAGTAGTCATGTATGGATGTGAGAGTTGGACCATAAAGAAGGTTGAGCGCCAAAGAACTGATGCTTTCTAACTGTGGTACTAGAGGAGACTCTTGAGAATTCCTTAAACTGCAAGGAGATCAAACCAGTCAATCCTAAAAGAAATCAACGCTGAATATTCGTTGGAAGGATGGATGCTGAAGCTGAAACTCCAATACTTTGACCACCTGATGTGAAGAGCCAACACACTGGAAAAGACCCTGATGCTGGGAAAGATTGAAGGCAAAAAGAGAAGGGGGAAGCAGAGGATGAAATGGTTAAATAGCATCATCGACTCAATGGACATGAATCTGAGCAAACTCAGGGAGATGGTGAAGGACAGGGAAGCTTGGTGCGCCACAGTCCATGGGGTCGCGATCAGACACGACTTAGTGACTGAACAGGCTTGAGTTTCCTTGAATGTAAAATTGAGTTATTGCACTAGATGGTGCTAAGGTTCCCTGCAACTGACTTGGAGCTAGTCCCTGAGTGAATTTGAAGTAAAAGCAGTTGTGTGGCAAGAAAGGTTAGAAGGTCTGACGATTTGGGTTCAAGTCCCAGTGATATCCATGGTCTAGGTTTCATTTTCACAACAACACTTGAAGAGGCTCTATCCATGGATCATGAAGCTTACTTACAGCTCTTAAAGTTTAAAACTATAAAATAAAGTCATTAAAAAAGAGAAATGGCCGCCATACTCCTCAATACCACACGGTGGCGAGGTTGTCCACCAAGGTCTGTGCCTCCTCTGCAACCAAAACAGCTCATGCTCTCATGAAATCTACTTTTCATCAGCAACTGTGAGAGTAGCTTATTCATCAGATCTTGCTGGTTTAAATAACAAATATAAAAAATTTTTTTAATTGATCATTTTCTGATAAAAAGACATTAACCTCAAAAGCAAAACAGTGAGCTGAATTTTCAGCTGAGTCTTGGTCACCAATTCGAAAAGTTGAGGAATAAAAGAAGTGTATACCAGTGTTCGGAGAAGGCAATGGCACCCCACTCCAGTACTCTTGCCTGGAAAATACCATGGATGGGGGAGCCTGGTAGGCTGCAGTCCATGGGGTTGCAGAGAGTCGGACACGACTGAGTGACTTCCCTTTTACTTTTCACTATCATGCATTGGAGAAGGAAATGGCAACCCACTCCAGTGTTCTTGCCTGGTGAATCCCAGGGACGTGGGAGCCTGGTGGGCTGCTGTCTATGGGGTTGTACAGAGTTGGACACGACTGAAGCGACTTAGCAACAGCAGCAGCAGCAGCATACCGGTGTTAGACGAGTAAGGCCACAGCTAAGCTTAGTTCTGTAATACCTAGCCACATATCTGTCTGTACATAACCAAGAATGTTCCCTCCAGGAGGTGGAAAAGATAGGCAAAGAAAGACAGTGAAGTCACTTAGTCATGTCTGACTCTTTGCGACCCCATGGATGATAGATAGCCTGTCAGGCTCCTCCATCTGTGGGATTTTCCAGGCAAGAATACTGGAGTGGGTTGCCATTTCCTTCTCAGCAATAGACTTATTCTAGGAAATTTTTGTTTGCTTGGAAGAGTTATTAAAGACTTAAATAAGAAAAGATTGTGAACAGTGATGGCATACACAGTATGCCTTCAATTCATAGTAGCCTTTATCATTACCATTATTAATGTAATTATTATTGTTATTCTCAGGGTCTATTTTTTTCCCCTGCTCTACCATCTCTCCAGCTAGCAACAATGTTTTCAACTTGAAATCTATTTCATTATTCCCTAAAAATATTTTTGGTCCTTTAACTGTAATCTAATTACAATTGTATTGCATGGTTTATTTTAGCTATATGGAAAATAAAAGTAAAATGAAGGTCATATAAATTACCCATACTCTACCACTCAGCTCAGAAATAATCAATAATAAGATTCTGGAACTATGCTTAACACACACACATTTGTGATCAAATTTTATGAAGGGATTTTTCACTATTTTTCCATTTATTGTTATACTATGTACATTTTCACATCCTTAATAGTTTTCATAATTATTAGTTACAAACTACTTTTCTCATTAGAAAATGAGTACATTTTAATGGTAGAAAATACTGAAAAGTACAGGACCAAGGGAAAAAAAAAATCATTCCTAACCCCATCATCTAGCCTGGAGATAATTATTCACATTTTGATGTATTTCTTTCAATAATATTAATTTAAATATATATTCCATAGAATTGGAAATATATTACATATACAGTTCTGTTTCTTGATTTGTTCAATTTACTTTTAAATTATTTTAAGATTACAACAGATAGTTTTCTTTTTTCTCTTTCCACTCTATTTGATCATTTCCCCAGTCATTACATGTTCTTCAAAGACCCCAATGGTATGGATAATTTTCCCTTTAATTCTCTTCTGATTGAATCTCTTTGGGGTCCCTGACTAAAAGGTTTAAAGGAAGTCCTTACAGACCCGGCATGGTTGTAAGAGGTGTAATTTCATAGAGAGTTGTCCCACAGGGCTGCAACAAGGCTTAATGAAGCAGAAATACCGCTTGATCTTTATTCCTTGATTAAAAGACTCTAATCAATGTTAAAATGCAGCTCAGTCTCCAGAGACGAGGCATTCTAAACAGCTGCCGCAGTACAGTTGTTTTCTGAACTGAAGTTTTCATAGGTGATGGGAGGGAGAAGAAAAGAGGGACGATGTCTCACCATTTTGATATTTCAAACTCTCAGAAGACAGGAATTAACATACTATTGATTGCGATAGAACATTTACAATTTATTGAGCACCTATTATATATTAGGCGTGGCTTCCCTGATGGCTCAGAGGTTAAAGCGTCTGCCTGCAATGCGGGAGACCCGGGTTCGATCCCTGGGTTGGGAAGATCCCCTGGAGAAGGAAATAGCAACCCACTCCAGAATTCTTGCCTGGAGAATCCTATGGACGGAGGAGCCTGGTGGGCTACAGTCTGCGGGGTCGCAAAGAGTCGGACACGACTGAGCGACTTCACTTTCACTTTCTATGTATTAGGTACTGCAAGGAGTGCTTCTGACTTCATCTACTTCTCACAATAACATCATTTTACAGCAAATGAAACGGAGACTCAGAGGCGTGAATTGCTTTGTTCCCAGTGACAGTGACAGTGACTTGGACTTGAGTGTTTGGCTCCAACTTCTGTTCCATCAACCCTACCACACAGTGTCCCAAAGCATTTATTGAACGACATATGACTGCAAATGTGGTTTATGAATCAGGAACTAGGGCTCCTCTCCTGAAATGGTGTAACGTGGGAGGTAAGAGGGGCTGGCTGACTCTTGGAAAAGCTTAAGGGATCGGCCTGAGGGATTTTAGCACCAAAGTATGAATACTTTTCTTTTCTAATTAATTTTTATTGAAGTATAGTTAGTTTCTGCTGTACAGAGAAGTGAACCAGTTATACATATACCCACACTTTTCTAGAGTCTTTCAGTCATTACAGGGAGGAGGCAATGGCACCCCACTCCTGTACTCTTGCCTGGAAAATCCCATGGATGGAGGAGCCTGGTAGGCTGCAGTTCATGGGGTCACGAAGAGTTGGACACAACTGAGCAACTTCAACAAACTTTCACGTTTCACTTTCATGCGTTGGAGAAGGAAATGGCAACCCACTCCAGTGTTCTTGCCTGGAGAATTCCAGGGATGGGGGAGCCTGATGGGCTGCCGTCTATGGGGTCGTACAGAGTCGGACACAGTCATTACAGAATATTGAGTAGCTTTCCCCGTGCTATACAGTAGGCTCTTATTAATTATCTATTTTATATACAGTAGTGTATATATGTCAGTCCCAATCTCCCAGTTTATCCCTCCCCCCTTTACCCTTCTTAACTATACGCATGTTTTCTGTATTTGTGACTATTCTGTTTTGTAAATTAATAGTTTTAAAAAACACTTTTCAGAACACCTGAGGATAGGGTGATATTCATTTATCAAATCAAGCTTTAGGCTCGAATAATAGTAACTGTTATTATAGTTTTATTTATTTATTTAGGCTTAATTAATTAATTTATTTGGCTCAGTTATCAACTGTGGTGTTGGAGAAGACTCTTGAGAGTCCCTTGGACTGCAAGGAGATCCAACCAGTTCATTCTGAAGGAGATCAGCCCTGGGATTTCTTTGGAAGGAATGATGCTAAAGCTGAAACACCAGTACTTTGGCCACCTCATGTGAGGAGTTGACTCATTGGAAAAGACTCTGATGCTGGGAGGGATTGGGGGCAGGAGGAGAAGGGGACGACAGAGGATGAGATGGCTGGATGGCATCACTGACTCGATGGATGTGAGTCTCAGTGAACTCCGGGAGTTGGTGGTGGACAGGGAGGCCTGGCGTGCTGTGATTCATGGGGTCGCAAAGAGTCGGACACAACTGAGCCAACTGATCTGATCTGATCTGATCAATAAAATAAATAAATTTTATTTCTTTAGGCTCAAATAATAATAACTATTATTATTTGGGGCTCCAAGTCACGGCAGATGGTGACTGCAGCCATGAAATTAAAAGACACTTGCTCCTTGGAAGAAAAGTTATGACCAGCCCAGACAGCATATTAAAAAGCAGAGACATTACTTTGCCAACAAAGGTCCATCTAGTCAAAGCTTTGGTAGTCATGTATGGATGTGAGAGTTGGACTATAAAGAAAATTGAGCACAAAAGAACTGATGCTTTTGAACTGTGGTGTTGGAGAAGACTCTTGAGAGTTCCTTGGACAGCAAGGAGACCAAACCAGTCAATCTTAAAGGAAATCAGTCCTGAATGTTCATTGAAAGGACTGATGCTGAAGCTGAAACTCTAATACTTTGGCCACCTGATGTGAAGAACTGAGTTATTGGAAAAGACCCTGATGCTGGGAAAGGTTGAAGGCAGGAGGAGAAGGGGACGACAGAGGATAAGATGGTTGCATGGCATCACTGACTTGATGGACATGAGTTTGAACAAGCTCCAGGAATTGGTGATGGACAGGAAAGCCTGGCGTGCTGCAGTCCATGGGGTCTCAAATAGTCGGAAACAACTGAGCAACTGAACTGAATAATAACTACTACTACTATTTGACAACTCTGTATTAAGCATGTAATATACATCCTGTCATTTAATCATTCCAGGAACCCACTGAGATAGTATTATCCCTAATTTCCAGACAAGGGATCCGGAGGTACCAGGGCATTAACTTGCCTAATGGCAAACAATGAGTATGAATTTTGATTCAGTCAAAATCCAAGGCCCCAAACTTTAATCATCAGTCTGTGATACTTGTTTGCTTTTTATCCCTCCTTTATCCTTCCTAACTTCCCTCCCTCCTTCTTTCTCTCTTTTCTTTCCTTTCCTTTTTCCTTCCTTCTTGTTTTTAAAGGGAAAGACCTGCTTCAACTCCCAGTCAAGAAGTCTCTGCAGTTTCCTAGGGTGCCACTAATTAATTTCTTCCCTTGAGTGTTTCTGTGGGGGATGGACAGAGGAAAGAAGAAAATAAATATGCTAAATATCTAGTAGGTGTTAAGCATACTAAGAACTTTTGTGTGCTAAGTTGCTTCAGTCATGTCCATCTCTGTGATCCCATGGACTGTAGCCTGCTAGGCTCCTCTGTCCATGGGATTCCAGGCAAGAATACTGGAGTGGGTTGCCATGCCCTCCTCCAGGGTATCTTCCCGACTCAGGGATCAAACCCATATCTCTTACATCTCCTAGTGTGCCGGCCAGTTCTTTACCCACTGAGCCACCTGGGAAGCCCTCTAAGGCTGGTATTTCTGTCCATTGCATTGATTTCCTTCTTCATGATTCCTAGTCTCCACTATTTAAGCTGTATACATCCTTCGATGCCAAACTTAAGCACCTCCTTATCCATTCGTCATCTATTCTCCTCCTCAGAGATGGCAACATTTGATCATCTCCCAGCACTGTGTAAAAGCTTTCAGAGCTAATCTTTTGTCTGCTTAACCAAACCCAGACTTTTTTCTCAGTCTGGTATTTAAGTCAGTCATTCAGTCACAAACACGTGCTGAGAGCCAATTATGTGCCAGATACACTCTAGGTGCTGGGACAACTGTGGAGAGCCAGACAGATAGTTGCTGCCCTCATAGTGAACAAGCTAGATAGTAAATAATTACAAATAATGAATTAAATACTTACTCCTCTGAATCAAGTAATTACAAGGCCCTCAACAAATCTGGTCTCAACCCATCTTTTCAGAGTTCTTTCTCATCCTTTTACTCCACCCCTGGGCTTACTCAGGCTTCCCCACCTCTGTGGCTGGGCCCATGCTCATCCTCTACTTCTGAATGCAGGTTCCTCCCTCTTCCCCACATCCATCTCCAGGACCAGCTTTAGTTCTGCCTCTTCCATGAAACCTGGCTAGACAACCTCTGTTAGACAGCTTTAGCCTGAAGGATCTTCCCTCATTTGAATTCCTAGCACTTATCCATTCAACAAATATTTACTGAATGACTTCTTGAAATGTTTGATGAATGAATGACTCTTCATGAGGTTCTAAACACATGCTATGGTATCCAAGATTTAAGTTATGTGGGGAATTAGATGTTTCCTACTGAGACAGATCCCAAGGTTTTTTTTTTTTTTTTTCTTCTCTTCTGAGTAGGGGAGGAGTCAAGATAAAAACTGTACAGTAAAACATACAATATCAAGCAAAATGAGAATAAAAATTGCCCATACTCATAATTCTACCACTTGAAAGAGATCACCATTGATGATTATTCTCTATCTTTTTAGTTGTTTTTTTTTTTTTTTTTCTGTTTGTTTCTCTCTGTTAATACCATTTTGGAAAATTCCTTCTTGCTCCAAATTAAATTTTTATTAAGAAGATCTTCTTTCTTGTGTTTTTAAAAAACACAAAATGCCTGTACCCACTCCCTGCTTGCTCTCTTCTGCTTAGGAGTGGCATAGGTTTATTTTGAACAAAATTTAGAGAATTTATGCAAAGACTCATCTGTATCTTTTCCAGTTCACTGAATCTATGTACAAGAAGAATCCAAACACTGTTTTAGGGCATTTACTCAGAAATCTTTTCTCAAGACCTATTCCAGTTGATCTTTAGACCACATTCTACCCTCCCTTCTTCAAGACCTGAAATGGGTGGTGGTTTTTGTTTAGTCCCTCAGTCGTGTCTGACTCTTTGCGACCTCATGGATTGCAGCCCGCCAGTCTCCTCTGTCCATGGGATTTCCCAGGCAAGAATACTGGAGTGGGTAGCCATTTCTTGGCATACAGTGTAGTCACACTCATGTGCAAACCACAGAATCTCAGGTCTGTAAGATGACAGATCTTCCAGATCACCCCTTCTCTTTAAGGATGAGCAGACGGTTTAGTACTTGCCCAAGATCTTGCAGCTGGTGGCAGCAAAGCTGGAGATGCCAGCCCTGGTTATCTTTTCAAATTGCCTCACTGTCTTCAGTTTGTCTAATGATTAACCCCAAACTGAAATTAAACAACAAAAAGAATAAAATACTTAGGACTATATCTACCTAAAGAAACAAAAGACCTATATATAGAAAACTATAAAACTCTGGTGAAAGAAATCAAAGAGGACACTAATAGATGGAGAAATATACCATGTTCATGGATCAGAAGAATCAATATAGTGAAAATGAGTATACTACCCAAAGCAATCTATAGATTCAATGCAATCCCTATCAAGCTACCAACAGTATTCTCCACAGAGCTAGAACAAATAATTTCACAATTTGTATGGAAATACAAAAAACCTCAAATGGCCAAAGCAATCTTGAGAAAGAAGAATGGAACTGGAGAAATCAACCTGCCTGACTTCAGGCTCTACTACAAAGCCACAGTCATCAAGACAGTATGGTACTGGCACAAAGACAGAAATATATATCAATGGAACAAAATAGAAAGCCCAGAGGTAAATCCACACACCTATGGACACCTTATCTTTGACAAAGGAGGCAAGAATATACAATAGAGAAAAGACAATCTCTTTAACAAGTAGTGCTGGGAAAACTGGTCAACCACTTGTAAAAGAATGAAACTAGAACACTTTCTAACACCATACACAAAAATAAACTCAAAATGGATTAAAGATCTAAATGTAAGACCAGAAACTATAAAACCCCTTGAGGAGAACATAGGCAAAACACTCTCTGACATAAATCACAGCAGGATCCTCTATGACCCACCTCCCAGAATATTGGAAATAAAAGCAAAAGTAAACAAATGGGACCTAATTAAAATTAAAAGCTTCTGCACAACAAAGGAAACTATAAGCAAGGTGAAAAGACAGTCCTCAGAATGGGAGAAAATAATAGCAAATGAAGCAACTGACAAAGAATTAATTTCAAAAATATACAAGCAACACCTGCAGCTCAATTCCAGAAAAATAAATGACACAATCAAAAAATGGGCCAAAGAACTAAACAGACATTTCTCCAAAGAAGACATACAGATGGCTAACAAATACATGAAAAGATGCTCAGCATCACTCATTATCAGAGAAATGCAAATCAAAACCACAATGAGGTACCATTTCACACCAGTCAGAATGGCTGTGATTCAAAAGTCTACAAGCAATAAATGCTGGACAGGGTGTGGAGAAAAGGGAACCCTCTTACACTGTTGGTGGGAATGCAAGCTAGTACAGCCACTATGGAGAACAGTGTGGAGATTCCTTAAGAAACTGGAAATAGAACTGCCATATGACCCAGCAATCCCACTGCTGGGCATACACACCGAAGAAACCAGAATTCAAAGAGACACGTGTACCCCAATGTTCATCACAGCACTGTTTATAATAGCCAGGACATGGAAGCAACCTAGATGTCCATCAGCAGATGAGTGGACAAGAAAGCTGTGGTACATATACACCATGGAGTATTACTCAGACATTAAAAAGAATACATTTGAATCAGTTCTAATGAGGTGAATGAAACTGGAGCCTATTATACAGAGTGAAGTAAGCCAGAAAGAAAAACACCAATACAGTATACTAACACATATATATGGAATTTAGAAAGATAGTAACGATAACCCTGCATGTGAGACAGCAAAAGAGACACAGATGTCTAGAACAGTCTTTTGGACTCTATGGAAGAGGGTGAGGGTGGGATGATTTGGGAGAATGGCATTGAGACATATATAATATCATATGTGAAATGAATCGCCAGTCCAGGTTCGATGCATGATACAGGATGCTTGGGGCTGGTGCACTGGGATGACCCAGAGGGATGGTATGGGGAGGGAGGTGGGAGGGGTTTCAGGATGGGGAACATGTGTGCACCCATGGCGGATTCATGTTGATGTATGGTAAAACCAATACAATATTGTAAAGTAATTAGCCTCCAATTAAAATAAATAAATTAAAAAAATGAAATTAAATAACAACAATAAAAAACGTGAAGCACTAAACTTGCCAAGTAAATCAGACCTATTCCTACCATGGAAGGGGAAAACTTCAGCAGAGATCAGGCAGGACCTCTCAGCATGGGCTTATTTTGAAAAGTCACAGAATCTTCTCATTGAAAATCTATATTGCTGTGAAAGAATTTAAGCACAGAAGAAATGTTCGGGGCCACCTATCTCTTTCTTAAGGTTTGAGAAGTGGAGGATAACAAAAAGATAGATGGAAAGTCTGCCTTGCAGTATCGTTTTGTGTGTATATTCAGCTTTGATTCTTAATCTACATAGGTTACCGCGATCCAAGGTGCAATTCCCCCAGGTGAAAGAAATTCAAGATTTGTAGAAAAATGGAGTCTCTTCAGAGAGACCAAGCCCACTTCACCGACAGCTTTCCCACCCTCAAATTGAGCCCCAATAAAGTGGTCTCTCTCTCTCTCTCGTCTGAATTCTAAAAATCGATGATATTGGACTCTCTTCCAACAAGAACCCAAGGAAGGGCAAGCTAGCTGTATGCAGTCCTCATAAAGGGCAAGAACTGTAGTTTTAAGAGTTCTAAAGAGCATTCCAGTGGGCCTGAAGGCCTTAATAGACGAAAGGTTACAGATGGAGTAGGGGTGCAATTCAGTCGGAGGGGAGTCGAAGCTGATCCACCTGGTAGGGACTGGGGCAGAGGCATCTCCTAGAGAAGGGAGAATCCAAATGTAAGAAGGAGCTGGAGAAGAAAGAGCTCTCCCAGAGGGCGCTACCCAGCTCGCCTCTCCTCCGCTCACTCTCAAAAGCTCACTTTAAGATCAAGAACACAGGTGGTGCCCAATGGGAGTCCCTACCCCTTCGCAGCAAACAAAGGGAGCGGTCTCCTTCAGCCTTTTTAGTCTGAATGAGGAGGGCTCGGCTCTACCTTTGCGGAACCACCCATTCCTTTCTCAGGCGCCCAATGAAACCGCAGCCTCTTCCTTGAACACTCCCAGGAAACGGACAGGTAGCTCAGACCAATGGTTGGAGCTGCGATGGGCCAATGGGAGAGAGAAATGGGTCAACCTGGGGTTTGAGAATGAGCGAGCCCGCACAGGGCGGGGGGCGGCGACAGGGGGGACCCGTGACGTATGAGCAGGGTGGGTGGAGAGGGGCGGGGTGGATGGCTGGCGGGGGTCCGTGGCGGCCAATGGGAAGACCGGATAGCCCGGGGGGCGGGCCCGGGAGCAGAAAGGCCCCCGCCCCCTCGGGTCCGCAGGGCTGGGGTGGAGCCAGGTCCGCGTCAGGTGGTCCAGGGCGTGAGGGCGGCGCAGGGGGCGGGGCGCAGCGAGGAGCAGGGAGCAGCGGCCGGCTGGCAGCGGCGGCGGCGGCGGCGGGCGGCTGCTGGCACCAGCTGCGCGAGCAGGTTACCCGCGGCGGAGGTAGCCAGGCCGCCCCAGAGGGGCGATCGCGAAGGCTAGGGCTCCGGCCCGCCTCGCCCTGATGCTGCGGTGAGCACTCCAACTCCGCGCACTTGTCGCCGCGCCCGGCCGGCCCCAGCCCCGAGCGATCCGGCGTTCCCCGCCCCGCCAACCCCGGCCCTACCTGAGGCCGCCGTCGGGGGAGGGGTGTCCCCCCAGCTCTGCGGAGCCGCATGAACAATAGGCGGCGGCGGCTCCTGCGGGCGGCGGCAGCCCCGCACCCTATGGATCGGCCGCTCCATGGAGCCCTCCAGAGCGCTTCTCGGCTGCCTGGCGAGCGCCGCCGCTGCCGCCCCGCCGGGGGAGGATGGAGCCGGGGCTGGGGCCGAGGAGGAGGAAGAAGAGGAGGAGGAGGCGGTGGCGGCCCCCCGGGAGCTGGGCTGCGGCGCGCCGCTGCCCTACTGGACGGCCGTGTTCGAGTACGAGGCGGCGGGCGAGGACGAGCTGACCCTGCGGCTGGGCGACGTGGTGGAGGTGCTGTCCAAGGACTCGCAGGTGTCCGGGGACGAGGGCTGGTGGACCGGGCAGCTGAACCAGCGAGTGGGCATCTTCCCGAGCAACTACGTGACCCCGCGCAGCGCCTTCTCCAGCCGCTGCCAGCCCGGCGGCGAAGACCCCAGTTGCTACCCGCCCATTCAGTGTAAGGCGAAGGCGGGCCCGGGAGCCCGGCGGGGGAGGGGGGCGGGGGATGATGGAGGCCTGGGGATGATTGCGGAGGGAGGGGAGACCTCCCTGAGGGTTAGGTTGGGGTGGGCAATGATTGACCTGGGTATGTGTGTGTGTGCGCGCGCGCCCTCAGGCTGCACGGGCTTTGGTGGGTGCAGTGGGTAAGATAGACACGCCGCAGGCAGGCCTCGCCTGGAACCTCGGGCGCTTGGGCTTCTTCACCTTCACCTGACCACCTCAGCAGCAGCTCGATTCCACATCCTGAAGCCCCAACACCACCGCCCCCCCACCCCGCCCCGCAAATCTGGCAGGATTTTAGGCAAGCTGGTGGTTTCTGTAATAACCTTAGTCCTCAAATCGGGGACCTTCCCGACCTCTTCTATCGCCTCTCCTCGCCCCTTACTTTTCGTTTAAAGGAGATGGTGGTGTCTCCCTCAGGGCCGAGCTGGTTCACAAGTCCTGGAAGCCTCTGAAACACCTTTGAAATACCGTGTTGATTTCTTCGATCCTAATCTTGTATCTCAAAAGTGGTACCTTTAGGAGTCTCACTGAATAATGTGCTAAGAAGGGTGTGTGTGAGAGAAAGAGAGTGGGTGGAGGGGCAGGTGATGAGTGGAGACATGATAGTGAGGGTAAAGTATGTCATTCCCCCCAGAGAGATCAGGAGCACAGGGTAGAGTGGTTAAATCCCAGCCCCTTGACACCTAGACAATATATTTTCTCCTTTCTTCTCACCCTAGATCTTTGCCTATATTTGGTATTTGCCAAATCTCAGGGGAATGATACCCAGGGGTCCCTCCCAGGGCCTTTCTTCCAGTGTCCTGGTTTTCACCAATTTCCCAGGAGCCCCCTGTAACACACCCTGTAATGAATTTTTCTTTGTTTTTTCAAAGGAGTTAACTTGCTATTAGAATCCTTTAATCCGTGATGCTAGGTGGTTTTAGAAGAAAGATGTAAATATCTCCCGGTACAGTTTACACTATTTTGTATTTGAGGGTTTCCATAATTTCTTTCCTGTTAAAAAAGTATTGTTAGTACCCATGTATCTTTATTTATTCCATGTTTTATGTACTTTCCCCCTTAGCAGATTTAAAAAATCATTACCGAAGGATAACTTTAAATAGTTTAAAACTTTCACTTGTAACAGTTATTTCTCTGGTCCTATGACTTATTTTCACCCAAACAATTGTATTATATCTTAACCTGTTTATTAAATCACAGCCATTAGTATAAAAATCATAGCCTCTTTCCTTGTTTTGACTGTCAAATTGACATTCAAGTATTTAGCGTCCTTTGTTTTCTGTTTTATTCAATTAAAAACTTCCTGCTTCTGCTATTTGATCTTTATAATACCTGGAGGTGACAAGTTAAATTGTTTCCAGTTGTTGCATCTTTTTGGCACTAGTTCTGGAAGAGTGAAGGCTAAAGGTCCTAGCATATAATGTCCCAAATAGTGTTGAGGATGAACTTGGTCGCATACTGGAAGAGATGTTGGTCTGGCATGTTAGAGAGTAGTGTAGTTTAAACATGTCATATTTTGAGGTTCTTTGTGGGTGATGTTTTGTGATTTGTTTTTCAGAGACATCTGGTGTCAGAGTAGAAGAGCTCTGTGAGGTTCGTGAGCAGGAACTGAGTTTCTTTAGTAGCTTTAGTGCTCCCGCTGTCAGAGCAGTCAGGAGTGAACCTGACCGAGGCTGGAAGAACCCAGCACAAATAGCCAGATAGGTCCACACTGCACCATGTTAGAAGCTCTTTCTCCGTTGGGTGCCCACAACTTCACCTTTACGGTAACAAAAGTTACCTTGGATAAAATACATTCCTATATCTAAAACTCAGATGATGAGAAATTAGGAAGCATCTTGTACTTACTGAAATAATTGATTTGAACAACATTGCATCTGAAGGTCTTGTTAAGTTATTTAGCCACACTGGGAGTTCTGATCTTGACTGGGCTTAATTCTTGATAATTCAGAAAATTTAGTTCTAATCAACAACCAATTAGAGTGCCCAGCGAAAGAGAGATACTGTGTTAAATACCAGGGGATAAAGAAATGAGAAGGTGAGGAGGTACTTAAAAGTCACACATGAGGGAAACTGGTGATGTAAATATATAATTTCAGTGCAGTGCTTTGCTAAAAGAAGTTGCTGATCTGATCAAGTGTTTCTGGTCTGTATGCTGTGTCCATCGGTTCAGTTACTGTCACTCAGAAAATAAAGGTGATTGACGACCTTGTCTCCAAAGACTTTGAATGAAATCGAGCCTTTGACAACTTTTCCTCAGTTAGTTTTTCGAACTTCCTCTTTGGGGCATGAATTTTGCTATTAGATTGTGAATAGAAGACACAAAAATGTTAGTAACTCTGTAGTGTCTGACTCTTTGCGACCCCATGGACTTGAGTCAGCCAGGCTCCTCTCTATCCATGAAATTCTCCAGGCAAGAATACTGGAGTGGGTTGCCATGAATAATGTTCAGTTTCAGTTTCAAATACTGCTTTTCAGAGTGAAACTTTTGTTGCAGATTTTAATCAAAACAGAAGAGGAGGAAATTGCTAAATCTTGTGACAAGGAAAACATATAGGAAGGATATTATAAATCATCCAACACTCATAGAGTGCATTTATCTTCTCCAATGTAGGTATTAGAGTTTAGCTCTCTGTGGGGCTGACAAATATAAATAACCCAGGAGCATGCTTATCTTCTTTATTTTAGTGAAAGATGGAAAATGTACAGTTATATCATCTTTGGAGATCTATCACCGTAGGTATTGAGAAAAAGTTTCTCTTACAGGAGAGTTGTTTTTGTTTTCAAGCAGGGCATAAATTAAGGATATGATTGATTTACATTTCTTTTTCTTGTACTCACCAGAAATATAAGGGTATATTTTCAGATGTACTTAAGATTTTTAAATGAGTGATGTGTGTACTATTCACTTACCCCAAACTCATCAGAATGTGCCTATATGTTTAGTTTCTAAGGATACATTTGAGAGACTTCAAGACTGAAAGAAATAAGGATTTTTTCCTGATATTCCTGGAAATATTCTTCCACAGAAACCGAAATATGTGCTGCATGAGACTTGACCTGATTCTTACTTAAAACCAGGTCTTGACAGGAGCAGGGAAGGGAAGGAGTCCCACATGTTCTCAGCTGCAGTGATAGTCTAGTTTCGATACACAAGGACTTCCTAACAGGGAAGAGAAAGGAGAGGACCCTCTCCACATCCCCCACTATTCTGTCTTCTGTCTGCTTGTAAGTTCTCTTCTATGCTTTTCTTGAAGGCTGGTCAAAATATTTCCTTAACTAAATAGCAAGAACATGAGAGTTTATGTTCTACACACAGAGAGAGAGAGAGAGAGAGAGAGAGAGAGAGAGAGAGATCATGGCTTTGCCTTCCCCACAGAGGTTTTCTGTCTTCTGTGGAATGCCATCAGAGGAGCTGTCCTTTCAGCACCCTCGTTCAGAATCACATCTTTTAAGTCCTCATATGTTCCAAATAGGAAAAGGAGTACGTCAAGGCTGTATATTGTCACCCTGCTTATTTAACTTATATGCAGAGTACATCATGAGAAACGCTGGACTGGAAGAAACACAAGCTGGAATCAAGATTGCCGGGAGAAATATCAATAACCTCAGATATGCAGATGATACCACCCTTATGGCAGAAAGTGAAGAGGAACTCAAAAGCCTCTTGATGAAAGTGAAAGAGGAGAGTGAAAAAGTTGGCTTAAAGCTCAACATTCAGAAAACGAAGGTCATGGCACCTGGTCCCATCCCTTTGTGGGAAATAGATGGGGAAACAGTGGAAATGGTGTCAGACTTTATTTTTCTGGGCTCCAAAATCACTACAGATGGTGACTGCAGCCATGAAATTAAAAAACGCTTACTCCTTGGAAGGAAAGTTATGACCAACCTAGATAGCATATTCAAAAGCAGAGACATTACTTTGCCAACATAGGTCCGTCTAGTCAAGGCTATGGTTTTTCCTGTGGTCACGTATGGATGTGAGAGTTGGACTGTGAAGAAGGCTGAGCATCAAAGAATTGATGCTTTTGAACTGTGGTGTTGGAGAAGACTCTTGAGAGTCCCTTGGACTGCAAGGAGATCCAACCAGTCCATTCTGAAGGAGATCAGCCCTGGGATGTCTTTGGAGGGAATGATGCTAAAGCTGAAACTCCAGTACTTTGGCCACCTCATGCGAAGAGTTGACTCATTGGAAAAGACTCTGATGCTGGGAGGGATTGGGGGCAGGAGGAGAAGGGGACAACAGAGGATGAGATGGCTGGATGGCATCACTGACTCGATGGACGTGAGTTTGAGTGAACTCCGGGAGTTGGTGATGGACAGGGAGGCCTGGTGTGCTGTGATTAAGGGGGTTGCAAAGAGTCGGACATGACTGAGCGACTGAACTGAACTGAACTGATGTTTAAATAAGGGGCTTCCCTGGTGTCTTAGTGATGAAGAATCTGCCTGCCAATATAGCAGCCATGGGTTCATTCCCTGGGTTGGGAAGATCCTCTGGAGGAGGAAATGGCAACCCACTCCAGTATTCTTGCCTGGGAAATCCCTTGGACAAAGGAACCCGGTGGGCTACAGTACATGGGGTTGCAAAGAGTTGGACATGACTTAGTGATTAAACAACGATGATAAGTGTTTAAATAAATATTTAACACCTCCTGTGTGTTCACAACTATGCTTCAGACCAGAGGAAAGAAGAGGGTGGATACACAAGAAAATACAGCACTTAATTTCCTTAAGGAGAATTCAGATATCTGAGGAATAAGATATGTAAATATGCATTTATCAAATAGGCACCTACCTTTTCATCCATAAAAAAAATCTGGTAGGAAAAAATATGAGTGCGCCCTCCATGACCCCTTAAGGGATTCCTAACATAACTTACATTTTTCTCAGGAAGGTTCTAATCTCTTTTTGACGTAGGCATATTTTTTCTTGTTCATGTGATAGATAAGATAAGAATTAGTAATCAGTCAGGATTCGTTTTAGGACCTAAAAACACTCAGGCTACTTTAAACAGAAAACAATTTAGTAGAAGAAATTGGGTGCTTGTAGATTTGTTGGAAGGGCAGGGAGAAGAGGCTCTTGGCTAGAACTGTGGGACCAACTCCCAGTCCATTGCAGACCTGGCCCACCAGACAAGCTGCTTCTCTGAGAAGGTACAGAATCAGGAGTTACCATTGAAGTTGACTTCTCCAATACCCTGTTGTAGTTGCTGTCTGGAGATTAGGTGACTACTTGGCCTTACAACATTCCTTCCACATCTGCAAAACTAGTAACCTACCCCCATGAACTATAACCCACCGGGCTCCTCTGTCCATGGGATTCTCCTGGCAAGAATACTGGAGTAGGGTGCCTTTTCCTTCTCCAAGGGATCTTCCTGGCCCAGGGATTGAACCCACGTCTCTTAATCTCCTGCACTGGCAGAAAGATTCTTTACTACTAGCGCCACTTGGGAAGCCTAATAATTGGACACTGACATGATATTATAGAAAACCCACTTCTCCACAGCCATGCTTACCAGGAGAAGCAGCAAGGAGATGGTCTCCATATCACTTCTGCCTTCTGAATCTTATGCATCTCATTGGCTGAACCAGCACTCTGTCAAGAAGTCTGGGAAATATAGTTTTTAAACTTTCCAGCTTCTGTAGTACTGAAAGGTATACTGGAGGATTTTAGAATGGATGTAGATTATTAGTCTGCAGGACACACCATTTATTTTTCAAGAAGGGTGCTAGATAAGGTGATGATCTTTTGTTGTTGCTGTCATTTATTTACTTTTGTTCTCATAAAACTTTTAAATTTATTTTTTATTTGGAGGAAAATTGCTTTACAATGTTGTGTTGGTCACTGAGGTGATAATCCTGAACAATTGGAACTTTGAGGGTGCAAATGGGCCACATATTTTGTATACTTAAAGGCAGTCCGACTAACTTCCTAAGAGTTTTTCTTGTGCAGACTGCCAGGTAAATTACAAAATATAAATGAACATTAGCCCTAGATGGGATGGAAGTGCTATAACTGAGCAGGAACCTAGTTCTGAACACCACCAGCATCTGAATGGAGAATGGAGACATTGTGGAGCTGGCTGAGAATAGAAAAGAACAGTCTGCAGTGGGCATCTCCTCTTTCGGTCTTGCCAAGAGTTCAGAAATACGTGATCTTTGTGTTCAGTTTTTTCTTTTGTAGCAGTGTGACTGTTCTCTGTATTTGTTTCAGGAGGTCCAGTTCCAGTTCTTCCCCAGATCTGAGTTTGATTTCTTTCTTACTGAAGTAGATTCTCCCCGTTTTGCTTTACTCTCTATTGGTCTCCAGCTGAATGTTCAGCACGTAAAGGACAGTGATGTGTCAGGCAGAGAGGATCAGCCCTCATGCATCTTGCAGTCTAGTAGGACAATAGGCATTGAACAAGCAATTATAACCTTGTTGAGTCTTGCCAATAGAGACTGCTATGGGAGTGCTTGATGGGGGCCTGGCCTCGTTTAGCAGAGGGGTTAGGAAAAGTTCCTCTAGGAGATTATAGTTAAGCTGAGACCTGAGACCAGCTGGGTCAGCTGGGTGAAGACAAGGAAAGAGACTGAGAAGACAGAGAATAGGGTTTTCATGACAGAAACATGATATAGCACTTCACTTGTACAGCAACACCATATCTAACTCAAGATTCATAATCACTGGTGGTTATTATTCTCTATCCATGGAAGTCTTTCCAAACAGCTAAAGATACAGTCAAGTATGGTAGATTCAAACTCTGGATTTGGGATGGGAAATGAGAGGGTGGGGGTGTCACTGGGAACCTCAGGGCTGGAACTGTGGTGGGGGTAAGATGTTGCCTTGGAGACTCCTCTTTCTTGCACACTTTAATCACCAGGTCGTGGTAAAACCAAGTTTTGAAGATTTCCTGATTTTTTTTCCTGATCTCCAGCCTTCACGGCTCCTGAGATTTGACTCTTGTGCTTATGTACCTGGATTACTGCAATGGTCTCCTTAGTGGTCCCTTTTGCTATTACGTTCCACATAGCTGCCAGAGTTGGTTTTCTTTCTAAGTCACAAGTCTGACCCCAGCAAGACTTTGAGCCTCATCTACCCTAATGCATATAATCCAGCTGCCCTGGACTCCTGAAATTCCTGATAGGCTATATACCTTCATGCACATGTTCTTTCCCTCCCCGCCCCCTCCGCCCCCCCTCCGCCTTTTCTCTTTATTGAAGTAGAGTTGATTTACAATGCTGTGTTAATTTCTGCTGTATAGCAAAGTGATCCAGTTATGCATATACTTACTTTCTTCCTTATATTCTTTTCCATTATGGTTTATCACAAGATGCTGAATGCAGTTCTCTTGTAGGAACAGCAGGACCTTGTTGTTTATCCATTCTATATATACTAGTTTGCATCTGCTAACCCCAGACTCCCACTCCGTCCCTCTTCAATACACTCACCCTCTTGGCAGCCCCAAGTCTGCTGTGTCTGTGAGTCTGTTACTGTTTCATAGATAAGTTCATTTGTGTCATAATTTAGATTCCATGTACATGTGATATTATACGGTATTTGTCTTTCTCTGTCTGACTTCCTCCCTTCCTATGATAATCTCTAGGTCCACCCATGTTGTTGCAAATGGCATGATTTCATTCTTTCTTATGGCCGAGTAACATTCAATTGTGTGTATGCATCACGTCTTCTTTATCCACTCATCTGTCAATGGACGTCTAGGTTGTCTCCACGTCATGTCTGCTGTGAATAAGTGCTTCATGCCCTGTGTTCTGGCTCACGACCTTCCATCTGCTGGGATTGTCTTCTCCACCTTGGTCTTCATTTCCTGATGATAGCCCTTCCTCTCATTCTTTGGGCCCATTTCAGATGTTTCCTTCCTTGAGAATCCTTTTCCCACCCACCCTCTTAACCCCTGTCCTGTGGTGGGAGTTAGTGATTTCCCTCATACCACCACCGAAGCTCTTTTACACCACACTTTGGCTGATGTCTGTCTGCCTTGGTGCTGTATTACATGCTTCTTGCTACCTAGCATATACACAGTAAAATGTAAACAAGCCACACAATGACTGATCTCCCCCAGTTTTTCTTTTAGTTAAAATGGTTGCTCTCAGTACAGTATTCTTCATGAAGTTCCAAGTAGACGTTATTTCGTGAATACTTATTGAATACCTACTATGTGCCGGTCACTAAAGATAACGCGCTGGCCACAGAAAAAAATGTTACCCACTTTTCCTATCCTTGGGGAGTTTATTGTGGGGAGACTGAAAGGCCAAGTGAACAGACAGCTTGTTGTGTTTACCCAGCTAGGTAAATGGGTGATTAAATGGTGTTTTTCAAATGTTTTTGACTTGCTCCTTTTTTCCTTTTCTTTCTCAGTGTTAGAGATTGATTTTGCGGAGCTGACCTTGGAAGAGATTATCGGCATTGGGGGCTTTGGGAAGGTCTATCGTGCTTTCTGGATTGGGGATGAGGTCGCTGTGAAAGCAGCTCGCCATGATCCCGACGAGGACATCAGCCAGACCATAGAGAACGTCCGCCAGGAGGCCAAGCTCTTTGCCATGCTGAAGCACCCCAACATCATTGCCCTTCGGGGGGTGTGTCTGAAGGAACCCAACCTCTGCTTGGTCATGGAGTTTGCTCGTGGAGGGCCTTTGAATAGAGTGTTATCTGGGAAAAGGATTCCCCCAGACATCCTGGTGAACTGGGCCGTGCAGATTGCCAGAGGGATGAACTACTTACATGATGAGGCGATTGTCCCCATCATCCACCGCGACCTTAAATCCAGCAACAGTGAGTACAGAGAGGTGGGGCTGGAGGGCTTGAGATCACTTTCAGACCTGGTCCATAGCTTGGGTTGAAGTGGATGTCTCAGGAATCTTAGTGGGCAGTGAAATGCCCTGCTTAAAGCCAGTCCATCCTTTGGGAATTCTCTGCTGGTTCAGTGGTTAGGGCTCCGTGCTTCCACTGTAGAGGGCATGGTTGGGGAACTAAGATCCTGCATGCCACGTGGCACAGCCAAAAAGAGAAAGAAAAAGGAGAAAAAAATTACCAAAAAAAAGAAAAGAAGAAAAGTACCAAAAAAAGAAAAAACCCAATTAGCAGGCATGGTTGGCAGTGTGACTCTCTGATGTACTGTTCAAACAAAACACTTAGATGCGTTTTTCCATTTTGAGGGAAGGGTGGGTGCTTCTGAACACAAAAGTTTTCCTCCTCAGTGAAGCAATAGATAAAGCAAACCAATAACATCTGTTTGCATTTCTGTCTGAACTATCCAACCTGAGTTCCCACCAGAGAAGGGGTATAAGAGAGAAGAGGCATGTCGTTTAAGCCATGAGGCCCGTTCAGGTGACCGTGTCAGCTTGGGGAACACGACCTCACTGGTAGACCTACAGCTCTCCTGAGAGCCTCAAGGTGGTATTAATTAATAGTCATAACTACGTAGTGTTTAATAGCAGGGAACTGAGAAGTAACTGTTTATTAAACGTCAAGAACCCATAAACTGGATTGTAAAGCAAGTGTTAGACATAATTAAATGGTGGATTGGTATAAACTTCAGTCTCTTTCCTTAGCTGAATCAGCAGGCCTTGGGAGTATGCTTCTTTTGTGTGGTAATTTGGACTTTCCCTGGCCTAAACTGCATGGTACAGAGGATACAATTTGCTAAGTGGTATATGCCTAAAGTCACTTTGGGCATCCTGTCCAGAGAGGAGGGCATTAGGAGTTTGGGGTCCCAGAAATTTCACACTCTGTGTCCTTCAGCTTTGAGCCCAGAAATCCTTTAGACCTTGTTTTCCTCCTGGTTGTTCCACATGTGGCTTATTTTTGTCTTGATGCTATTGTGACTCTGTTAACCTTAAAAAATACGTTTTAAGTAACATAGGTAGTAAGTGCTTTTGTTCTAAAAATTAGGAAGTGTAAATAAACAGAAAGAAGGATCACCCATAATGTTTTCCTTCTGGAAGTATATATATTGCATTTGGCATATTTCCCCAGACATTTAAAAAGCATATATGGCCCATATATACAGAAATATACTTTCCAACTTACTTTAAAATAGCATTTGTTACCCCTACCTCATCTACATGCATCCTCTTCCCCTTTAATAAGAGTAAATTTCCTCCTTGTGGGTATGGAGCATTAGATATGTATTTTGGATATAATGCATGTGAAGGATTTCAGTTCCATGAAATAAATCTGGTTTCTCTTTTCCTTCTGCCATTATTTTCTCTCTTTACTATATGATTATTCTCATCCTTCCTGCACAATTCTGTTCTTTAAATGTGTGTGTGTGTGCGCTTAGTCGGTCCGACTCCTTGCAACCCCATGGACTATAGGCTCCTCTGGCCATGGGGATTCTCCAGGCAAGAATCCTGGAGTGGGTTGCCATGCCCTCCTCCAGGGGTTCTTCCCAACCCAGGGATTGAACTCAGGTCTCCCACATTGCAGATGGATTCTTCACCATCTGAGCCACCAGGAAAGCCCTTTAAATGTATAAAATAAGTTAAAACTTCTGCTGACTTCCTTTTTAAGAAAAAAAAATTTTTTTTTCTACCTAGAGATTGCTTTGGATGATGGAGTGAGAATAAGCTCATGTGTTGGTAGAAAATGGGATATAGAAGCTGAATTGTTAAAAATTGCATTCTTATATCCTTATCATGCTGGGTGAACTAGGCATTGTGCACTCATCTTACATAATTGAGCCCATTTAAAACTTGGGCCAGGGTGATTGTAAAAGTTAATAATTTCCTCTATGAAGTTTTACATCTGGGTATAATTTCAAGCTGCAGATACGAGGTTTTACATTTTCTGATTTATGTTTGGAAAGCTAACTTGCTAAGGAGGTACAGGGGACCTGAGTGTCATTCTGTCTCCTTGGAGACAAAAGCCTGGTCCTTTGTCCTAATGTGGGTCTTAGGATTCCCGAGGGGGACCTTCAGGTACAGTGTATGGTGGCAGGGCATACTATTTTAAAGGACCTCACCCAGCAATACCGCTGATGCCCTGAAATGTCCATAGTCCACTGGGCTGCTGGTTGGTGCTGATGTTGATGCCTGCTGTAAATCTCACATGTGAGTTGGGGTAACTCCTTGGTATTTGTCTGAGGGTGGCTGTTTGTCTGTGATTGAATTTATCCAACATGAGCCCTGATGACACTGTTGTTCTTATTCCATTGCTGCGTATACACGACTTGAAAATCATTTTAGAAATGTTACGTCATTTCTTTGCCTCCAGTTTGAGAGTTGTGACTTCTTTGAGTTTTGCAGACTTGGGGATACTGGCCTGTTTCTCTTGGTTTTTATTAGGAGCTCCAGAGAGTCGCATTTTGTTCAGTCATGTGAGGGCAGAGTTCTGTGAATTATGTGTTAGTTGACTTTGAACCCCCAGAGAAAAGAGTAAGGCACACATGGGGGCTGTCTTGTGGAAAAAAGAAAGTAGCTGGTGATAAAATCTAATGGTTACAAAAAGTTCAGTAAAAAAATGATATATTAAGAGACTTAATATATCCTGATGATCCGTTTAAAAAAGTCATGTGCTATTTACGACATATGTGTAGCACAGAACATCTTAGGTTGTTCATGTATCATCTGAAGTAAGTTTTGGTTTAATGTACATAACTTGAAAAAACAAAACAAAGTAACAGTGGCTAAAACAAGGTATACATTCGTGTTTGAAAAGAAGGCCAGGGGTTTAAAGCATCTCCACCTCTCTTTACTGCATCTCAGGGTTGCCTTAGGATCCAAGATGACTTCTGAAATGCCAATTATTTGGTCTGAGTCACAGGCCTGAAGGAGCAGGAAAAGCAGAAGCACAGAGGAAGCTGCTCCTGTGGCTGAGTTGTCTCCCGTTAGCTTCCTAGAGATCCAGCACAACACATCTGCCTGTATTCAGTGGCTAGAATGGAGTCCCGTAGCCATGGCTAGCGCAGGGGCCACTGGGCAGTGGAGGGTTTTATTCTGGGTTGGCATGGATCCTGGCCAATAATCAGGGTCTGTTACCAAGGAAGAGAGAGAACATGGATGGTGGGGAAACAGCTGGCAGTCTTACCATGAAGTCTGGGAACATGCATTGGGAAGAAGTGTTATCTTAGATATTGATTAGATATTTACCATTATACAGCCAATAAAGCAGGGTTAGCCAGGTGCTGGGACGTGTGGCTCAGACTCCTGATTTAAGGGGTGGTTTCTACTACTCTACTGCAGTGCATCATTAACTTCAACATCTCTTCTTGAAACTACTCACTGAAGTCCTGGCTATAAAAGTGGATTTATGTGTCTCTGCTCCTCACACTGGGGAAAGCCAGCCACGTGATTGTTAGCAAAGACATTAGTGAAAGATGGTCTTTTAGTGGAAAAATTGTCCTTTTGGGGGTAGGTAAGTGGAGTTCAGGGTTTTGGCTTAAGGGCATTTGGCAAAATAACAGTTTAATAGGGGCTATTAAAAATAAAATTAGTATAAAAATGAGGTGATGGAAAATGAAAAGCCTTGCTCAAAGTGAAGGTAGTGGTATTACTTTTGTTATTAACGTCCTTCCTCCCGTTAAAAAACATGGAAGAACATAGAGCTAAATGCAGTGTGTATTTTTCCTTTTTTTTTTTTTTGGCGTTTTTGCATATTTCTTTTCACCCCTAAATCTTAACTGTGTGTGTGTGCTAAGTCACTTCAGTTGTGTGTGACTGTGATCCTGTGGACTGTAGCCCTCCAGGCTCCTCTGTGCTTGGGATTCTCCAGGCAAGAATACTGGAGTGGGTTGCCATGCCCTCCTTCAGGAGACCTTCCTGACCCAAGGATCAAACCCGCATCTCTTACATGGATCCATGTCTCTGTCATTGGCAGGTGGGTTCTTTACTGCTAGAGTAACCTGGGAAGCCCCAAATCTTACACAGAAAATCCTAATAAGTACATTGCTTGTAGCATGCTTTCTCTCCCCACTGCCAACTTGCTGTATTGTGACCACTTTCTTATTAAATAAATATTCTTCTACCACAAGATATTTAAAGGTTTTACAGTTTTCCACTACACTATTTTGGCTTCCCAGGTGGCTCAGTGTAAAGAATCTGCCTGCTAAGCCGGAGACACGGGTTCGATCCATGGGCCAGAAAGATTCCCTGGAGAAGGAAATGGTAACCCCACTCCAATATTCTTGCCTGGGAAATCCCATGGACAGAAGAGCCTGGCTGGCTACAGTCCATGGGGTCGCAAAAGAGTTGGGCACAACTTAGCAACTAAACAGCAACAACATCTACAGTATTTAGATATAGTATATTAACTAAACCAAACCCGTATATAATCATCATCATCACGAAACCTCTAAATAATAATAACAACAAGCAACTACTGCTTATTGAGTGTTCTCTTTTGGTCAGGCCCTGTCTAAGCATTTTATGTGGGTTCCCATCTAATTTTCACAGCAACCCTGCGGAGTGAAGACTGTGCACGTCTTTATTTTACAAATAGGAAGCAGAGACTCAAAACAGGCAGCCGTTTCTCTGGGCTCTCGCTGCTGGTCCGGAGACCAGGTCTGACTCCTCATGGCTGTGCCGCTGCCTGCACTCTGCTGAGGGTTAGCTGGGGTGTTTCACTGCTCCACTACTTACTTCCTGTAGTGCTTTTGTTTTATATAATTAGGAGTAATGTTACTGTGTTCACTGGGCCTTAGTGTCCACATGTCATTAACTCATGAGAACTCATTGTTAATTTCATAGCTGAAAGAGCAGAGGTGAGCGATGAACTGGATTTAGTTCAGGATTAGCCACGCCTTTTCAAATGTCAGCTTGAACTCAGCTAGCCTTCCTCTTTTCAGATGTCAACTTCTCATGGGTCTTTGCTGTCCTATCTCCCTCTTCTTCCTCTGAAGGTGTTTCCCCTTTAGCCAGGCCAGTTTCGTCTTTCCCTTGGAACCTGCTGTGTATTACTTCCCACCCATGGGGCCCTCATCACACTTACTGTTGCTGTGGGATGAAGCTTGCTTTCAGAGGTACCCTCACCTCATCTCTCTGCCTGGCCAAACCCCACTCATTTTCCTGTACTCAAGTCACACCTGGCCACTTCCTGCTAGCCCGTCTCTGGAGTCAGTGCTAGGCAGGAGGCTCTTTCTAAGGTTACCCAGCAGGTATACCAGGCATGTCCTAAAGTATTGCGTTCAGTGGATGGATTGCATTTTCTGTGGGTACAGAGACACATTCTGCAAGTCAAAATAAATACATAAGTAAATAAAGCAGAAATGAAGCAAAGAACCATCCTGGTGAGTGGGACTCAGCGGGCGAGGCCGGGAGGTCTGAGCTGCAGGCCATGTGCACCTCTCAGTTCTTCAACTTTGTCTGGAAGCCTTGCTTTCCTGTTTTCACCTGGACATGACCATCTCCTCTGCAGAGATGGCTCTCATTGGTGCGTCATTTTGAGCCTTGGTGTAGGGACTATAATAGACACAGCCCTGCCCTCAAGGAGTTCCCTGTGGGGTCACAGAGAAGGACGTAAAACCAGCCCAGTGCAAGCGTGGCCCCCAGGAGGTGATGGTTCCTGGACACTCCCCATGGATCTCTCGCCTCAGCCCTTTCCTGAAGTTGCAGGGGCTCGGGTCCCCTTCTTAGGATTCGCAAAGGGCGCTGCCTTCTTCGTGGAACATTTGCCCTCATTCCGCCCAGCTTGCTCGGGGAGGCTGCCCACCTGTTTTTCCTCTGGCAACCCTGGGTTCTACTCTGTAACTTACTCAGGTGCAGGGAGAAGCCAGGCCCTGGAGAGCATGTAGGTACCTGCAGAGCCTGTGCTGGAGTGGTCAGAGGATTGTGTTGTGTGGACGATCTTGGTAGGTGTCCCTGGACTATGACTGAGCCCTGAGCTTGGGGAGAACACCATGATAAGGGTTGGGTTCAGGGCAGGAAAGGATTTGGATAAAGGGTGGAAACTGTGAATTTCCACACCATTCTTCTGTCCCTCCCCTGCTATTTCTCTTTCCTCTGATTCGAGCCTTGGTTACCTTGAAAGTCAGGGAAATTGTTCTGTCTTCTCTTCCCCACAACCCCGCCCCCAAACCTGGTAACAGCTAAGTAGCCATCTCCCCTTTCTGCGGGTGGCCTGTGGGACTGTCATGGCTCAGGGTCAAGGTTTGTGCTTCGGGATCTCGGAGGAGACAGGAGTCTGTCTGTGTCTCCTTCCCCGCCGTGGCTCTTGGACAGTTTTCCGTTCCTGACTTGGTGCTTTCCCCCATTCCCAGGAGGTAGCTCGGGGTCACTTATGGATGAGAAACTGGGACACAGAGTGGAGACAGTGGTCTGGTTGAGGCAAAAGGAAAAGATACCTTCTTCCCAGGTCACCCATCTCTTTACCTAGAAGTCCCTGTCAGGACCCCCATCAGCTTCCTGCTCAACCACACTTGCTCCTCTTATTAAGGAAGGATCTATGCAAAATGTGTGTAGGTTTGGAAGGAAGAGGGTTACAGCTCATACTAATTTTGGGAGAAGAGGGTTACAGCTTTTACTCATTTGAGGCTCAGAGCAGGTTATGGCGAAAGGAGAGCTTCTTAGTTGGGCGTCTGGGTAAGAAGAGGATGGGGCATTGGAAGGAGCACTGACCAGGTGCCCCCTGGGCAGATGGGCTGGGTGGTCCCAGGCACATCTCATCATCTCTCTGGGCCTCAGATTCCTCATCTGTGAAATGAGAGGTTTGGATGAGATGGTCTCTGAGATCCCTCCCTCCCGGGGCTGACATTACGCAATCTAGTGTGAATGTGTGTGTGTTGGGGGTGGATGATGACCCCGCACTCTGTCTAAATCTGTGTCAGGCTACAGTGTGCCCAGGCTCCCTGCTTCCTGGGCTCATTGCAGGGGCCAGAGCTCCCGATGGGGAGTCTTCACCAAGCGGTTCAGTGGGGAAACAGCTGACCGGAGCCCACAGGTTCTCCCTTCCCCCTTTGCTGCTCGGAGCATGACAGATGGCCTTGCTGAGACAAGATGCTCCGGCCACGTGAATCATGCCAGGGACTTAGAATATACCAAGGACAGCCTTCCTCCTGGAAGCAGGACGCAGCTCATCACAGGCCACCTCTGTCCTTGGAGCTGAGTGAGGGGGCGTCCTGGCCTGTCAGAGCTCTGCGGCTGGTTTCCCACTCAGTCCTCTGAATCAACAACACAAGGCTTTTTCAGGCAGGGCTCCAGACCACTTGTTGTTTAATCACTAAGTTGTGTCTGACTCTTTGCGACCTCCATGGACTGTAGCCTGCCAGGCTCCTCTGTCCAAGGGGTTTCCCAGGCAAGGATACTGGATTGGGTTGTCATTTCTTTCTCCAGGGGATCTTCCCCACCCAGAGATCAAACCCATGTCTCCTGCATTAGCGGGGGCATTCTGTACCACTGAGTCATGAGGGAAGCCCTCCAGTCCACTTAGGCGCTTTTAATCTTGTGCCTCTGTGCCCATCACCAACAGAAGTGAGGGAGACTGCTTGTGCAGCACATGAAAAGTGGCCATGAGACACAGAAATGAGAAATACTAAGGCTGTGGATCACACTTCGCCTTCTTTCCTAACTTTCCCAGGAGTTTTGCTCTCTGTGGGAAACACAAAGATTTTGAGAAGTAAGCATTTCCCCCTTAAGCTTGACATTGGGAGCCATGTGGTCTCACGGAAGGAACACTGCTTGGGAGTCAGAGAGACTCGGATTTAGGCTACTTCTTGTGCCCCTGACATTGGGTGTGTCTCTTGGAGCTCCAGGATTCTCGTCTGTAACACGTGGACACGAAAAAAGAGAGCAGTGCTGTTTTAAGACGGCCTGAAGTGATGTGTGCCAAGTATCACCTGGGCTTCCCAGGTGGTGCTAGTGGTAAAGAACCCGCCTGCCAATGCAAAAGACGTAAGAAACGCACCAGTTTGATCTCTGGGTCAGGAAGATCCCCTGGAGGAGGGCATGGCAACCCACTCCAGTATTCTTGCCTGGAGAATTCCATGGACAGAGGAACCTGGCAGGCTACAGTCCATTGGGTTGCAGTGAGTCGGACACGACCAAAGAAACTTACCATGAAGGTATCACCTGGAACCACACTCAGTGAAGGGCTGCCCTTTTCCCCGCTCTTTCTATCTCTTGTTATTTTAGGTATACACAGGCTCTAGTTGGGTTTCCCTTTTAAAAGTAGTATGGGGATTTAGGCAGCCAGAAAGCCCTGCTTTCTGCCAAGTCAGCCAGGGGTAGTTTTATCCCTCTCACGAAAAAGAAAGTGAAGTCACTCAATCGTGTCCGACTCTTTGCGAGTCCATGGACTATAGCCTACCGGGCTCCTCTGTCCATGGGATTTTCCAGGCAAGAATACTGGAGTGGGTTGTCATTTTCTTCTCCACCAAAACGGGCAGATTTGTTTCAGCTGAAGCCACGGAAGGCATTGATCCCCAGCCGCTCCTTCCTACTGTGTGCAGGCCTCTTGCTATCTCTGGACCCAGCCTTAACTCCGAGCGCTTGGCCCCCTGAGAACACTGCCTTGTTTTGTTATGGCCTTTGGCCTGATTGAATGGGACAGCTGGCCAGTTTTATGGCTCTGCTGGCCTCTCAGCTGATAATTAAAATGCTTTTGCCCCAGGAGGAAGGCAATATATTTCTCTCGCTCTTTCGTCTGCTGCCAAGGTCAAAGGGAATGCCCTTTCTTGCATCCCCCTCCTGACTTACCCAAATCAATGTAGCATTCTTGTGGCATGGTGTCTTTTGAGACCCTGGAATATTCAGAGTGGGTGAAAGAGATTTTATTTTAAGTGTTATTGTCTTCTTTTGGAAGGAGAATGGAGTATGATTTCCTCTTTTCCTTCTCGGTATTACAGCTTTATTTCCAAATCTGGTTGTGCCCAGCACTTAAAAGGTCCTCAAGAAATGTTTGTGGTTTTGATCATCACAAATTCCAGCCTTGTGCCTTTTCCCGTGCATGAATTGCCTTGCCCTCAGATACCTTCTCCAGACAACACTCAAGCTCTCCTCCTTTAGAGCCCGCACTTGAGAGATGAACCCCCTTTTCCACTTCAAATGAGCCAATGTGAGCTCTGGGTGGCACTGGTTTTGAATCCTCGCTCTGATGCTAGCTGGGACCTTCAGAAAAGGATGTACTCTCTTGGTTTCTGCAAATGTAAAATGGGAATAATTGTAATGCCACCTCCCTCATTTTACTGGGTAGAAGTGGGGATTAAATAAAATCGTGTAGGTGTAGCTCTTAGCAGTGCCCAACACACAGTAAGTGGTGCATACATCTACTGTAATTCTAGCAGCTATATTCCCTCGGTATTTACATCCACAATTAGTGATCTTGTACTTTTGGGTATGATTTGTCTTATAGTTGTATTTTCAGCATTTTATTTATATTTTCTCCAATTGCACTATAGATTTTTTTTTCAGTAAGTTTTTTTGGGGTGGGGGGCATACCATGTGCTGTGGGATCTTAGTTCCTCAGCAGTGAAAGCTCAGAGTCCTAACCACTGGAGAACCAATATGTATGTAGGTCCATGTTGGTTGTCTGTTTTATATATAGTCCCAATCTCCTAATTTATACCCTGCCCACTAGGATTCTTGACAGCAGAAGTGTTGTTTTTCCTTCTTCCATCTTCCCTGCTCCTGCCTCCCCTGCTCCCCAACCCTGCCTAACATAGGACTTACATATGGCAGTCCAGATGTTTGGCAGCAGTTCCAATTTTGCTGTGAAATCTTGCCTTTTCTGTTCCTACTTCCTTTCTGGATGGACTCAAACTCCTTTACTGAGTGAGCTGCCTTTATGGTTGTCCAGCCTTGGCTTCCATAAACTTTTTGGGAGCTTGAGGCCCTATGGAAAGGGTTCCTTGAAGTTGCTTGGAAAGTCAGAAGCCTAATGTCTGCCTCCGGAATTGCCTACCTCTGAAGGCTCCGTCTGTCTGCCCATCCCTGGGAGCAGAGTTGGGGCACCCCAAACCTGGCGCAAGGGCGAGGTAGTGATGGATCTTGAAGGTAAGATCTTCCCCTGCAAATCCTAGTGACTTGTTTCCAACCTGATGTGCCTGATAACAGCAGTGTAACAGGAAGAAGGATGATGATTGGAAAAAAAAAAAGTTATCCCAGATTCCACTGTGCAAATCTGGCTGTTTTAATGGTTGTATATGATTTGCTCAATAGACCTCATCTTCTCCTACCATTATAGTCATAGTTCACAGACTATCTGGACATTTATTATATTTATTTGTTCCTGCCTTCTGTTAAGCTTCAGAATCCAAGAGGAAGGGCAAAGGGCCATGGCTGAGTGAAACAGAGATAGTCTTCAGTTTCCAGTGACCCTAATTTTCTCTTGTGACTATTGGTAAGGTTAGAGCTTAAAGGAACCTTCTTTCGTGACCTGGAGAAGTTGAGTGGCTTGCTTAAAAGCCATCCACTTGGGGTTCCTGAATCTCGTGACTGTGTTCTTTCTCTCAGCCACTCCCAGACCCTGGCAATGGCCAGTTACTCTGCCTGGCTTTCCAGCCAGTGTGGTGGGCAGTGGTAGCTTGAGGCTCTTGACACCAACCAGGGAGTCAGCGATGACTAACTTACAGGACCCGGAGGTCGGAGCCGAGGAGTGAAGTCTGTCTGTCCTGCTTGCCAACATGAACTTGGTCATTTTCTTCTCTGTATTATGCAGAAGGATAACAGTATTCACTGTTTTTCTAGGTGGTTTAATTTTCAGGAGGAAAAAAACAGTAAAAAAAAATCTTTGTTTCTCCCCCCTCCGCCGTTTCACTGAGATATAACTGACATATAGCATTGTGTGCGTTTAAGGTGTACAACATGATTACCTGACACGCATGAATATTGTGAAATGATCACCACAATAGGAGCGGTTAATGCATCCATCACCTCACATAATTACTGTGTTTTTGTGTGGTGAGAACATTTAAGATTTATTCTCCTAGCAGCTTTCAAGCATATAATCCAGTGTTGTTAACTATAGTCTCCATGCTGTACATTAGATCCCCAGAATTTATTTATCTTATAACTGGAAGTTTGTACTCTTTGACCGGCATCTCGTTTCTCCCACCTCTCAGCCCCTGGGAACCACCATTCTGTTCTGTTTCTATGACTTTAACTTTTTTTTAAGATTCCACAGGTAAGTGAGATCATACAGTATGTGTCTTTCTCTGACTTTTTTCACTTAGTGTAATACCCTCAAGGTGCATCCATGTTGTCACAAATGGCAGGGTTTCTTTTTTTTTATAGCTGAATAATATTCCATAATATATATACACTTCATCTTTACCCGTTCATCCAAAGACGGACACTTGGTTTTTTATGTAACTTGCTAATTGTGAATAATGCTACAGTGAACATGTAAGTGGAGATATCTCTTCTAGATAGTGATCTCATCTCCTTTGGATATATACCCAGAAGTGGGATTGCTGGATCATAAGGTACTTCTATATTTAAAATTTTCTTGAGGAACCTCATACTGTTCTCTATAGTGGCCGCACCAGTTTACATTCCCACCAACAATGCACAAGGATTCCCCATTCCTCCACATCCTCACCAACACTTGTTTTTTTTTTTTTTGGTAATAGCCATTCTAATGTGTGCAAGGTTAGGTACACAAAAGGTAACCCTCATTGTGGTTTTAATTTGCGTTTCCCTGATGATTAGTGATGTTGGACAGCTTTTTGTGTGCCTGTTGGCCATCTGTGTATCTTCTTGGGAAAAATTTCTATCCTGGCCCATTTTTTAATCAGATTGAAAAACATGTTTATATCTTAAGTAGTGAACTCCTGGCTACCTGAATTTAGATATAGGAGGCCCAGGGGTGGATCAGTAATCTCACTACCATTGGCAATTCTTCTCCCCTCCCTACCCACAATGCCATAGGAGACCTACCCTTCCTAATTATTTGGATTAAATTACTTGTCTGTCCCAAGTGCATAGCAGCTGGTGACATGGAAGGATACTCCATCAAGTCCCATGGATGGTAATGGAAAATCAACTTACGTTTTCCCAGGAAAAGCTTCTCTAGGGTGATTTAAGATGATTAATGTGCTGTGGCAGTATCTGATTTTGTTCCCTTAGCTTGTTATTCATGGTGAAGCAATACATGTCCCTTTACTTTCCCCACCCCCCATCTTCTTAGAGTTAGGATGAAGAATAATCATATTTTGTATTTGGTGCTATAGGGGTTGATTTGGAACAGTATCTAAGGTACTCCAGGCAGAGGTGGTGATCACCCCCATTTAACAGTAGAGGAAACTGAGGTTGAGAGAGGCTTAACACCTCGCCCAAGAACAGAACTAGAGAATGATGGTGCCTGAACTTGAATCCCGTGGCTTTGTGGGGTGGATCATCCCCACATCTGGAGCTGCAGGGGGGTGATCCTGCACTGTTCCAGCTCAGGGGCCTCTGGCGCCTCTGGAAGTTTCTGCTTTATTGGTTCTATCTTGGTTTTGCTTGTGTTTGTGTTATGGTTTTGTGTTTGGTTAAACAAGGGATGTGTCTGCTAGATTTCCAGATAAGTTCACAGATGCTTGTTTATGGAATTTAAAAATTTCTAACCAGAAGAGTAATGTAAACATTTAGAAAGTGTCTGGACACATTTATTAATGGCACAGCCCTTCGTGGTTGTTCAGATGTCACAGCTCTTAGCTCCCTGTCATCTGGGAGGTAAGCAGGCCTTCCTGGGGCACTGCTTTTGCAGCTGAGTGTGTAACCAGATGGACTGTGTTGCACCAGTGTGGCAATTCCATGCCCCGTGGAAGACAGCTTGCTAGGCATGCTTTGTGGTGCCCGCTTATAGTCTTAGATTAATGCTGTGAAAAAGAAGTCACAGTAAATCCCCTATATATGAATGAGTTCCCTTCTAAGAGCACATTCATAAGGCCAGTTTTAAGTCCAATAAAGTTAGCCTGGTTACCCAACTAACACAATCGGCTATATAGTATTGTACTGTAATAGGTTTATAATACTTTTCATACAAATAGTATATAAAAGACAAGCACGAAAAATAATGATTTTAATCTTATAGTACAGTACCTTGAAAGTACAACAGCTAGAATACAGGGTCTGGCATCAGGCACACAGGCAAGAAGAGTTACTGACTGGAGGTGGGGAAGGAGGTGGAAGATAGTAGAGCTGAAGAATCCTCAGCTGTAGGAGACGGAGGGCAAGCTGCAATTTCACTCTCACCTGATGCTGATGACGCAGGTTCTGATTCCTTGCTGGAACCAGATACATGTTCGTATCTTTGAAAGTTTGTGCCTTGAAGGTTTGTATGTAGGGGATTTGCTGTAGACTTTTCACCATTCATTCCTTACTGCGCTGATTAGGACTGATCGCTGAGGGAATAGCACCCAAACTCTTACAGGTAAAGAATCCACCTGCCGATGCAGGAGATGCTGGAGATGCTGGAGATGCGGGTTCCATCCCTGGCTTGGAAAGATCCCCTGGAGGAGGAAATGGCAGCACATTCCAGTATTCTTGCCTGAAAAGTTCCATGGACAGAGTAGCCTGGAGGGCTACAGTCCATGGGATCATAAAGAGTCAAACTGAGCACGCACGCACAGATCTCTTGTAAGTGAAGCTTCCCAACTGTCCCCTTCTCCTGCCTCACAGAGAGAATTTTGACTCTGTTGCTACTTGTACTTTTGCGCTTTTGTGATGGGAGGACAGGCAAGGGGACAAGGACTAGAATCCTGCACATTTAGCCCAACAGAAACATTTTGTAAAATGGAATTTTAAGCAGGAAATTTGTGGGCTGCTTTGTGTAAAGACAATGAGTGGGAGGAAAAAAATGGATTAAGGAAGTGTTGCAGTGGACCATATGAGCCCTCTGCCTAAGAAAATAAGTCAAGTCCACCTAATTTGGAATTACTTTAGGATCCTCTTCTGGCCATTGAACACATCTCTGCCCCATGATTCTAACATGTGAGTCTGGCCTTATTTGCATGGCTCTAGCTTGGATGGACCATGAATCTGGCCAGTTTTAGGCCCATCATAAGCTTTTTGGTACTTGATTTGATATGTAGTATACAGGAGAAGTGACTGGGAATGGGAAGTTTACCGATAATAACCTTCCAGGAAGAGTAAGAGTGTCCCTGCTCAGGAAAAAGGAAGAAGTTCTTTAAGAACAACACATAAGGCAGTGGAGCTTATTTCCCAAGCAGTTTCTGGCTGTGCCCAATATGCCCAGCTTCCCAGGTACCAAGGAAGGAAGGAGCAGGCAGGCCTTCTCCTGGAAACTGAACTGTGCCACCTTGAGAATCTGTGTGGTCTTGAGTTTTACCGCCATAGTAAGATCTTCAGCTCCATCCCAGAGGAAGTACAGTATTCTTTGGAGGTAGGCTGGAAAGGTGAAGGCAACACACCTTGTCTCACCCATCCCAGTGGGCATGGAGGCATGGAGGTGGAAGGAAGGTTATGGCAAGAGCATCCGTAGCACCGACAGGAAGACAGTGAGTCAGAACAAAGCTAGTCTGACCTGAGGAGGTCTGGAGGTTGGTCCCTCCCTACTTAGGCAGAGAGGTTGAGGAATGACTCACAGGAAGCTTTAATCTGTGTCTCTTAGCTTTCTAGGACGGTTAAGGACTTGTGGTTCAAAATGGCAGCCCCCACTGTTTTGAGCCCTTGTGGCTGGGGCTCCCTCCCTCGCAAGGTGATGTGATGGGTCTCTATGGTGTGCCGTGCTGTTTCCTCCTCCAGCCTCAAATCCTTTCTCCCCTTGATGCCTCCGGTGAAGCGCAAGTCACAGAGCCTGGAGTGTTTGCGTTGAGCCTGGGTGATGATTCTCAGTCCAGCAGGTCCTTGTGTGAGACGGCTGTGTCTGCTATTATAACGATGCCGTAGGCAATATGATGGGTCAGTTGTTTTATCATATGCCTACGTAGATGTCTCTTCCACCTTCTTCCCATCCTCAGAGCCGTGCTGTGTAAACACCCCCCAACAACCAGAACAGTATGAAGCCGTATGTAATAGTGTGCCAGGTGTATATGAGACGGGCAGGGGTATGGAGAATTCTCTGGAAGGCCTTGATGGATAGACCTTAAAGAAGGAGTGGGATTCAGGGAGAATCAATAAAAGGGTGGGGTGTGTGTGTGTGCGAGCACACTAAGTCACTTCAGTCATGTCCAACTCTTTGCAGTCCTATGGTCTGTAGCCTGCCAGGCTCCTCTGTCCATGGGATTCTCCAGGCAAGAATACTGGAGTGGGTTGCCATGCCTTCCTCCAGGGGATCTTCCTGACCCAGAGATCAAACTGGCACATCTCTTATGTCTCCTGCACTGGCAGGTAGGTTCTTTACCACTAGCACCACCTGGGGAGCCCTAAAGGGTGGTAGGCACAGCAGTGGCTTTATAGAGAAGGGAGCCAGCCCCTGCTCAGATAAGGCCAAGTGTTTGTCGATGCCATGCCCTTGTTACCTGGCTTCTTCGGGGAATTCCCAGACCTGGCCTACTGAACAGGAAAGCCAGGTAAGGAACTGAGTCTTCCCTATAGAAACAGCTTCTGTCTCTGCATGGCCAAAGAGCAGCGTTAGGGGCTCCGAGTCAGGCAGACCTGGCTTTGGGCAAGGTCCTCAGCCTCTGAGCCCATTTCTACTTCTGTCAAATGGGGATAATCCTAGTTTTAACTCACAGCACCAGAATGAGCATTAAGTGAAATTATACATTAGCTCTTAGCACAGTGCCTGGCGCAAAGTAAATGCTCAATAAAAGGGAACTTTTCTTTTTCTTAAAATTCCGTTTCCAAGAGCAGCTGCTTCTCTGGTGGCAGTAGATCTGAGAATAGACTCACAAGTATGTCACCAGCTGCTTCCATGACTGTTGCCTCGGAACACATCACCCTTCAAACAAGAGCCATTTCATTATACTCATGGAGATTTGGGGTCAGGAAAGGAGGGCTCAGTGGGAATGGCTTGTTCTGCCTCTCGGTGTCTGGAGCCTCTGCTGGGAAGATTTGAAGGCTTGGGGTGAGGCTGCAGATGAAGGCAGGAATCATCTGGAAGACTTGTTCATGTCCGTATCTGGTGTCTGGGCTGGAGGACTGGAAGGCTAGGATGGCTGGTGAGGTTGCTGGTGTATTGCTCCTCCAGGAGCGTGGTATCTCAGGGCTCTCAGCCTTCTTACATGGTGGCTCAAGACTTCAAGCACAAGTGCTCCAGGGACCAAGCTGCGTCATCCTCTCTGGTCTGGCTTGAAAGTCACTCAGTGTCACTTCCTCTGCTTCCTGGCAGTGGAAGCGAGTCTCAGGCCCACCCAGGTTCACAGACAGGCCACATAGACACATCTTTCAGGGGGAGGGGTGTCGGGTCTCATTGGAGGAAGCATTTAAGATGGGAGGTGTTGTGCCATTTGGAAAATCAACCTGCCATGCCTGCCCCGGGAATTCTGATGGCAGAGCTGAGGATACAAGATTTTAGGGAGCCAGTCATGCAGCAGCCCCCCCGCACCCACATGCCAAGAAAGAAGAGTGACTGTTGACAAAATCATCAAGAGTCTGACGTGCTGACTCTTTTTTTTTATTTTTATTTTTATCTAGTTTGTAGCTGGGTGCTTCCTAGGCATGGCAGAGATCTGGCCATTGTCCTCAGTCACTTTGAGCCGGGTGGTAGGGATATTCAGGGCAGGCGGGTGTTGGAGATGACTTTAATAAGGAAAGTGGCTGCGTAGGGGCTGTGTCTCTGGCTTTCTGTCTCCTGCTGCTGCCATCTGTGTCTGGAAGAGCTCAGGACTGGAGTCCCAGCTGTGTTATCTGAGCTTAATTTGTACAAGATGGCAATGGCTAGAGGTGCCCAAGTGGATCTGAGATTTTTGGCCTATAGGTGCCCAAAAGATCTGACTTTTGAAATAGTCATATTTTAGGATGTTGCTGAGAGCAAGGTATCCAGCAAACACGTGCTGGTGACTCTGGTCAGGGAGGTGATACCACTTTTTCTGTTTTAATCACAGGAAGCTTGGCTATAAGAAAACTTTTCCTTAGCAGCATGAGGGAGGTAAGAAGCCGGTATGACATCCAGAGAAGAGATGAAAGGGAAGCTTCTGTGGAAAACGGGCTAGTCAAGGGGTCACTGAAAAATAGCTTGAAACAGGCTGATAAATTATTGTGCCTACTGGAGCCACTGTCGGTCTCTAAACAGAGTAATTCCCTACCACATTCTCTTCTATCTTCCAGCCCCAAAAGGTAGCAGAAGGCCACTCTTCTTGCTGTTGAGTCATGCGGCAAGCACAGACGTGGGCACATTATGAAGAAGCCTAGTGCCTTGAGCTGCTTCTCAAGTGCTGGTCCACACGTGTATATGTGACTCTCGCTTGCTCCTCGTGGCCCGTCATCACGACATGGCCAGCCAGTCGGGACTGGCCTGGAACCCTGGACACACTTGGGATGTGAACCAAGGCCTCTGTGTTACAGTCCCATTAGCTATCTTAAGGCCCAGGTACCTGACTGAGGACTGGCTCTCCAGGACAACACCCTAGCCAGCTGAGGCAAGCTCGTCTATCAAATCCATGCCCTCTGGCCTGATTCTTAGCCCTAGCCGTTCGCTGAGCTCTCGGTTGCACACCCTTGGCTGACACCATGAAGTGCAGTGCCCTGGCATCTGGGGCTGGCCCACTGTGCCAGACCAGTGCACCACGGAGCTCTTCTGGTCTTAGCGTGTCTGGACTGTGGAGCGGCGTGTGGTCCAGACGGGGACAGTTAGTAAGGTGTGAGTGGGTGGTTACAACTGAAAGCAAAGGAACCATGTTCCTTGGTGGTTGTGGAGAGGCTGGAAGGTGATGGGCAGCTTTGGTCCCTACTGGAAGGAAAGAATAGGTGGGCAGATGGTGGCATAGAGGTAGGGGAGTGGGGCATCTAAAAGCCCCCCTGTACTCACTGAATGCTGGTACCTTCCTATGAGACTGATGACATACAGATTCCCTGCCTGAGCAAGCGGGCCATGCAAAGCCAGAGGATATTCCTAGGACTGGCTGGCCACTCCGTCTCCCTTTAGTGTAATTAATGACTCTGTCTCTTCTCCCATCATCCCCACCCCCAATACCTAGTTCATTCTTCATCACCTTCCCTGAACAGTTAATAGGTTACTTCTTGTGTCCTTGCTGCCAGCCTCTTGCTTTTTCAGTTCCATTTGTCTCACTGCAGCCTTGGTTGTTTGACTAAAACACAAATCTGCTCACACTGCTTCCCTGCTTAAAAACTGCCTGTGACTCCAGGATAGATCCCAGCCCCTCCGTGTGGCCTGCGTCTTCCGGTCCTGCCCCAGCCCAGTGCTCCAGCTCCATCTTTTCCTTTTCCCCTCATGAAGGTTCTGCTCCGGCTACAAGGGACTCTTTCCTATTTCTTTGTGGCATCAAGGTTTTTTTTCCCCTCTCTGGCTTGGAATCACATTATTTGCCCTCCCTAGAGTGGCCTTCTGATGCTCTCCCATGGACTAAGCCCTGACCCTTCTTTACAGTTGCAAGAGCAGATGTATATTTTGTGACCTTCTTCTGAGGAGTTTCTTCCTTTGCCTGTTATTCGGCAGGAGATGCTCAAATAAGATGGGGCAGAGTCAGATCATCAAGCACATGGCAGCTGAAGCCACTCATCCAGCTTTGCCACTTCCTGACTGTGTGACTTTGAGTTAGATCCTCACTTGATTCAGCCACAGTTTCTTCATCTGTAAATAGAGATGAGAACACTGCCCATGTCTTGAGGTTTTTAAAAGAGATAGTGCTTGTGAAATGCTTAGCACAGTGCCTGGCATGTAGGAAGTGCTCCATAAATACATAAACATCCAGTAAATACAAAATACATCCAGTAATGATGATGAAAGTGGTTATAGGTGTAGCTTTGTGGCCAGAACGAATGGGCATAGAAATGTGAGAATGAGCGAATGGCCATCCTGTGTTTCTTGATAAGATCATCTCTTCATCCCATTCTGTTCCTCTCCCTTTGCCTATCTAAATGTCAGCTGACTTTTTCCAATAACCGAAGCAGTTGGTAACTTTTACTGGCCAATCTCAGTGGATTTTTCACACAGGAATATTTAGTGGGGATGAGTCTTGATCTCTTGAAGTAACAGCCTGGATATTCTCTCAGTTCTCATTGTGATCCTGGGTGTAGGTTGTGTTTTAGAAACTAGTTAACCAAATCACTTTCCATCCATGTTGGCTCCTTCCTGGAGAGGAGGGTGGATGCTCCAGTTAGTCAGGGTGGGGCCCTGAGGTCTGTGGACAGAGCCCAGGATCTCAAGAGTTGACCAGTTGGGGCACGTTGCCCTCTGGTGAGGGGCTGCTCCTTGTGCTTCAGAATTCCATCCCGGGTACCCTGACCATTGTTAATAGCACCAGGCTGGTCTGATAGGAGTCTTTCTGAGCCCTGGAGTGTGATGGAGCAAGGAGAATCTTCCTGTCTAAAATAACCTTTCTCTCCATTTTTGAACATGATGAATTGTCCTTCCTGGGGTGGATGAGCAATGAGTTACATTTCCCTGTTGGTAGACCCAGGTGCAGAGTTTCGGCGTTGATGCTTATTCTTTGCCTTTCTGATGTATGAACCTCAGCCTTTCTTACCGCTCTCTGGGGGATGCTTCTGCTGATCTGGAGGTGAATCACTGGGTAGGGCACACATTTTAGAAAAGGAAAAAGAGATGTGGATGGTGGCTTGGTATGGGTGGGGGCAGGAACTGAGGACTCGCCTGTGAAAGGGTTAATGACATTTGCCCTGGGCCAAGCACCAGGACCTAGAGTCAGGCGGACAGCTGGATGAGTCATTCAGAGGCGTTTCATAGTTCTTACAGCCTCATGGCTGAAGGGCCCCTGGGAGAGGATCCTGTACATTGAAGTGGAGATCCTGGATCAAGCACATTTTGTTCTGGGCTCCAATGAACAGCCATATTGGCCCCACCTGCTACGCTCAGCACCTGTCTCACCTGTCCTGAGGATGATGGTCCAGGGGTGATAGTGAACTTGAAGAGCCTAGGATGTCTCTGCTTTATGACTTCTTATCCTTACTCTTTTGAACATTTCTCTTTCTCTCCCCAGCTCCCCACTGACCTTACTGATGGTTTGCCCAGCTGTGCCATCTAGAGGGCTGTGACTGAGAGATGGTCAGTGGTATTGAGTTTGCAGGGTTGGCTTGTACAACCCAAAACAAATCTCACAACTTCTGAAGCGGTGTCAGACCTGGTGCAGGGGGGTTACTTGTCCTGCCCATGAGACCTTCATCCCAACCCTCAAGCTAACATGCTAGCCATGGTGCTTCTAGCACACCTGTGCCCTGAATTAGGGCTGGTGAGAAGCTGCCCCCCAGCAAGCCTTTGCCACCTCGCCTTGTCAAAGCTGTCCTAGTTTGAGTAGCTTCTAGCTCCCCAAATATGTACAGACTTCACTTCTAAAGCCCTCCCATTTACATATAAAGGGCAGGTTCCCTTCTCTAGAAGCATCTAGAACAATGCTCAAATGGTTTAGCTTTAGAGATTCCCCTCTCGTCCCCCAGGTTCTAGTGGAAAGGACGGTGGACTCAGAATTACATTTGACTCCTAGTTTCTGGGGCTTCTCTGTCAGCTTTCTTCCACTCTGAACACAATTATCCCTCCTTGTCCCATCCAGTGAGAAGTAACCTTCAACTTGACAGAGAAAACTACCCTTAGCAGTGGCTCGGTCCATACAGGACATAGGATTAGGTGAGCAGTCTGCCCAATTAATTTATGATCTGAGGCCGCCCCAAGACACATCAAATCCAGATGTGGTTCGTACACTGGTGTAGGAGAGACCAGCATTATAGAGACACAAGGGCTTGTAGAGATGGATCTGTTAAACATCAGAACCCTGGAGGGGAGGGGCAGCATGGTACAGGGGAAAGGGCATGGGCACCAAATCCAATGCATGGTTCACATCCTGCCTCTCTCTCTCTGCCTAGATGCGGGAAGGTTACTTAACTTTTGAGCCCCTCTTTCCAATCTGTAAAATAAGGATGTCACCCCCCCTTGCAGGGTTGTCATGAGGACTGAATGAGGTGATGTATGTGAAGTCCTTGTATTGTACCTAGGACAATAGCAGACATGCAAGAAATGGTAGCTACTAGAGTTATTAAATGACCTAATTTTAAAAAATTTAAACAAAAACTGTGTGCTTATATTTAAATGATTTCAACAATATAGATGAACATAGGGAAAAGCTTGTCACCCCACGTCCCAATCCCATAGCATTCAGGTGTTTTTCTATGTGGTAGATAGATAGCATATTCTTAACAGAAAGGACTGATCAAATTATGTATTTTTGTATACTAATATCTTCTTAGTATATAGTCACATACAGTTATATATCATTCAATTGCCTTCTATATATCTTTTAAATATCTGAGTTATTTCAAATCCAAAAAGATGGTACTGTTCAAGTGCTGCACTCAATATGCCAGCAAATTTGGAGAACTCAGAAGTGGCCATGGGACTGGAAAATATCGGTTTTCATTCCAATCCCAAAGAAGGGTAATGCCAAAGAATGTTGAAACAGCTGCACAATTGTGCTCATTTCACATGCTAGCAAGGTAATGCTCAAAATCCTTCAAGCTAGGCTTCAACAATATGTGAACCTAGAGCTTCCTGATGTACAAGCTGGATTTAGAAAAGCCAGAGGAACCAGAGATCAAATTGCCAGCATCCCTTGGATCATAGAAAAAGCAAGGGACTTCCAGAAAAGCATTTACTTCTGCTTCATTAACTATGCTAAAGGATTTGACTGTGTGGACACAGCAAACTGTGGGAAATTCTTCCTCCTGAGAAACCTGTACGCAGGTCAAGAAGCAACAGTTAGAACCAGACATGGAACAATGGACTGGTTCCAAATTGGGAAAGGAGTACGCCAAGACTGTATATTGTCACCCTGCTTATTTAACTTATATTCATAGTACATCATGCGAAATGCTGGGCTGGATGAATCACAAGCTGGAATCAAGATTGCCAGGAGAAATGTCAATAACCTCATATATGCAGATGACACCACTCTAATGGCAGAAAGTGAAGAGCAACTCAAGAACTTCCTGGTGAAGGTGAAAGAGGAGATTGAAAAAGCTGGCTTGAAACTCAACATTCAGAAAATGAAGATCATGGCATCCAGTCCCATTACTTCATGGCAAATAGATGGGGAAACAATGGAAACAGTGACAGACTTTATTTTCTTGAGCTCCAAAATCACTGCAGACAGTGACTGCAGCCATGAGATTAAAAGATGCTTGCTCCTTGGAAGAAAAACTATAACAAACCTGAAGAGTGTATTAAAAATCAGAGACATCACTTTGCTGACAAAGGTCTGTATAGTCAAAGCTATGGTTTTTCCAGTAGTCATGTATGGATGTGAGAGTTGGGCCATAAAGAAGGCTGAGCGCTAAAGAATTGATGCTTTCGAACTGTGGTGCTGGAGAAGACTCTTGAGAGTCCCTTGGACTGCAAGGAGGTCAAACCAGTCAATCTTAAAGTAAATCAACCCTAAATATTCTTTGGAAGGACTGATGCTGAAACTGAAGCTCCAATACTTTGCCCACCTGATGTGAAGAGCCAACTCATTGGAAAATACCCTGATGCTGGGAAAGATTGAGGTCAGAAGGAGAAGGGGGCAACAGAGGATGAGATGGTTGGGTGGCATCACTGACTCAACGGACATGAGTTTAAGCAAATTCCAGGAGATAGTGAAGGATAGGGAAGCCTGATATGCAAAGAGCTGGACGCAACTGAGCAACTAAACAACAACAACAATATATCTTTTATGCATATTTTTAAAGTAACGCATGTGTATTATCTGGTTTGACAAGCCAAGTTATATCACAAGGCTCATAATAAAAAATAAAGCTCTCCTGCTCTTGCCTTTCTTACTCCCTGAATCTCCATCCTGGCTAGTGATCTCTTGAGGGGAGGTACTGGTTTTATTTATATTTGAACACTCTGTACTTAGCACAATGCATATGGGCCCTCTATACATGTGGGCTTTTGGGGGGGAAGGATTTAAGTCAACACTTATTATAGAACATGACATTCTACTAAGAAAAAAATATGCAGCTGAAACCCGTTTCAAATGGAATCATTTTATAGCAGTTTGGAGAGGCTGTCCAAATCTTTGGCTATATCATATGGAGATTTTATTGCCTGGAATGTGGCTTTTGGTTTAGATTTTCAATTTTAACGTGTCTATTTCTGTTTTGCTATAAAGAGATTTTATAGTAGTGAAATTGAACTTTGTATTAGTTAGATTAGGTTAGCTATGAGAAACAGACATCCAAAGTAACAGTAGCTGAAATAAATCTGTTTCTCTTGTATGTAAAGGTCTTAACAGGAGACCAATCCATGGCTGGCACAGCATCTCTGTTCCATGAGCCCTAGAATCCTTCCTGTCTGTACGTCTGCCAGCCTTTGGGCATGATCTTCTCCTCCTAGTCCAAGATGGTAGCTCGATCTCCAGCTATCACATTCATGTTCCAGGCAGCACAGGGTAGGAAGGGATGAAAATAAGGGCCAAAAGCCCTGAGCTGGTGTCCTTTAAGACAGGTTACAGAAAGCAGTCACATGATACTTCTTAGTCACCTGGCTGTACCTTGGAACAAGGTGCCTAGGAAATGTTAATGTTATCCGTGGCCAGGTGCCCATCTTGAAATGGAGGGTTCTGTTACTATGGGAGGAGGGGAGCATAACCACTGCAGGGCGACTGGCAGTCTGGGTCACACATTTTAAGCTCTTTTCCTACCATTAATCCCTTGTTAGTCCTTTCATGATACTCTGCCAGGATTGCTAATGTGGCAGTTCGTTTCTGCTGTGTTTCCACTTTGTTTTCTTTCTCACAAATGCTGCTGAGTCTGTCCTTCTCTTTTAACCCTTCCTTGGAGGTGCTCACCCATCCATCCCTCTGGAGTCAGAGGCTTTGGGACACCTGTTTCTTCAATGGGAGATGATAGCAGACGAGTGGACCCTTTCCCCAGGGGCAGTAACCAGCTGTTTTTTTGCAGAATGGGCTTCCGGTGGCAGCCTGGCCATCAGTGATTCCCAATGGTGGGCTGCAGACCCAGGGAGAGGGGACTGCTGCTAGGTGCCTTTGAATCTAAAGGCACTGTAGAAAGGATGAGTATTCATATTTCTGCTTTTAAAAGGTGTGTAGGTGCTACTGTGTTGGTAAAATGCAAACTCATTTAAAAACACTTTTCTCCGGGGTGTTTAATATAGCCTGGTAGTCTGGGGCTCTCCTTGTGCTTTTATTCAGACCTGGGTTATGTCCGGTCCCTACCTCTTGCCCCCTGTGGACCAGCCTCTCTTCATGTCACTCTCCATATCTGCCCGTGCCTTCCAGAATGGTTGAGACAATTGAATAAGATTCTGCACATGAATCATTTAGTGCCCTGCACACACGAAGGCTCCCATAAACATGAGCCCTGGTTAGTGTTTTCTTCTGAATCAACACACACTATAAGTACAGCTGTGGTCATAATAGAATTTTTTTTAAGCTGAAAGGACATATTTTAAAAGATCAGGAGTGATTGATGGCGCCTCTGGTGAATCCAGTGTAACCAGTCCTCAAACACGTATTTGGGGCTACTGCCTTAACTGACTTAATTAGAAATCTTTGGGGATAGTTTATATTCATTCATTCGTTCAGGACCATTATTTTTTAAACACTTATTAGGCCTCTTCAGGTTACAGAAGGGGGGCCATTACAGTTCAGATTTGCCCTGGCACTTGGACAAAATCCCTCCTTTTACCGAGTTCTCTGGCTTTGCCAGGAGTGCACTGCACACGTCCCTTCACTTTGGTTTCCTCTTTTGTACTGAGAGAGTGGATCCTAAATCCCCAACCACACGATTCGCTCCATCTTTCTGTAGATCTCCCGACAGGGATTTCTGGCTGCCTGCGCCCAGGGTTTGCCGGGAAGCCCCGTTTTCTTTGCTGGCTGTGCCCGCGGGACTCGGCGCAGCTCTGCTGACAGCGCTGAACCCGGCTGGGGCCGCAGCGGCCGCAGGCATCTCCCTGCCACCTCCGGGCAACGCCACAGCTCTCCCGAGGCAGAGAGTCAGGGAGTCTAGGCCGTGAATCATTTGCCTCGGTGAGCAGGTCCATCCGGCCTCTCTCGGCCTCGCCCGGGGGGACAGAGTGGGCCGGGGGCCAGGGCGTGGGAGAGGCCGGGGTTGGGTGCTGGCCGTGCTCTCCCTGCACGCGAGTGGCCAGTGAAATGAGGCTCTTCCACGTGGCTCCAGCTGATTCAGCCCCACAGCGAGCCTGCTGTGGGGTTTTACTGCCGGTTCTCTGGAATGCTGGATGGGGCTGAGCCCGAGGTCTTCTTTCATCCTCTGGAGACAACGGGCTGCGGGAAGCAGTGTCTTAGGTGCTGACTCAGGCACCCTAAGGCCTGGCTGGGTCTGGTGAGGGGAGCTTTTCTCTGGGCTAGAATCCTCTGGTCTAATGCTCTGGTCTAATTGCTCTTAACTGTAGCTGGCCTTCAGCTCAAATGGGTGGGGTCAGCTGTGCTGACCCCCGGGAGAGACTATCATAGCTTTCAAGGAATTACAGACTCTTGAGAAGGTCAGAGATGGGCCACAGGGGCCTGGTGAAGATTGCATAGCACTGAGGCCAGAAAGCCAGGCATTCTGGTTCTTCATCGATTGCTTTTTCCCTTTCTTCCTTGCTGCAGCTCAGAGATTGTTCTGGGAAGGTGCTTGCCTCTCAGTTGAAAAAAAAAAAAAATTCAGAGAACAAAAAAGAGGTCATTAGAAATTAAAGTCATGATAGGGGAAATGAGAAGCCTAATAGAAGGGTTAGAAGACAAAGTGATGACATTTCAGGAAGAAGATCCAAAAGAGAAAAAAGATGAAAGAGTAGAGGAGAAAAGATTAGAAGATTGGAAGATCAATAAAGAAAGCCTAAGACCTAAACAATAGAGGCTCCAGAGAGAGAAAATAGAGAAATATGGGGAAAAAAGCAACAGTGAAATACTTCAAGAAAACTCCCTGTAACTGAAGAATATGAGTGTTCAGATTTGAGAGGACTCACAAAGTCTTCACCCAAGGCGCATCCCTCTGATACTTCAGAACACTGGGGATTAAAAAGAGACTCAAAATTTCCTGAAAGAAAAAGACACGTCACATATAGAGCATCAGGAAGCAAAGTGGGTCCGGATTCCTGAACTGCAATGTTGGAAGCAAGAAACTGATGCATGATGCCTTCAAGATGATGAAGGAAAATCTTATCATTTTTATGCCAAGTATGGGGATAGAATGTAGAACTTTTATAACCAAAAAGTGTACCTTCCGTGCATTCTAAGGAGCTGTTGGAGAATGCCTATCACTAAAGTAAGAGAAGAAAGCAGCAGAAAGAGAAAGCAGGGTACAGGACAGAGGACATCCATGAAGGGAAGCCCCCGAGGACTGTGAAAGGAGACCTCGGGAGAGGAGCTGTGCATGGGACATAGAGGGGGCAGTTTAGATCCGGAAGTGTGACTCAGGACTGTCATCTCCAACTCGCCTGCTGCTGCTGTTCCGTCAGTTTAACCTGAGGAATGACTACCTGGGGATCCTCATCAGGATTCTTATCCATACTTGGCTGTCTTGCTCATGTGCTCATGAAACTCTGTTGCCTGGACAGACAAAAATGTTTTCTCTGACCAACCCCAAGAACCTGAGGTAGGCCCCCAAGTGAATTTAGAAACAGAGGGAGCCCACCCCCCACAAACATATTTCTGATGGATGTCCAGTGTCTGCATCTCTCCCCACAATTCCCTGCAGTCAACTTTCCCCACCGTGGCCACCTACCCAGTTTTTCTAGCCCTCATATATGATCTTGCTTACTGACTTTCTCAGGAAGGGCTCTTGTCAGTTCTCCGGGACCATGGACACTGTTTAGCTTATTTCCTTGAGAGCTTTCGTCTAGCAAAGGCAATATTTTTTACTGTATTGTGGGTCAAATTGTGTCTCCCTAAAAATGACATGCTGAAGTTCTAACCTGTGGATATGACCTTATTTGGAAATAGTCTTTGTTTTTTTTTTCTTCTTTTGGCCATGTAACGTGGCTTGTGGCCTCTTAGTTCCCCAGCCAGGACTGAACTCAAACATTCTACAGCAAAAGTACAGGGTGTCTTAACCACTGGACCTCCAGGGAATTCCCAGAAATAGGGTCTCTGTAATCAAGTGAAGATGAGGTCCTGTGGTATGAGAACTGGCCCTTGTCCAATGCTTGGTGTCTTTATAAGAAGAGAGAATTTTGGATAGAGACACACAGTGATGGGAATGCCATGTGAGGACCAGAGACAGACACAGAGGGCAGATGGACAGTAGAGAGATTGGAGTCACGCTGCCCTAAGCTGGGGAACACAGAATTGCTGGAAGCCACCAGGAGCCTGAAGAGGCAAAGGAGGGTTCTTCCCTACAGCCTTTGGAGGTAGGGAATGCCAACACTTTGATTTTGGATCAGAGGTCTTGCTTCAGACCTGAGATTCAGTAGATTTCTGTTGTTTTAAGCTGCCATATTTGTGTTAATTTGACAGCAGCCCCAGGAAACTAGTACACCTAACTACATTTGTGCTTGTCACTCTTTTTCAAAACTAAATTACATCATAATTCAGAGATGTATACATAGAGGGTAAGATAACAGGGACGAATAATTGAAGTCACAGCAAGGAGATCAAATCAGTCAGCCCTAAAAGAGATCAATTCTGAATATTCATTGGAAGGACTGATGCTGAAGCTGAAGCTTCAATACTTTGGCCACCTGATGAGAAGAGCCAACTCATTGGAAAACACCCTGACGCCTTGAAAGATTGAGGGTGGGAGGAAAAGGTGGCAACAGAGGATGTGATGGTTGGATGGCATCACCGACTCAATGGACATGAGTTTGAGCAAACTCCAAGTGATAGTATAGGTCAGGGAAGCCTGGTGTGCTGCAGTCCATGGGATTGCAAAGAATCAGACAGGACTTAGTGACTGAACAACAGTAGAAGTCAAGATTGTGAGATATCTGGAGAAGGGGAAGGGATATGATGGAGAGGAACATGTGGAACTTCTAAGGGACTGGATGGAGTCAGATGGGCTTTCATCTTATTCTTTAAATCCTGTGTGTTTTATATACCCTTTCATGTGTATATATATTTGACAGTAAGCTTAAAAAAAAAAAAAATAGACTAAACCAAGCAAAACACAGCACTCAAAACAGAATTGGACCTATTGTTCAATCTGGGAGAGATGATGTTGAATCATTTGGGCCAAATGAAAGCTTGGGGATGTGGGAACCTTGGCGCCAAGGTGAACATTTAGCGAATCAAAGTCCCTTGTGCTAATGGAGATGAATAATTAATAAGAAATCTCAAAATGATAACTCATCAACCAAAGCTCGATTTCCCATTAGGACATATGGGAAAGTCTCCTCAGTTATGCCAAGTTTTGAGAGCCTGGCCTCCAGCTAAATGATACTTGGTTGGACTCTCAATGTCCTTTGTGGCCACCCCTGCCTGACTCATTCACTTCTCCCTCTGTTGTTCTAGCAAGGGATGGACTTGAGATCCTTGTTGGTGGTCTGTGTTAGAGAACATCAAATCCCATAGAAAGTCATTCACTCTCTCTGAATTCATGGAAGATCAAGATTCATTTTGGTGCGAGTTTGCCTTTATTCCTCTCTAACCCTTGCAATCTTTTCTTTCTAACAGAGGCACCTGGTCTTAGGCTCAGAACTTTGACTAGTGCAGGATCTGCTAAAACTTACATTAATTTTTGTTCTCATTTTATTTATTTGCACAGGTTACCTGATACTAGGAGAATATTTGTTTTTTTTCCACTTAAAATAATGATGTAAAATGTCTTCTTTTCATAATTTTTTAAGTCAGATTAAAGAAAAATACTAAGTAAATGGTATATAGGTGGTGGCCTGTCTGGAAATAGTGTCCTTGGTTTACTGAGGTTTGGAAAACTGTGATTATCTTACTGCTGATATAGTAAAACGTGAGCCCTCAGTTGAAGCACATGTTGTCTTGAGCTGATCCTCAGATTTGTCACGTGTCTTTGCATACATCATGCAGGGGGCGCTTAAGGACAACATCTCTATCTTATCTATCCTTGGGTCCCCTCTCCCGCCTGACAGCAGCAGGATGTATTCGTCACCAGGAACCCTGGCTGAGGTAGTCCCCCTTTCTCTGGTCTTGTTGTCTTGCCTGGTACCCACCCGGCTCCCCTCAGTGCTTCACAGTAGGATAATGTAGGAGGGATGTCCCTCCAGCCCCGGCAGCAACAGGATGAGGAAGTGGATAGTTTGAGAAGGTGCACAGAGACTGCTTCAGTGAAATAAGGGACCAGCGAGGGGTCGGTTCTTTCTGAGAGCATGGTCCTCTGCTTGGTTCCTGGAGGGGCGTTGGCATGAGTCTCAGAAAAAAGAGAATTGAGTTTCTGCCTTCTAGAAATTATATTCCATCACATTCTAGAGGGAATGATGAGACAGGTACATGCAGCAGTTGGGAATAATTAAAAGAAGCATATAGGGGACTTCCCTGGTGGTCCAGTGGTTAAGACTTTGCTCTCTCAGTGCAGGGGGTTGGAGGTCGATCTGTGGTCAGAAAACTAGATTCTGCATGCTGCAACTAAGATTCTGCATGCCATACCTAAGACCCAGCGGGCAGAAACTAAGGCCTGGTGCGGCAAAATAAAAAAATCTTTAAAAATCTTTAAAAAAATGGTATATAGTGTTAAATTATGTGGTACTGGTTTTGGGTGCTGAAGGAATACTTCATGAAAAAGGAGAGCAGTGAAGACTAGTTGATTAATGACAGCGTTAGGGATCAGGTGGAAATTGAGCTAAGCCATAAAGATGTATAGGATTTCTTCCTGTTCTCTGGATGGCACAACACGTGAAGAGAGATCCGGCCTTGGAACACCTCTCCATCCCTCACTCACTGTGGGCAGCTGACTTAACCTCTCTGTGTCTGTTTCAGCACGGGTGAAATAGGGAAAATAATTATGCCTACTTCATGGGGTTGGTTTAAGGATTAACTAAGGTGATGGCAAGCTCTTTACATACATCATGGAAAGAGCATAACTCCACTACAGGCATGTACCTTGGAGATATTTCGGATTTGGTTTCAGACCACCGCAGTGAAGTATCACAATAAAGCAAGTCACGTGAACTTTTTGGGTTCCCAGTGCATATAAAACGCAGGCTACACTGTGTTGTGGCCTCTTGAGTGTAGTCTATTATGTCCACAAAACAAGGTACATACCGTAATTAAAAATACTTTCTTGCTAAAAAATGCTAACCCTTATCTGAAGCTTCAGTGAGTTATAATCTTGTTGCTGGTGGAGGGTCTTGCCTCAGTGTTTATGGCTGCTGACTGATCAGGGTGGCTGTACCATTTCTTAAAATAAGACAGAGATGTTTACAGGATTGATTGACCTTTTTTGACAAATGATTTCTCTGTGGCATGCAATGCTGTTTGATAGTTTTTTACCCACAGTAGAATGAAATTGGAGTCAACCCTCTCAAACCCTGCAGCTGCCTTATCAACTAAGTTTTATGTAATATTCTACCTTTGTTGTTTCAACAGTCTTCACCAGAAGTAGATTCCATTTCAAGAAACCACTTTGTTTGCTCATCCATTAAGAAGCAATTCCTCATTTGTTAAAGTTTTATTATGAGGTGGCAGCAATTCAGTCATGTCTCCAGGCTCTACTTCTAATTCATGTTATTTCTCTTTCCATCACATCTGCAGAGACTTCCTCCACTGAAGTCATGAACCCTTCAAAGTCATCCGTGAGGGTCAGAACCACCTTCTTCTAAATTCCTGTTAATGTTGATATTTTGAACATCACTAGTGTTCTTAATTAGAGAAGAAAATGGCAACCCACTCCAGTGTTCTTGCCTGGAGAATCCCATGGACGGAGAAGCCTGGTAGGCTGCAGTCCATGGGGTTGCACGGAGTCGGACACGACTGAAGCGACTTAGCAGCAGCAGCAGTGTTCTTAATGGCATCGAGAATGTTGAATCCTCTCCAGAAGTTTTTTAATTGGCCTTGTGCAGATTCATCAGATACATCACTGTGGGAGCTATAGTCTTAAGAAATGTATTTCTTAAATAATTTTAAGATTTGAAAGGCAAAGTTGCTCTGTGATCCATGGGGTACAGAATGGATGTTGTGTGAGCAGTTGTGAAAGCAATAAGAAACTCATTGTACTTCTCCACCAGAGCTCTTGGGTGGTCACATGTATTGTCAGTGAGCAGTAATATTTTGAAAGGAATCTTTCTGAGCAGTAGGTCTCAACAGTGAGCTTAAAATAATCAGTAAACCATGTTGGTAAACAGAGGTGCTGTCGTCCAGGCTTGCCTGGTACCCATCTGGGTAAATTTAGCATGACTCTTAAGGTCCCTAGGATTTTTGGAATGGTAAATGAACACTGGCTTCAACTTAAAGTCATCTGCTTCATTAGCCCCTAAGAGAGTCAGCCTGTCCTTTGAAACTTTGAGATCATGCATTGACTTTTCTTCTCTAGCTATGGAAGTCCTAGGTAGCAGCTTCTTCTAATATAAAGCTGTTTCATCTACACTGGAAATCTGTTGTTTAGTGGAGTGACCTGCCTTAAAGATCTTAGCTAGATCTTCTGGAAAACTTGCTATAGCTGCTACATTAGCACCTGCTGCTTTGCCTTGCACTTTCATGCTATGGAGATGGCTTCTTTCCCTAAACCTCTTGAAACAACTTCTTCTAGCTTCACACTTTTCTTCTGCAGCTTCCTCACCTCTCTCAGCCTTCATAGAATTGAAGAGAGTTAGGGCCTTGCTCTGGAGAAGGCAATGGCACCCGGCTCCAGTACTCTTGCTTGGAAAATCCCATGGACAGAGGAGCCTGGTGGGCTGCAGTCCACGGGATCGCTAAGAGTCGGACACGACTGAGCGGCTTCCCTTTCACTTTTCACTTTCCTGCATTGGAGAAGGAAATGGCAACCCAGTCCAGTGTTCTTGCCTGGAGAATCCCAGGGACGGCGGAGCCTGGTGGGCTGCCGTCTATGGGGTCGTACAGAGTCGGACACGACTGAAGCGACTTAGCAGCAGCAGCAGCGGCAGGGCCTTGCTCTGGATTAGGCTTTGGCTTAAGGCAATGTTGTGACTGGTTTGATTTTTCTATCTGGACCACTCAAACTTTCTTCATATCACCAATAAGCCTGTTTGCTTTCTTATCATTCGTGTGTTCATTGGGGTAACACTTTTAATTTCCTTCAAGAGTTTTTTCCTTTGTATTCGCCATTTGAACAACTGATGCAAGAGGCCTGGCTTTTGGCCTGTCTTGGCTTTTGACATGCCTTCCTCACTAAGCTTAATCATTTCTAGCATTTGATTTAAAGTGAGAGAGTTTCACCTGAATACCTAGAGGCCATGCTGCTGCTGCTGCTAAGTCGCTTCAGTCGTGTCCGACTCTGTGCGACCCCATAGACAGGAGCCCATGAGGCTCCCCCGTCCCTGGGATTCTCCAGGCAAGAACACTGGAGTGGGTTGCCATTTCCTTCTCCAATGCAGGAAAGTGAAAAGTGAAAGTGAAGTCGCTCAGTCGTGTCCGACTCTTAGCGATTCCGTGGACTGCAGCCTACCAGGCTCCACCGTCCGTGGGATTTTCCAGGCAAGAGTACTGGAGTGGGGTGCCATTGCTTTCTCGACTAGAGGCCATGGTAGGGTTAATAAATGGCCGAATTTCAATATTGTGTCTCAAGGAATAGGGAGGACTGAGGCGAGGGAGAGAGATGGGGGAACAGCTAGCTGGTGGAGCTGTCAGAACACACACAACATTTACCAATTAAGTTCGCCATCTTTTGTGGGCATGGTTCATGGTTCCCTAAAACAATTACAACAGTAAGAACAAATGTCACTGATCACAGATCACCATAATAAGCATAATAATAATGAAAAAGTTTGAAATATTGCAAGAATTATCAAATGCAACACAGAGACATGAAGTGAGCAAATGCTGTTGGAAAAATGCCACCCGTAGACTTTCTCAATGCAGAGTTGCCACAAATCTTCAATTTTGTTTAAAAAATACAGTATCCATGAAACACAATAAGGCAAAGTACAATGAGACGAGCTAAGTCTGTATATAATAAGTGATCAATAACGGTTAGCTATCATTATTATTTAATCAACCATTTGATTTAGTCACCCAGTCATGTCCAACTCTTTGTGACACATGTCTGTAGAGGAGCCCACCAGGCTCCTCTGTCCATGGAATTCTCCAGGCAAGAATATTAGAGTGGGTTGCCATTCCCTTCTCCAGGGGATCTTCCCAACCCAGGGATCGAACCTGGGTCTCGCATATTACCTGCAGATTCTTTACTGTTTCAGCCACCAGAGAAGCCCATGTATTTATACAGTTAAGATGTATTGCATGGTTATTATGTATCAGGGCCTGCCAGGCTTTCCAATAGAGTTCTCAATACTTTGAACTCAGCGTCCCGTGGTTTCCACATACATATGAGACCCTTAATCATAATAGTGGTAACGATAGCTGTAATGTCCTGTGTGCCTATTTATTTATGTGTCAGGCACTCCGGTGGGTGCCTTATCACTGTATTGCCATTAATCTTTATCCTCGTTTTATAGAATCAGGAATAATGATGCAGAGTTTATGAAACTTAACAAGCGTCGCATGGAAAATGTCAAGCCTGGAATTTAGATTGCCTGTTTTTGTTTTTGTTTTTTTCTATTCTCACTGACTCTTGTTACTGTCACCCTAACCCATTATGTCCCAGACTGAACTTGGCTTCCTCAAATGGGTTTGTCTTTCAACTTCTCAGTTAGGGGTACTGCTATTCTACTTATTATCCATATCGGAAAGACAAGAGATGTCTTCCTTCTGTGTCAAGCCCCTATATCTGATTAATCACTAGGATTTGAGTTCAATGCATCTTTTTCTTCTCTTCCTCTGCCTGGCCAGACCCCTCTTGACTTGTATTTGTTAGTTTTCAGCATTTGTTCTACTGCACCCCCCACCAGAGGGGGGTTTATACGATACGCTTTCATGGAATTCACCAGATTTTGATAAAACATCCCTAAGTTTTCCAAGAAGTAAAAGCACAATAGTTTGTTACTGCTGCATCTGTGTTTGTCAGCAGTAGATGCTGGGAATGGGCTCACAGCAGTGGTGTAGATAAGTAAGCTGCTATGAATATAACCTTTCTCTTTTACCTAGGAAAACATGTTTGGAGGAAACTATGCTCCATTCTGTTTTAAAAAGTAAAGCTTTCCCTTTTAGCAAACAGTGCTGGGAAAATTGGATATTCACATGCATAAGACTGGCCCTGGACCCCTATCTCATATAAATACAGAAATTAACTAAGAATGGATTAACGACCTAAATATGAGAGCTGAAACCATAACACTCTTAGAAGAAAACATAGGGGCAAATCTTCATGAACTTGGATCTGGCAGTTCTTTGGTATTACATCAAAAGTAGAAACAACAAAAGGAAAAATAGGTGAGGTGGACTTCATCTAAATTAAAAACTTTTGTACATCAAAGACCATTATCAAGAAAGTAAAATGCCTATAGAGAGGGAAAAATATTTGCAAATCATGTGTTTGATAAGGGTCTAGAATCCAGGATATATAAAGAACTTATAACTCAGCAAAAGAATGACAGACATTTCTCCATAGGAGACGTACAAATGGCCAAGAAGCATGAGAAAAGGTGTTCAGTGTCATTAGTCATTAGGGAAATGCAAATCAAAACCACAGTGAGATACCACTTTACATCTAGTAGGATGACTATAATAAGAAAAGGGAAAAGGAAAATAGCAAGTATGGTGAGGATGCAGAGAAATTAGAACCCTCATACATTGCTAATGGGAATGTAGAATGGTTCAGCTGCTGTGGAAAATAATTTGGTGCTTCCTCAGAAAGTCCAACAGAGAATTACCATATATCCTAATAATTCCACTCCTAGGTATACACCCCCAAAAATGGGAAACAGGCACTCAAAAAAGTATATGTGCACATATATTTATAGCAGCAGATTCACAATAATCAATAGATGGAAACAGCCCAAATGTCTATCAGTGGACAAAAGGAGAAACAAATTATGGTATATACATATGATGGAATACTGTTCAGTCACAAAAAAGGATTAAAGTATTGGTGTGAGCTATAATGTGGGTGAACCTTGGAAACATTAGAAAGCAATTTAGTGGTTGCCAGAAGCTAGGAAGAGGGGAGAATGGGGATGATGTGTGATGATAATGTTCACTTGCTAAGTTGTGTCCAACTCTTTGTGGCCTCATGGACTGCAGCACACCAGGCTTCCCTGTCCTTCACCATCTCCTGGAGCTTGCTCAAACTCATGACCATTAAGTCAGTGATGCCATCCAACCATCTTATCCTCTGCTGCTCCCTTCTCCTCCTGCCCTCAATTTTTCCCAGCCTCAGGGTCTTTTCCAATGAGTTGGATCTTCACATCAGGTGGCCAAAGTATTGGAGTTTCAGCTTCAGCATCAGTCCTTCCAGTGAATATTCAGGGTTGATTTCCTCTAAGGTTGACTGGTTTGATCTCCTTGCTGTCTAAGGGACTCTCAAGAGTCTTCTTCAGCACCACAGTTCAAAAGCATCACTTCTTTGGCACTCAGCCTTCTTTATGGTCCAACTCTTTATATCCGTACATGACTACCGGAAAAACCATAGCTTGGACCATATGGACTTTGTTGGCAAAGTGGTGTCACTTTTTAATACACTGTCTAGGTTTGTCATATCTTTTCTTTCAAGGAGCAAGCATCTTTTAATTTTACAGCTACAGTCACCGTCTGCAGTGATTTTGGAGCCCAAGAAAATAAAGTCTGTCACTGTTTCCACTTTTTCTCCAGCTATTTGCCATGAAGTAATGGGACCAGATGCCATGATCGTAGTTTTCTGAATGCTGAGTTTCAAGCCACTTTTTGACTCTCCTCTTTCACCCTCATCAAGAGGCTCTTTAGTGCCTCTTTGCTTTCTGCCATAAGGGTTGTATCATCTGCATATCTGAGGTTCTTGATATTTCTCCCAGCAATCTTGATTCCAGCTTGTGCTTCATCCAGCCTGGCATTTCACATGATGTACTCTGCATATAATAGCTGTTTAATGGATATGGGGTTTCCTTTTGGGGGTGATGAAAATGTTTTGGTACCAGACAGAGGTGGTGGTTGTATAGCATTGCAAGTGTACTAAATGCTGCTGGATTGTTCAATTCAAAATGGTTAATTTTCTGTTATCTGGATTTCATCTCAGTTTTAAAAAACTACCAAGAAACGGCTTTCACAAACTTTGTTGCTTTGATTGTTAATAGTAATACATATTTGGTAGATACCAGTATTTCAGGACACTCTTCTTGAGAACCATTGACTGCAACCATCTGCTAGAATTACTGACTGCCAGGATTATAACCTCTCTCCTTTGCTGTGGGCGGGACCCCTAAGCCAGAGATTTCTAACTTCCATGCCTTCAGGGGCCCAACTTGTTAGAACAGATGTTTGAGGTCATCTGGGTATAAGGCAGCAGGGAGTCATGGAGATTAGGTGGAGCTGGGCTGGACAGGCACGGTCTAAAGGCTTTCCAGTTTACACAAACTGCCCTGGGCTGCCTCTTGCCTGTTTGCATCTTTTGGCTATCCCTCTTAAGCCATCCAGAGACTAATATATTTAGAAAATCACCTTCAGTAGGCCATCCCGTTTCTAAAAGTCAGTCTCCTGTCATAGCATCTAAACTTCTCTGCCTTCCTGTTCCAGCATAGGCTCTGAGAAAGCTCAGCTGGACTCATGAAGCATTGTGAAACCATAACACTCCTCCCGCTGCACCCTGTCCCAGCCACCTGTCCAATCCTGTCATCCCATTGGATCTATAAGGGGAAGGGCTCTCCCAGAGTCTTCGATTTACAGGTGGCTCAGAGAAATGCTCAGTGACCAGTTACTGCCGCTGCAGCGGGCATGGTGGCTTCTGTGGTGCCGCTTCCCCAGCCGTCTGAGTGCTTATCTCTCTACCCGCAGAGAAGGGAAGAGAGGCACAGAAGAATCTGGGAAGATTTTTGTGATTAGATGAGATATAGACAGTTGTTTGTTTGTTTTAATCTCCCAAGCATTTCAAGGCTGGGACCCATTCAGGATGCTGGAAGCTTGGAGTGGGGAGGGGGTGTGTCAGGGGTCAGGGGAGCAGGGGAGAGGGTATGGAGGAAAGAAACTTAGTTCATTAGATCCAGGGAGTGGCTGGAGCTGTTTTCTTTTGTGCTTCTATCCCTATAGCTGCTTGTCATCCCTCTTTGGGGCTTCCCTGGTAGCTCAGTGGTAAGGAATGCACCTGCCAAGCGGGAGACCTGGGTTTGATCCCTGGATCAGGAAGATCCCCTGGAGAAAAAATGGCAACTCACTCCAGCATTCTTGCCTGGGAAATTACATGGACAGAGGAACCTGGTGGGCTACAGTCCATGGGGTTGCAGAGAGTTGGACAAGATTTGGCAACTAAACAACTACAATCTCTCTTTACTGCTGATTTTCTGGGATGCACACAGGACATAGAAAACTTTGAGCCACATCTTTCATTGTGTAACAATTTAGTGGACGTGTGCTGGGCGTGGTTTAGGGGGCAGGAAAAGAAAAGTACAGTTGTATGACTTGAGGGATTGACTTCAGCTAAAACCCACTCCCTTCTCCTGCTCTTCCCATTTAGACTTGAACGCCAGAGAGAATCTTCCCTCCTTCTCTGAAATCCTGTGCATAGAGCTCTGAACTCCAGGTGGTTCAGCATCTGGGCCTCAGAGGGGTGCTAACCCAGGGGCCCTGGGAACCGTTCCAGCTGTGGAAATGGAGGCTCAGCTTCCTCACATCCCAGGAGCTCAAATTTAGGGGAAAATCTCGGCCCAAAAGATATGCTTTCATAAGACTTTAAATAAAGTCACTTGCAGAGGCTCATGGAAACTGTTCAGACACTGTCTGAAAACCTTAGAAGTCCAACAAGCACCTCCACTCTTGATGGTTTGAGAGTGGTGAAAGCCCAGGAGTGCTCTGGAAGAGACAGGAAGCCCAGGGAGCTTCTCCTCAGGAGAGTCAGCTGTGACCCCCTGCTCTTCTGTCCTGGGGTGTGAGGGGGCCCTACGGTGTCATGGTAACAGAGGAGGCTCTTGAGTCAGGCTGCCGGGGTTTCACTCCTGGCCTTATTAGTTGAGTGACCTTGGAAAATTTATTTAGTGGCACTGCAGTTTCCTCCTCTTTAGAGTAGCCATGGCAATAGTATCTACCTCATAAGGTTGTTGTGAGGGTTGAAGATCATGCCTGCAGTATACCTGGCACTAGAATGGATGCATCCGAGGTGTTTAAGGATGGTGGCTCCACCAGCCAGCCATGGTAGCCGCACGACGGAGCCTGCAGGAGGGCCCAGAGGAAGGCAGGAGGGCTGTGTATTGCGTGGTTTCCTGTCATTAATGCAGACTCTTCTGGTCTCTTCTGTATTCCTTTCCTTGTCCAGTACTGATCCTCCAGAAGGTGGAGAATGGAGACCTGAGCAACAAGGTTCTGAAGATCACTGATTTCGGCCTGGCTCGGGAATGGCACCGAACCACCAAGATGAGCGCGGCCGGGACGTATGCCTGGATGGCCCCTGAAGTCATTCGTGCCTCCATGTTTTCCAAAGGCAGCGACGTGTGGAGGTAAGGTCCAGAGGTGAACAGTCAGCCTTCCCCACATGTATTTTCACTGCACAGATGCCTCGGGACTTGGAGAATTGGTGTAGAATCCCAGGCACCCCCAAGAAGGTCTGGGTGACCTCTTCAGAGCAATTTATACTAAATTCCACACTGCTCAGTGACAATTTCTAATGCCTCATCAACCAGAAGTCCCTCCAGTGCTGTGGCTGGTACCAGTTCTATGTAGGCTCCTTTGTGTTGGTGACTGATCCCTCAGAAAGACCAGGAGATTCTAGGGCAGTGTGTACTGACCTATAGGACGGTAGGGGACCCAGTCACTCCTGGAGACCTTTCCCATGGTCACCCTGGCTTCCTTAGCATCAGTGGCTGTTACTGATGCACTTGTTCTTACTGTAAGCTCTTCAGCTGATGAGTATTGTTTGTGCTGTCTCTTTTTTCCGGGTGGGCTGGAAATTATCCTTTCCAGTTATCCAGTTAAGCTTTTAGTTAAGGATCTGTCTTATCCGTTGAGCATTGATAAAGAAATGGGAAGATGGGTCTCAAGCATGTGCCCAGAACTGCAGAGTCAAAGATTAGACCAACCATCCCTCTAGTTAATGTCAGCCCAAAAGGTCACAAAGACATGGACCTAAAAATTTTGTTCCCATTAATGGGAGGATGAGCATCTGCAGAGTCTAAGCATCATTATGGCTGTGAGACAGTAGTATCACCTTGGTATACAAAAGAAAAGACTTGAGATCATCTTTAGATCTGTAAGTCCTTTAAAGGACTTACAGATCATCATCATATTTTGTCTATGAAGTTGTTGCTTCTCACTGTGTTGTAAAGTGAGCTTGTATGTGTGTGTATTTTAAATAACAGCTTTTTTTTTTAATATAAATTTATTTATTTTAACTGGAGGTTAATTACTTTACAATATTGTATTGGTTTTGCCATACATCAACATGAATCCACCACAGGTATACACGTGTTCCCCATCCTGAACCCCCCTCCTTCCACCCTCCCCGTACCATCCCTCTGGGTTGTCCCAGTGCACCAGCCCCAAGCATCCAGGATCATGCATCGAACCTGGACTGGCGATTTGTTTCCTATATGATATTATACATGTTTCAATGCCATTCTCCCAAATTTTATTGAGATATTATTCACATACCATAAGGTGTATCTTTTAAAATATATTTAAGTCAATTTTTTTTTTGGTGAATTTACATTGTTTTACACTAATCATCATTGTTACTAGTTTCCTAAAGCTGCTTTAACAAATTACCAAAAACCTGATGGCTTAAAACAGTAGAAATTTTTAGTCTAGAGGCCAGAAGTCTGAAATTGGTGTCAGTTGAATCGTACTCTCTCCAGAGACATAGGGCAGATTCTGTTCCAAATAAGGATTCTAGGTATTAGGACTTGGATGTACCTTTTCAGGGCCACCATTCAACCCATGACAAGCAGAATATTTTTCATCACTCAAAAAAGCCCTCAATACCTATTAGCAGTCATTCCCCAATATCTCCTATCCCTACCCTTACTCTCTGGAAACCACTAATTCATTTTCTGTTTCGATGGATTTGCCTGTTTTGGACATTTTGTATAAATGGAATCACATGGTAAGGGGTCTTCTGTGTCTGACTTCCTTCATTTGCATGTTTTCAGGATTCGTATATGTTGTAGCATGTGTCAGAACTTTGTTTTTTTTATAGTTGAATAATATCCCATTGTATGGATATACCACAATTTGTTTATTCCTTCTTTAGTTGGACTTTTCGGTTGTTTCACTTTTTGTCTAATGTAAATAATGCTGCTACAGACATTTGTGTATAAGTTTTTGTGTGAACATATGTTTTCAGTTCTCTTGGGTATATACCTAAGAGAGAAATTTTCTGAGTCATATGGTAATTCTTTATTTAACTTTTTTGGGAAGTGCCAAACAATTTTTTTGTTTACCATGGCTTACCGTTAGCAATACACGAGTGTTCCAATTTCTCTATATCATCTCGAAACTGGTTATTTTTTTATTGTAGCCATTTTAGTGGAGGTAAAGTGGTATCTCATTGTGATTTTAATTTGTATTCCCTAATTAATGATCTTGAGCATCTTTTCATGTGCTTATTGGTCATTTGTATATCTTCTCTGAATAAATGTGTTCAAATCCTTTACCAGTTTTAAAATTGAGTTATACTGAGTCCTTACATTTTTATGTTGAAAGAGTTCTTTATATATTCTACATACAAGAACCTTATCAGGTACATGGTTTGCAAATATTTTCTCCCATTCTGTGCTTTTTCTTTTCACTTTCTTGATGTTATCCTTTGAAACACAAGCATTTTAAAATTTTGGTGTCCAGTTTATCAGCTGTTTTTTGATTGGTTGTGCTTTTCGGTGTCCTATCCAAGAAACCAAGTCATGAAGTTTTATACCTTTGTTTTCTTCTAAGAGTTTTATAATTTTAGCTCTTAACATATAGGTCTTTGTTCCATTTTGACTTAATTTCTGTATGTGGTGTGAGGTGGGGGTATAATTTCATTATTTTTCTTGTGGCTATCTAAAGGCAATGCCAAAGAATGCTCAAACTACCGCACAATTGCACTCATCTCACACGCTAGTAAAGTAATGCTCAAAATTCTCCAAGCTAGGCTTCAGCAATATGTGAACCATGAAATTCCTGATGTTCAAGCTGGTTTTAGAAAAGGCAGAGGAACCAGAGATGAAATTGCCAACATCCGCTGGATCATGGAAAAAGCAAGAGAATTCCAGAAAAACATCTATTTCTGCTTTATTGACTATGCCAAAGCCTTTGACTGTGTGGATCACAAGAAACTGTGGAAAATTCTGAAAGAGATGGGAATACCAGACCACCTGACCTGCCTCTTGAGAAACCTATACACAGGTCAGGAAGCAACAGTTACTGGACATGGAACAACAGACTGGTTCCAAATAGGAAAAGGAGTACATCAAGGCTGTATATTGTCCCCCTGCTTATTTAACTTATATGCAGAGTACATCATGAGAAACGCTGGACTGGAAGAAACACAAGCTGGAATCAAGATTGCCGGGAGAAATATCAATAACCTCAGATATGCAGATGACACCACCCTTATGGCAGAAAGTGAAGAGGAACTCAAAAGCCTCTTGATGAAGGTGAAAGTGGAGAGTGAAAAAGTTGGCTTAAAGCTCAACATTCAGAAAATGAAGATCATGGCATCCGGTCCCACGACTTCATGGGAAATACATGGGGAAACAGTGGAAACAGTGTCAGACTTTATTTTTCTGGGCTCCAAAATCACTACAGATGGTGACTGCAGCCATGAAATTAAGACGCTTACTCCTTGGAAGGAAAGTTATGACCAACCTAGATAGCATATTCAAAAGCAGAGACATTACTTTGCCAACAAAGATCCGTCTAGTCAAGGCTGTGGTTTTTCCTGTGGTCATGTATGGATGTGAGAGTTGGACTGTGAAGAAGGCTGAGCGCCGAAGTTGATGCTTTTGAACTGTGGTGTTGGAGAAGACTCTTGAAAGCCCCTTGGACTGCAAGGAGATCCAAGCAGTCCATTCTGAAGGAGATCAGCCCTGGGATTTCTTTGGAAGGAATGATGCGCTTTGCTGAAACTCCAGTACTTTGGCCACCTGATGCGAAGAGTTGACTCATTGGAAAAGACTCTAATGCTGGGAGGGATTGGGGGCAGAAGGAGAAGGGGAAGACAGAGGATGAGGTGGCTGGATGGCATCACTTACTCGATGGATGTGAGTCTCAGTGAACTCCAGGAGTTGGTGATGGACAGGGAGGCCTGGTGTGCTGCGATTAAGGGGGTCACAAAGAGTCGGACACAACTGAGTGATCTGATCTGATCTGATCTGATCTAGTTGTCCCAGCACCACTTGTTAACAGGACTGTTTTTTTCCTTATTGAATTGTCTTGACATCCATGTCGAAAAGCAGTTCACTACAATGTAAGAGTTTATTTCTGGACTCTCACTTCTACTCCATTGATCTATGTGTCTACCATTATGCCAATGTCACCTGGTTTTTAAGTACTATAGCTTTCTACCTGCAATGCAGGAGACCCGGGTTCGATTCCTGGGTTGGGAAGATCCCCTGGAGAAGGAAATGGCAATCCACTCCAGCACTCTTGTCTGGAAAATCCCATGGACGGAGGAACCTGATAGGCTACAGTCCATGGGGTCGCAAAGAGTCGGACATGACTGAGCGACTTCACTTTTCATAGCTTTGTAGTAAGTTTTGAAATTAGGAAGTGTGAGTCTTCCAACTTTCTTCTTTTTCAAGATTATTTTGGCTATTTGGATCTCTTCAGTTTCCACATGAATTTTAGCATTTTTTTGTCCATTTCTGAAAAGCAGGCAGCTAGAATTTTGTAAGGATTGTGTTAAATCTTTAGACCACCTTGGGGAGTATTGCCATCTAAGTAATACTAAGTCTTCCAATCCATGAATATGGGATATCTTTCTATTTATTTAGACCTTCTTTAATTTCTTTCAATGATGCTTTACAGCTTCTGAATATTGAATCTTATTTTCATGCACATTAATTACAGGGTGAAGTAGCTATTGTGAAGAAAAGAGTATTTGACCAGATCTTATAAGGTTAAGCTATATCCTGATATTCAACTGTTTTTGACCTACAAAAACAGCAGTTTCATACACTTCAACTTAACACTTTCATTGCTTGACTGTTGGCTAATTAGATTAGTTGACGTATTAAGCTAATTGGCTGTTACAAAGAGACCTACAATGAAAGAAATGTATTTCTTTTTCAAGGAGTAGTCCAGCCTGTCCAAACTGGTGGAACAGCTGTGTACCTTGAGATCGTTTAGGAACTCAGATTCTTTCAGGATCCCTCAGCATGTTGTTCTCATCTGAACAGTTACATCTGAGTGACAGTTACTTCTGCAGAAGTATTGTATTTATATCCCACAGAAAAGGAGAAAGAGGGCTTACCATGGCAAGCAGCTTGTCTTTAATTTGGAGATGACTCCAAAAGTAGGTATTATTATTTCCATTTTACAGATGAGGTAACTGAGGCTTAGATGATTGAACTTAGTTGCCTAGGTTCACCCAGGTGGTAGAGGTAAAGCTGTGATTTGAACTAGATATGTGACTCTTGAAAATCTGTGCTTGCAGCCACTTCACCATCTGTGTACTCTTAATCCTGCACTTTGGGCACCCTCTTCCAGGGGGATTGGCCCATGGCCCATCATGCCTGAGACCTAGCAGGATGTCCCAAGAGGGCCAAAGCATGTCTAGGAACTCAGGACAAAGCTGGTTCCCAAACTCACTTATAATGTGTTACTCCTTCAAGAAATGTTTATTTAAAAATTATTTACTCTGTTATGACCAAGCAAGGTGTGCTCGCTTCCTGCTGCATAATGGAAAGACCTAACACCAAAACTTTTGCAGAGGGAAAAAGTTTTTATTGTAGGGCAGCCAAGCAGGAAGCAGTGCTCAGATCTGTCTCCCTAATCGATCGATCCAATTGATCCAATACTTTGGCCACCTGATGTGAAGAGGCACGTCATTGGAAAAGACCTTGATGCTATAGGAAAGATGGAGGGCAGGAGGAAAAGGGGATGACAGAAGATGTGATGGTTGGATGGTTGGATCACCAACTCAATGGACATCAATCTGAGCAAACTCCAGGAGATGGTAAAGGACAGGGAAGCCTGGTATACTGCAGTCCATGGTCACAAAGAGTTGGACATGACTTAGTGACTAAATAACAACAAATCAATCAGCTGTTGAGTGAGATATTTATGTGGAAGTAGGGAATAAGAGAGGAAGGGACTGGGAAATGATTGGTGGAAAGTGATTTTGAGTTTCTGGAGTTCTCTGCACAGTCTTGACTGCTCTTCATGCCTGTGCAAATTCAGGAGGCTTCCTTACATTACGTGAGGTGGATTTTCAGCCTGTAATGTGTGAGGTTCATTATCTAAGTTCACTATTGGTTGTCCTAGTCCCTCAATGTGCCTTGAAGGAGGCTCTCAGCAGGTTGTTTTCTGTATCTGTGGTTTCCCTGGTTTTCTGCAAAACAAGCTTGATATCCTCCAGGTATCATTTTATTCCTATCTCGATTCTACCTTATGGGCCTTGAGTGCAGGAGGTAATGGTATGGTTTCAGTGTCAGATGCTGGGCTGAGCCTGAGTCCAGCCACCTTCCCTTGCGCTCTCCTACCTTGCCTTCACTCTGCTGAACTCGTCCAGGGCCTTGGGCCTCTGCAGTTGCCAGGTGCCCAGGGCCAGCAGAGTGCATCTCACTGTTCTTCAAGGATAGTTCTCTGGACCTCTTCCAGGCTGTGATAGGGCGTAGGATGAGAATGGCCCAGACTCTCTCAAGAAGACATTCTTACCCTCTGATTGTGCTGTGCAGGGAGGGCAGTGGTGATAGTCGGAGGGCATCCTCCCATGGTGACTCCTTGCCTGTGGTGTGTAGGATGAGGTGGGGCATTTTGTTAATTATTTTAAGTTTTTTAAATGACAGAAGGAAAACATGTTCACTGCAGGGAAAAAAAAAATTAGAAAATATGGATAAACAAAAGATAAAAAGAAAGAAAAGAAGAAAATCACCCACAGCACACTTCTAAAGATAATCTATGATGACATTTTGGTGTATTTATTCCTGTTCTCATGATCACCCACCCGTCCCTTAAAATGGGATCATTTCTGTTTTGTAAGCTAACTTTTTGAATGTAATGCAGCATGAACATATTGCCTTTTTTTTTTTTTTTTTTGGTATTTATCCTTTTTTACATGAATGCTCATGCTTTTTTTAAAAAATGGTTATGTGTATTTTTTATGATTCTTGCTCTTTGGTTTTCTAATATTTATTTTTAAGTAACTTATGTATTTGGCTGTGCCAGGTCTTAGTTGTCACACACGGGATCTTTGGTTTGGGGCGTGTGGGATCTATGTGGAATCTTTAGTTGCAGCATGCGGGATCTAGTTCCCCAGCCAGGGATTGAACCTGGGTCGCCTGCATTCAGAGCACAGAGTCTTAGCCACTGGACCACCAGGGAAGTCCCCATATTGCCATGCTAATAAGTATTTATTATGTCAATAAATATATTAATGTGTATATTAGTAAATAAATTACTAAATATGTTGTCATTTTGAATGAGGGTCTGGTTAACAATAACAAGAGCAATTGTATGCTACCTCCCAGTTTGCAAAGTGCATTCACGTATGGTAGTTCAGTTGTCTTTGCCAAGATTATTGAACGGTCAGTGTGGTTCCTGCAACGTGGGGTCCCAGCTGATGACCAAGTGCAGGAGCCCATTCAAGGGACACTGTCTCCTTTTAGAGAGTGGACCCCTAAGCTGACAGTCTTAAAGTCCATGCAGGTTAATAAGAAAAACAGCCCTGGCCCAGGACAGGTGCAGAATTGCTGCACCTTTGGTTTGGAAGGTGTTCACTCTCGGCCTTTCCTTCACCCCTGCCCCACATCCAGCATTACCAGTGGAAAGGATTACTGCACCTCTGAAGGTGGTTAATGATTGACACAGGGTGCATTCCCGAGGGTTTGAGGTTGGGCTCTGAGGACTCTTGGGAAATTACTGGCAGCCCTGTGAGAGCTGGCAGTTCTCTCAGCGGAAGGGATGCTGAAGCAGAGTTCTAGCTGAGCTGGTACTGAGAGGCTACTTGTAAATGGTCTTGAACAGACTTCTTGACCTTCTCTTAACCCTGGGAGGGCAAGAAAATAGGCTAAACCCAAGGTAAATCATGTCTACCTCTCCCCGGGGGCTCAGATCCACTTAATGGGTGTTTCTCCAGTCCCCCTTTTAGACTCTTGTCCTGCCAAAGGAATACCAAACCTTCATTTGTATCACCCACCTTCTGTTATAAAAATACAGAGGAACATTGGCAGAGGAACACTTCGGTTAATTCATCCCCAGAAGGGCTCCTTCCCTGAATGCTAGTGCCCCTCCAGACGCTTTCTCATTTCAGGCCCTTTCCGTGGAGAAGCACGCAGCATTTTCCAGCAATAGGTGGCAGTTTCAGGATGCAGGGTAGTTATTGTTATTTGTCCCTTGCAACTCTTCTGTGAGGTGTTGGGATTGCCAGCTCTGTTACACAGTTGAGGAAACAGGTTTGGAGAGGCGAACTTGCTTTCTCGAGGTCACACGGCTGTAAGTGGTAAAGCAGGCATTTGACTTAAGTCTAAGTCTTTCTTGAGCAGCACTTCTCCCACTTTTCCTCGTTCTAGAGCCCTTCAGATGGAGTGGAATGCCCATGAACAAAGGACCAAGACAGGTGAGAGCAGAGCTGCCCTTGTGGAAGCTGGAGGGGAGGGTCCCTGGCTCCTCACGCTTCCAGGTGGCCTGAGACATCACCCTGGAGTAGAACTCAGTGTAAAAACCAGAGCAGGCGGGACTCGAGGACACAGACAGGATACGTTTGGATCTTTGAAAACACCCTATTTTTCCAGGTTATTAGGGTTGGGATATCGATTGTCTTTGCCTATACGGAAGAAAGGGGTTTGGGGAACATTGAGTTTTTATTCCTCAGACTAGAAGTAGGCAGTAGTGCCAGGAACACACACAGGAATGACTCTAGCGTGGAATCTAGGTAGCAGTGCCTAGAACTTGTAGAGGTCCCTGGATGGGTGCTGCCCAGTGTGGCTGCTGTCTGGATAAGTCACCTGAGAGGTTTGGCCGGAAGTGCCCTGGAGCAGTTCCTGATGATATTTGGGGCTGACTCTGCGGCACCTGGTGCAGCCTGCGGGACAGCCTGGCTGTGCCCTTGCTCCTACATCCACGCATCAGCTCATTCACTATGTGAGGGTGTAGGCATACCGGAGCCTGGGCAAGGCCCTGAGAAGGCAAAGGTTACGAACTGGTTGTCCCTGCCCTTTAGGAGACCACAGGCTGGTAAACAAACATCTGACGGGCTGAGTAACACGCCGGGGTGTCAGGGAAGGCTTCCTGAAGCGTCCAATTGTTCCCATCAGTCTCAGACTAAAATCCAACTTCCTGTCAGAACAAGACAAGACCTGTAAGTACCAGTCTACTAGGCTTTCCCCCCCACCCCCGTCAAAATACATGAAAAAAATGTATAGTATCTGGAGGGCTCACTGGGAGAAAGCCATTGTCCAAGGAAACTGGCCAGTCCACTCTGAGGGTCCCACTGTAGAGACCCCTGGGATGCCCTGGCACAGAGTTGGGCACGTTGCTTTCCTTTGGAGCCATGCCAGGCCACTTGGAGCCCTTTGAGGGCAAGTCCACACCCTTTTTTATGCTGATCCCTGGCCTCTCTACCTCCCTTAGCATAGTTTTGCTCAGGGTTTAGCTGCCCCCTGCCTCTGTCCTGGTCTGATGTAGGTGACCTTCCTTTGCGCCCTCATAGTATTTCTGTTGTGACATCTCTCTCTGTATTCTAAGCAGTGGTTTTTTTCTGTTCCTTTCTCTGATTTCTTTGTGGATAAGATCTGTGTATTTTTATCCTATATCCTAGTGCTTGGCATTGAGTTTGATGCATAGTAGATATTTAAAATGAATGAATAAATGGTGGTGCATTTGAATCAGATCTTGAAAGATAATTAGCAGAGTTTATCAAGCAGAAAAATGGTAGAAGGGCAGTCTAGGGAGAAAGAATTGAGAATTGGTCCAGGTCCACTATGACTTACTCTATATACGCCCTTAATAGATGTGGCTAAAACTTAACTTTCCTCATCTGAAAAAGGATAATATTTATCTTGCAGGTTTGTTGTAGGGATTCAAGATGACACTTGTAAATGTCTTAGCATGCTGTATGTACAAGGTAGCTGGTCAAATAGTTACTGGGTTTATTATTCTTTTTAAAATTAATATGTCTTCTTGTTCGTTATAAACTACCGATGAGTATTACCAAAAAATTGAGGTTTGTGTTGCAAATATAAGGAAAGCCCCTCTTCAACTGCTCATGGCCTCATGGTTTCTGTTCCTGAGTTATTCCTGGAAGGATTAAACACTACATGAGTTTGCCTGGTTGTGATTGTGAATTCATAGGATAATTATTCCACTACACTCTGTATTCCCGGTTCTCTAGACCCAAGGACAAATGAAAAGAAATTCTTCATGTGCACTTAGAAGGTAGGGAGGGAACTTGAAGCCTGCCCCGCTCCACCCCTGCAGTCCGCCCTTGTGAAACTTGCCCCTTTGAATTAGACAGAGTTCACTGTTATGGATGCACTCACGCTGGTCATGGGCAAGAATCTACTTAGCCTAATGGGCACTGAAAGAAATCTTTTGCAGGAACAAAATCTGTTTATTTCTGGTGGTCGTCTCTCTGCTTTTCTAAAGCTAAACAAACAATGTATCTGTTGCCATATAATCCAGCAGTCCCACTTCTGGGCATCAGATCAGATCAGATCAGTCGCTCAGTCATGTCCGACTCTTTGCGACCCCATGAATCGCAGCACGCCAGGCCTCCCTGTCCATCACCAACCCCCGGAATTCACTCAGACTCACGTCCATTGAGTCGGTGATGCCATCCAGCCATCTCATCCTCTGTTGTCCCCTTCTCCTTCTGCCCTCAATCCCTCCCAGCATCAGAGTCTTTTCCAATGAGTCAGCTCTTCGAATGAGGTGACTTTCCTTCCAAAGAAATCATTCCTTCCAAAGAAATCCCAGGGCTGATCTCCTTCAGAATGGACTGGTTGGATCTCCTTGCAGTCCAAGGGACTCTCAAGAGTCTTCTCCAACACCACAGTTCAAAAGCATCAATTCTTTGGTGCTCAGTCTTCTTCACAGTCCAACTCTCACATCCATACATGACCACAGGAAAAACCATAGCCTTGACTAGACGAACCTTTGTTGGCAAAGTAATGTGTCTGCTTTTGAATATGCTTCTGGGCATATACCCAGACAAAACTGTAAGTTGAAAAGATACATGCACCCCTATGTTCAAAGCAGCACTGTTTACAGTAGCCATGGAAACAACCCACATGCCCATCAAGAGATGATTGGTTTAAGAAGGTGTGTGTGGTATACATATTCAATGGACTATTACCTGGCCATTAAAAAGAATGAAGTAGTGCCATTTGCAGCAACATGGATGGACCTAGAGATTATCATACTAAGTGAAGTAAGTTAGAAAGAGAACGACAAATACTATATATCTCACTTATACATGGAATCTAAAATATGACACAAATGAACATATCTACTAAATAAAAACAGACTCACAGATGTAGAAAACAGATTTGTAGTTGCCAAAGGGGAGGCGAGTTTTGGATTAGCATTACAAGCCATTATATATAGGATGGATAAACAACAAGGTCCTACTGTATGGGCTTTCCAGGTGGCTCAGTATTATAGAATCGGCCTGCCAATGCAAGAGACATGGGTTTGATCCCTGGGTTGGGAAGATTCCCCTGGAGAGGAAATGGCAACCCACTCCAGTATTCTTGCCTGGAAAATCCCATGGACAGAGGAGCCTGGTGGGCTGCAGTCCATGAGGTCAAGTTGGACATGACCTGGTAACTGAGCACACACACGCACTGTATAGCACAGGAAACTATATTCAATATACTGTGATAAACCATAGTGGAAACAAATATGAAAAAGTATACATGTGGGTGTGTGTGTGTGTGTATTATTAAAAAGCAAATACTTTGCCAACAAAGGTCCGTCTAGTCAGAGCTGTGGTTTTTCCACTGGTCATGTATGGATGTGAGAGTTGGACTATAAAGAAAGCTGAGTGCCGAAGAATTGATGCTTTTGAATTGTGGTGTTGGAGAAGACTCTTGAGAGTCCCCTGGACTGCAAGGAGATCCAACCAGTCCATCCTAAAGGAGATCAGCCCTGGTTGTTCATTGGAAAGACTGATGTTGAAGCTGAAACTCCAATCCTTTGGCCACCTGATGGGAAGAGCTGACTCATTTGAAAAGACCCTGATGCTGGGAAAGATTGAGGGCAGGCAGAGAAGGGGATGACAGAGGATGAGATGGTTGGATGGCATCACCGACTCAATGGAGATGAGTTTGAGTAAACTCCGGGAGTTGGTGATGGACAGGGAGGCCTGGCATGCTGCAGTCCATGGGGTCACAAAGAGTTGGACATGACTGAGCGACTGAACAGAACTGAATAACTTTGCTATACAGTAGAAATTAAATACAACATTGTAAACCAACTATACTTACATAAAATTTAAAAGAAAATAATATATCTGGTGATTAAAGGTAAAGTTTTCTTAAAGCAGAAAAAAATATATTCCTGGGAGCCTTCCTCTTCATCCAGTTTATTACATTCACAATAGCAACCACAGAATAGCTGTGGCCCTTGAGCAATGATTTAAACAATAGAGCATTCATTTCATGATAGCCTTGTCCAACTGCTCATGTTATTCGCACTTCACAGATGAGGAATTTGAAGAATAAGACTTTGAAACCGAGTATGGTTGACTCCAGAGTTTTTGCTTATAGCCAGTAGGGCTTTTTGCTTATAGCCAGTAGGGCTTGGCCTCCCTTTTGTATTATGGCAGTATGTCTGTTCCGTTAGTCTCCCTACATGTTAGAGAAGATGTGGGGTGCTCATCAAAGCCTCATGAGCTGTTCCAGTGAAGTTAGAGCTGTGGCTCATTGTGTGGCTTCTGTCTTCTTCCTCTCCCTAGCTATGGGGTGCTGCTTTGGGAGCTCCTGACTGGTGAGGTGCCCTTCCGGGGAATCGATGGCTTAGCAGTCGCTTATGGAGTGGCCATGAACAAGCTTGCCCTTCCCATTCCTTCTACATGCCCGGAACCTTTTGCCAAACTCATGGAAGGTGAGTGACCCCTGGCTGGAACAAAACTGGAGACTGTTTGACCTTTCTGTCAGCACTGGGTAGCCTGTGGCCAGTTCTGCATGACCAGTAACTGCAAGAGGAGGTGAAGCAGGAGTCACTCCAGGAGGAATCCTAAAGATGGTTACAGGAGTTAGCTCAGGTGATATCAGCACCCTCCTGTACTGGTGTCCCCACGTCCCTCCTGTCCATCTAGTGACTATGGAACTTAACTTAGAAACCAAAGGCTGCTATCCAGTGCTTTGGTATTTTAGTGAATGCAAAATAAGAATAGTAGCTTTTATTTCAAGACCTCTGAGTGTCTTATGTGTAGAAATGAAGAAGATCTAAGAAGAGAGAAATTCTAAAAGTCATCTAGTTAGGCCCTATGATTTTTATCAGTGAGAAACCCTAAGCTGAGAGAGGTTAAATGGATAGGTAGCCCCTCCATTAGTTAGGGACTGAGCTGCGAGTAGACAGAATTCACTTTTTCTGGGCCCCCTGCTTGTGCTTTTCATCTCATCAGCACATCGAGGAGGGGAAGGGTAGCTCATTTATTTATGGGAAATTGAGGCCCAAAGTGTAACTACCCATTGTCACACCTGGAATCATGTATTATACTAACTTGATAAACTGTGGTTGTTGTACTTTAAGCAAGAAAACTCTTTGGACTTGCCTTTCTTCTGCTAAATGAGTAGAACAGAGTGGGTGCAGGGTTGCTGTGTTGTGTTTCCAGTTTCACTCCTGCTGACTGTGATGCTGGGCAGCTTGCTTTACCTCCTGAGCCCTGTTGGGGGTTCCCTCAATGCCAGTTTCTCTGTTTCTGGAAGAAGAAATAAGAGGTGGTTTTCTGTCAGATGAGGTCACATGACATCCTAAGTATTCCGTCTGCCTCTGTCAATTCATGCTTCCTGACTCGTGTGCTCCATGCAGATTGCTGGAATCCCGACCCCCATTCACGCCCATCTTTCACGAGTATCCTGGACCAGCTAACTACCATAGAGGAGTCTGGTTTCTTTGAAATGCCCAAGGACTCCTTCCACTGCCTGCAGGATGACTGGAAACACGAGATTCAGGAGATGTTTGACCAACTCAGGGCCAAAGAAAAGGTAAGAAAGAGAAGCAGAAGGCATGTGTTGACTCAGTGGACCTTCTCCACTGGGGCCTCTGAGCAAGACTGTGATGCGGCCACCTTCCTGCTTGGTTTGTGATATCAAAGCAGCTTTTTCCTTCCTGGCTTTATGTGGAGTGTTCTCCAGGACTCAGGTGTGACCTGAAACGATAAGAGAGTTTTTCTCTCTTTTGGGAATGTGGTAGGAATAAGTGGAGGAGGGCATGGCAACCCACTCCAGTATTCTTGCCTGGAGAATCCCATGGACAGAGGAGCCTGGTGGGCTACAGTCCACAGGGTCACAAAGAGTTGGACATGACTGAAGCAACTGACCGAGCATGCACTCACAGGAATAAGTAAGGGAAGTCATAAGCCCAAAGCTCTCCTTGCAGAGTATCTACTTCACTGTCCAAACTGGAGGAGGAGCACCACTGGGCAAATACCAACAGGATGTCTCAGTCTGGCGGCTGGACAGATTACGAGAAGGTTCTAGAAAGGTGTCTTGATTCTGCAATGGACTCGTCAAAGGGGGTTAACAGGATATAGGGATACTTGAACACTGAGAACAGTTATCAGAACATCCTGCCAGTGTCTTTGGGGATCAGGATCAGAAACAGCACATGGGCTAAAAATACCATGAGTCTCAAATTATTTGGCATGTTTCATGTTTTTATGGAAAGGGCTCAAAGGCTGAACCAACTGAGGAGTTCAGAGACTCATAGCCCATTAGAGATCTGCCTTTTTGTTTTGGTGACCGTTCTCTGAATGGCCCCGTTTTATGCCGTAGTGTCTAGCTAACAGTCAGGGTCCACACGGAGGAAGCTAATCCAAATCAAAGCAGTTATGTTGCTTGTTCCTCAGAACCTGCAGCTCGGGGCACGAGGGATGTCCATGGGTAGACTTGGTTAATTTCTTCTTTCCATTCTCACTCCCCACTGTGGAAATTCGGAAAGCAATGTAATAGTAGTGTCTAAAATTGTCTTCATGGCTTCCCAGTTCTTTCACTTGCAAGGTCTGAAGAGACCTTTTCATCCGTTTTATCCAGGAGTCTTATGGCCTCTGCTACAGCATGTAGGGCAGGTGTTATTAACTTTTGCATCTCAGAGCTGAAGATCAGTATCTATCTAAAGTCATACAACTAGTAAGTGAGGAGGCAGAATCTTGAACCAGGGCCTTCTGGTTCCAAAACCATCTCTTCTTTCCAATATCATCATTGTTCCCTAAGCAAATAACTTAAAAATCATTTCCAGAGCTGATCTGAAGATGTAAATGTTTTGCTGCAACGTAGCAATCCTAAGCAGAGAAGGCAATGGCACCCCACTCCAGTACTCTTGCCTGGAAAATCTCATGGATGGAGGAGCCTGGTGGGCTGCAGTCCATGGGGTCGCTAAGAGTCAGGCACGACTGAGTGACTTCCCTTTCACTTTTCACTTTCATGCATTGGAGAAGGAAATGGCAACCCACTCCAGTGTTCTTGCCTGGAGAATCCCAGGGACAGCGGAGCCTGGTGGGCTGCCGTCTATGGGGTCTCACAGAGTCGGACACGACTGAGGTGACTTAGCAGCAGCAGCAATCCTAAGCCTGGTTTTGTTGTTTAGTCGTGTCTGACTCTGTGTTTAGTTGTGTCTGACTCTGTGGTCCCATGGACTGTAGCCCACCAGGCTCCTCTAATTCTCTCTATGGAATTTCCTGTCTGTGGAATTTCCCAGTCAAGAACAGTGGAGTGGGTTGCCATTTTCTTCTTCAGGGTATCTTCACAGATCAGGGATCAAACTCATGTCTCCTGCATTGGCAGGTGGATTCTTTACCACTGAGCCACCAGGGTACTCTTTGGCAAGTCAAGGAGCATTCTGCAGGGGGATGCAATGAGCTTGTGACAATTCTTTAGCTGGGAGAGGGGGTGGATCCTCACTGACCATTGAGCAGAATGATTAAAAGAGACTGTTCCAATTACTAATTATATTCCAACTAGAAGAATCCCAGAGTTCCTGACCTTTTTTGAATCATTAACTCCTGTTTTTTTTGTTTTTTTTTAAATTTATTTTTTATTGAAGTGTAGTTGAATTATGGGCTATCCTGGTGGCTCAGTGGTAAAGAATCCACCTGCCAATGCAGGAGACTCAGGTTCGATCCCTGGGTTGGGCATATCCCCTGGAGAAGGGACTGGCAACCCACTCCAGTATTCTTGCCTGGAGAATTTCATGGACAGAGGAGCCTGGCAGGCTAGAGTCCGTGGGGTCACAAAAGAATCGGACACAACTTAGTGACTGAACTACAAAAACAAATTGAATTACAGTGTTGCATTTGTTACTGCTGTACAGCAAAGTGATGCAAGTATACATGTGTGTATATATATGTATGTTTATATTCTTTTTCATATTTTTTCCACTATGGTTTATCACAGGATATTGAATATAGTTCTATGATTATTTCTTTTGATTGATGACACTATAAGGGTACCAACCAGTAAGAAAAATGCAAGCTGGATTTTGTCAGAAAGTAGATACTAGGAAAAGTCAAACCAGTTCTCATAATAGCTAACACGTGTAGAGCATGGGCTATACGCCATGCTCTAAGTAATTTATATGAATTCTTACATAATCTTGCATAAAAAGCTAGTAATTGTTTTAGGTAATACAACCCTGTGATGTTGGTGCTGTTACCTCTGTATTAAATGCGATGCTCATTTTAACTTGCCCAAGGCCACAGATTCAACCACTCTGTTTTGGAGTCCTTGCATTGAGTGTGGATGCCTCTCCATTATAAGTCTTGGAGTTCAACAAGTGAGGGTAAAGATAGATGATGAGCTTTCTCTCTGGAGAGATTCCTCTTAAATCATTGTATGTGAAAGATGTGATTTATATAGTACGGAGTTGATGCTCAAATAGATGTTTCACAAGAAGGGGATTTACCATGTTGGAGGGGTTCCAGGTATATGGTGCCATAGGCCAGTACTCCATAAATGGCCTGGTTTCCCATATAGTTCACTCTTCAGGTTAGCTCAACCTGCTGCTCCCTTGTATGTGAGGATGGATTGTTTTCTGGGCTGGGGTTCGAATTCCCTTAAAGAAAGGAGTTTAGACCCAAGCCATTCCTTAGACAAAAGCATGTAGGAGAGAGGCTTTAGGAAGGCTGAGAGTAGCTTGAACTAATTTTAGCTTTCCCATTTAGCAGCAAAATAACCAACCAAGAATAATTTTTCTGAATCTTCTATGTGTTTTTGTTCTGATGGTGAAAACAAGAAAGCCAAGGGTTTGGAGGACACATAGCAGTCAATCTGTTCATCAAAGAAGAAGTTCAGAAGTTCAAGCTCATTTCTCAGGCACTTGTGATGAATCCATATTACCATAAAGAAGGGTTGCGTTTATAACATTGTCTTCTCCTCTCCTTATTTCTTTCGTTCATTCATTGACTCAGTAGTTAATCAGCAACTACTGAGAATCTACCCTGTACCAGCCAAACTTCAAAGTGCTCACCCTCTTCTTTCTATTCTTTTTGTCACTTCAACGGTCATTAGCAGGTATTCTTGCGAACAGAAGGCAAGTTGAATGAAACAGTCCTTTCATCAGAATATTTTATTCCCATTTTGCCTCTGTTCTGTCTTCTGTTCTCTGCCTGCTGCTCTGCTTCCCCAGTATGTGTTTACATACTTTTTTTCTAGCCCTGGGTTCCATTTCTATATTTTTATCTAGAGCAGAATGACTTCTTAGAGTGGAGCATTTCATTGAGAATTTTAAGTTCCAATCACAGGAGTGTTGCTCTGACTGCTTTATTGCGGGGGGGAAGTCCCCCCTTTCTAGACCTGGTTCTCTCAGGTTGTTGACATGAAAGCTTCTGAAGTTTTAACCCTCTGCTCCCACCCCATTTCAATCCTGAAAGTAAAAGTGTTTGTCGCTCAGTGATGTCCGACTCTTTGCATCCCCGTGGACTGTAGCCTACCAAACTCCTCTGTCTGTGAAATTCTCCAGGCAAGGATAGTGGAGTGAGTTGCCATCCCTTCTCCAAGAGATCTTCCCGACCCAGGAATTGAACCTGCATCTCTTGTGTCTCCTGCATTGGCGGGTGGGGTTCCTTACCAGTTGAGCCACAGCCTTTTTTCACTTCATCATGGGCCTACAGTAACCAGTGTTAATAGTTTAGAATCTATAAAGTTGTTTACAGATGCTTTATTGTTTTTCCTGGGTTCTCTCCTATTTCCTGATGCTGTAATCTCCCACCTCTTCCTAGGAACTCCATGCTGAGTTCATTTATAAATTCACACAGAAGGACAAAGGGAAGGCAAGGAAGAGGTTCTGCGCCCCCAGTGTGGTGGTGTTTCTAGAGCAAGTGCCTGGCAAAGTCTTCAGGAGATGTTCTTGCTTCTCTTTGCTGGGCTGTCTCCGTCCCTCTAGAGCACATGGTTGCCCTTTAAGATAAGATGCAAGTTTCAACCACATGCCTCAGTGGATTCACTCACCAGGTGAACCAAGATTTAGATGACATGCCTCACCAACCTTTTGAACAGCCACTCTGGGAATGTATTTATTTTTATTTGCACATTAGATGATCCCTGGAGTGTGACTTATTTATAGCTGGCTCATTTTTAAGCTAGATTACCTTAAGTTGGCTCTGGTTTTTAAAAAATTTCCTTTATGTAACAGAGAAAAAAAATCAAAATAGAACCGAGACTATGAAAGTTAAGTCCATGATTATGATTATATGATCATCACCATATGATTATGATTATATTTTCTACCTAAACTTTGTTGTTTTTCCTGGTCACAGATAATTTTAATCAACCAGTCAAGATGATGTTATTATTCACTCCCTAAGCCATGTCCAACTCGTTGTGACCCCATGGATGCAACATGCCGGACTTCCCTCTCCTTCACTATCTCCTGGAGTTTGCTCAAACTCATATCCATTGAGTCAGTGATGCCATCCAACCATCTCATCCTCTATCGCCCCTTTCTCCTCCTGCCTTCAATCTTTCCCAGCATCAGGGTCTTTTCCATGAGTCGGCTCTTCGCATCAGGTGGCCAAAGTATTGGAGCTTCAGCTTCAGCATCAGTCCTTCCAATCACTATTCAGGGTTGATCTCCTTTAGGTTTGACTGGTTTGATCTCCTTGCAGTCCAAGGGACTCTCAAGAGTCTTCTCCAGCACCAGGAACTCTCAGCCCCCTTCTGCAGGGCTTGGCCTGTGGCTACCCTAGCTGTGTACTCAGAATGTCTCTTCTGAGCCTGTCTTCCCTTACCATTTGGGTGGTCAGGTGTTCATTTGCCAACTAGCTATCCAGCACCCCCATCTCCTCCAGAGAGTGAAGTGTGGGGCATTAGAGGAGAGCTGTCCAGGTTGCCGTGAGCACTGCTCTCCCAGGGGTGAGCCCTCCCACTGCCCCAGGGGGTGCCCCCTTCTCTCTGATGGTTCTACCTGCCCGGCAGGAGCTACGCACCTGGGAGGAGGAGCTGACGCGGGCCGCGCTCCAGCAGAAGAACCAGGAGGAACTGCTGCGGCGTCGGGAGCAGGAGCTGGCAGAGCGGGAAATCGACATTCTGGAACGAGAGCTCAACATCATCATCCACCAGTTATGCCAGGAGAAGCCCCGGGTCAAGAAGCGCAAGGGCAAGTTCAGGAAGAGCCGGCTGAAGCTTAAGGATGGAAATCGCATTAGCCTCCCTTCTGGTTGGTACCCGGGAGACCTGGGGGAGGGCTTCCCAGGTGAGGCTAGTGTAAAGAACCCGCCTGCCAATGCAGGAGACGTAAGACCAGTGGGTTCGATCCCTGGGTCAGGAAGATCCCTTGGAGGAGGGCATGGCAACCCACTCCAGTATTCTCGCCTGGAGAATCCCCAGAGACAGAGGAGCCTGGTGGGCTACAGTCCATGGGGCCACAAAGAGTCAGATACAACTGAAGCAACTGAGCATGCATGACCTGGGGGAAGCATGAGTGGACTGAGGGGCTCGTGCGGCAGGGGGTCTGTAGGAACCAGGGACTGGGCTCAGAAACGTGAGACCCCGGGTTCCTTATAGAGCTGGTTGGAAACCCCAGGTTCTATTCCAGGGAAAGCCTGGCCTGCTGAGAAGCTTCACCCTTCCAAGGGGGATTTTGGAGTATGACTGCACACAGAACATGAGGGCAAGGCCATGACCGTGGCCAGCCCGACAGGCAGGCGTGGTCCAGTCTGCTAGAAAGCATGGCCATGCATACAGGCAATTCTTACTATAGGAAAACCTGGAGAATGAAGATGTCGTTGGGGTAAAAGAATCCCAGGGTGAGTGTGTGTATGTGCCTATGAGATAAGAAGACTCCTGGCTCTGCAAAATAACTCAGGGTTTCCATAATAATTAGTTCTCTGTGTGCAGTTGAGATTAGGATGAATGTTTAAGAATTTGATTTACACATAACCTTTCAGAAACACATTAGTTGAGCAAAGGTACATTTGCGGTAGGTACCACCTTGGGAAAAGGCAAAGAAATAAGAAACTATGAATTAGAGTCTCTGGAGCTTCACCATGGAAGGAGGTGAGTACTCAAGTGTGTGTTTATGTAGATAAAAAAGTTCATTGTATTCTGAGCCTGTCAGTCCCCAGGAAGCAGGCTTATTAGAAGTATAAGGAATCAAGGGAAAATAGTGTAACAGGAGCAGTAGTAGATGATTTTAAGCACTGGGATGGTGGCTTAGGTACAGACAAGAGAATCCACTTAGTGAAATTCAGTGAGTGTTGCTGCACATTTTTTTTTTCAGGCAACACAGAGTCTTTAAGCATCTCTGGAGCAACATGTGCCAGCATCTTGATGTGTGCTAAGGAAGCAGATAGAAAAGCCATGGATCCCACCTCTAGGGAGATCACCGTCTAGAGGGGAAACCTAGGTGCCAACAGGCAGATCTTTATGATAAGCCCTTTGATAGATGGGGAGAATGAAGCCCAGAAACTCAGAGAATGTACATTTTACATTCCTCATGCTCTGATGTAAATGCTTTTGGAATAAACTGGAATTTGGACCATTAACTGCATCTCGCTCACTTTCTCAGGTTCCGTGGGTTAATCCTGTTACCCTGCCCTTAATGAGAAGCATCGGTCTCCCTGCTTTGGTCCCTGAGAAAAGGAGATGTGTACTAATAGATTATATGAGACAGAGTAGTTTATGTATTTTTTATTAGATTTCCTAGAATAATCAACTGGGCTTCCCCAATGACTCTGTGGGTAAAGAAGCCACATGCCATTCAGGAGACACAGGAGATGCGGGTTCTATCCCTGGGTCAGGAAGATCCCCTGGGAAAGGAAGTGGCAACCCACTCTAGCATTCTTGCCTGAAAAATCCCATGGACAGAGGAACTTGGCAGGCTACAGTCCAAAGGGTCGCAAAGAGTCAGACACAACCAAGTGACTAAGCACACACACACAGAATAATCGACAAGGTCTCATGATATTTTAAAAATTGATTCCAAGTAGGTACTTGCTGCCTCTATGTACATTATATGGACAGCTTTACGAAAACAGTCTAATGAAGTTCACTTGGGTAATGAAGCTTCCATCTCTGCATACATCCAGCCACCACATCCCTATGGAAAAAAGAAATGATTCTAAAAGAGAACATTTCCCAGTTGAAAAGGAGCTTCTCAGGACATAGCGCCCATCCCTCAAGGATGCCAGCAAGTGTCAGTTCTCTCATAGGAATTTTTTAAAACTGAAGTAGAGTTGATGTAAAATATTATACAAATTTCAGGTGCACACATAATGACTCACCATTTTTAAAGGTTATATTCCATTTATAGTTATTATAAAATCTTGGCTATACTTCCTGTTTCGGACCACATGTCCCTGTTGTTGTTTAGCTGCTAGTGTCCAGCTCCTTTGTGACCTCGTGGACTGTAGCCCACCAGGCTCCTCTGTCCATGGGATTTCCCAGGCAAGAATACTGGAGTGGGCTGCCACTTCCTTCTCCAGGGGATCTTCGCGATCCAGAGATCAAACCTTGAGTCTCCTGCATTGGCAGGCAGATTCTCTATTACTGAGCCACCAGGGGAGCCCATATATCCCTGTAGTTCATAAGAATTTGATGATGGGAAAATTCTAACACACACACATCTGTTTGTCTTCCCCCAAGCAGACTTCCAGCACAAGTTCACGGTACAGGCCTCGCCCACCATGGATAAAAGGAAGAGTCTGATCAACAGCCGGTCCAGTCCTCCTGCAAGCCCCACCATCATCCCTCGCCTTCGTGCCATCCAGTGTAAGTCTGTTTCCCAAATTAGCTGGGGCCAGAACACACCAGGGCACCCGTCCCCTGCTCTGTCCAGCCACAGACTGGTCAGGCTGGCTCCGTCATAACTCTGCCACCTCTCCTGGACAATATGTGTACACATGCACACGTGGGAGGGCTTCCTAGGTGTCGCTAGTGGTAAAGAACCCGCCTGCCAATGCAGGAGACCTCAGAGACGCAGGTTCAATCCCTGGGTTGGGAAGATCTCCTGGAGAAGGGCATGGCCACCCACTCCAGTATTCTTGCCTGGAAAACCCCAGACAGAGGAGCCTGGTGGGCTACAGTCCATAGTGTTGCAAAGAGTCAGACATGACTGAAGTGACTTAGCATGCTTGCACTCACATATGTATGCAGGCCCTTACCCCCCATTACCTCACCTCTCCGTGAACTTGGCCCTGCCTCCTCTACATTTCACTGTTAGCCAGATACCTACAGAGGGGTTTGTGGGTGTTGGCGGGATCTTTAGTGAATTACAGAGTAATTTGGGACGTGATGAAGGTACCCTGGACTTGGGATCTGGTATATTTAGGACTTGGGACCTCTGCCATATTTGGGGCATCATGGTGTTTCTTTGGTCCATGCTTCCTAGGAAGGGGCTTTGTCAAAGTGCAGGTTCCAAGGTAAACTTGCCAAATACTTTATAATAGTCCAAGTCTGAGCCAATTTTATTTTATGATGGTGTTTATTAAAAAGAAGTTAGGCATACCACACGTATATACATATATTCCTAGTGTGTGGGAGGGAGAGGTTGAAGGGGCATATGCCCTAATTTAAAGATAGAGAGATTTCATCCCAGAGAAAACCCCCCAAGACCTGAATTTTGGGCTTTCCTTGAAAAATCAAGTCAAATCAGTGGATTCTTTTTTTCATGTGCTCTGTATTTTGCCTCAGTCCCATTAACTCTTTGTTTTCTGATAACTGGCTCCTTCCATTCTCCCCTGGGGAAGGGAATGGCTACCCACTGCAGTATTCTTGCCTGGAGAATTCTATGGACAGAGGATCCTGGAGGGATATAGTCCATGGGGTTGTGGAGTCGAAGATGACTGAGCAACTAACACACTCCTTCTACTCATTGATGATATAAGGCCAGTCACTGAAGAATTTGGGTTTCAGCCCTTGCTCTAAGGTGTCAGGGTCAGGAGAAGGTTCCTCCTCCCCTCTCTGTTATATTTCTCCAGGCCTGTTGCTCCCAGTCTCTAACTTCCCTCTCCATAGTGTTGAACTCCTCACTTCCTTGCTTTCCAGCACTTTCTTACCAAAATTTCTTCACTTCTACATCATCTTTACTCCTTATCTCTCCCACCTACTTTCTCACCCCCTCCCCCCACATCATCCCCCAGGCCAATTCCCACCCACCCACCCCCAATAAAACATGTTCCCTAAGTCAGGTCTGTTTGGAGCTCTGGTGACTGGCTGGCCAGGGTTCCACCTTCCACTGGACTCGGAAGAATCTGGGTGGTTTTCCCACATTTGGCACTTTGAGGGCACAGAGTGAATGGTGGCTGGGAACTCCCTTACATGCCCGGCAGGCTCCACTTGGGCACAGAGTTGCTCACAAAGTCTGACTCTCCCACACCTGCAGCTCCAGTTATGTGAATGTGTGTGTCTGGTCAGGGAGAGGCTAGTTTAGGGGGACACCTCTCTGTTTTCCTAATCCCATTTGACCTTTATTATTCACAGTGACACCAGGCGAAAGCAGCAAAACCTGGGGCCGGAGCTCTGTGGTCCCTAAGGAGGAGGGGGAGGAGGAGGAGAAGAGGGCCCCCAAGAAGAAGGGGCGGACGTGGGGGCCAAGTACACTTGGTCAGAAGGAATTTGCCTCAGGAGACGAAGGGTAAGAGCCAGATGATGGGAAATCCTTTAAAAATGCGGCGTGAAATACCTTTTTCTCTGTTGTGTGTTTCACCTTGTTCAAAGAAATTACATGCCTCTTGATCTTTACAAGAAGGTTTTCTAATTGCCTTGTTCCCTGGAACCTCCTAGTTCAGGAGTTGGCACAGTTTTTTTCATAAAGGGCCCAGTAGGGAGTATTTTAGGCTTTGTGGGCCATGTGGTCTCCGTAGTAACTACTCAGCCCCACGAGGTGGTAATGCAGAAGCAGCCACAGACCATGGACAATATGTGAATGAATGAACATGGTTGTGTTCCAGTGAAACTGAACAAAAACAAGTGATGGGCAGGATGTAGCTCGTGAGTTAGTTTGCCGGCCCCTGGAGCATCCTGTTCCGAGGAGCAAGTAGCCCAAGCATTTGGCACGTGCGAGGAGTTCCGTCTGAGTGTGTTACTTACACCTGGCTCTTGTCCTTAAAGCATCTGCCCAGAGGAGAGAGAAGGAAAGGAGAGATGACAGGGCTCTTGAGCGGAGGCTTGTCCTAAACCAGAGGCAGGCAGAGCTACCCGGCCCTGGAGGTGCAGGCGGAGGTCACTCCAGGGCCACTAGCCCTTCTCTATGAGCCCACCCCATAACCACGCTGATGTGTGTGAGACCCCTCTGGACAAAGCACACAGCAGGCCCTGTTGCCTTGGACGTGCTCGTGTTCTCACTGTGGGTTTGTGGCCCACGGGTCCTCGTCTTTCATAGACCAGTTGATTGTAGCGTGGTAGCGAAGCGCATGAACGCTGACTCCAGGCTGCCTGGGTGTGAATCCCGACCCCTCCACACCCAGCAGTGGGGCCTTAGGTATCCTCATCTGTTAAATGGGGATTCTCTCCATACCCGTCTCATGGAGTTGACCCTGAGTAAGCTTATCTTTGAGAAGTCCCTTAAAAGGTGGGCTAGCTCATAGTAAACTTGCATAAATAAACATGTAAATACTTACTCTGATGATTCTTCCACGCTTCTCATGCAATTCTGCTTCATACCTGAAGAATGCACGTGATGGGCTATACTTCTTATTCTTGTGTTAGAATCTAGAACCATATTTCTTGACTTTTCCAAGTGTGAGGATAAGCAGCAGCCCTCTTCATCCTTTTTAGTGGCTTTCCAAAGAACTTCTAAGGTTGACTATTAGACTTAAAGGTGCCCTCAACCTGTAACTGGCCTTGGCCTTGGTATTTCTCTGAATACTAAGATTTCATGTCCAAAATCTATTTTGCTATGCTAGAAGGTGAAAATAAGTTTTGGTTCATGAAGGATGGACTCTTTGAAACCAGGCTTTGGAAATCACTAGTTACCTTGGAACAGAAAATTTAGATATGTAGGGCAGGCCTCCCTAAGCTGTATAAGAAATCAGTGATGGAGTCCCCTGGTTGCTCTGCTGTACTAAATTCTGCAAGTGCAAGCACTCCCCAGTCTGTCCCTTGAGCCTTGGCTAGAGCGGGGTTGAGCTGGGGCTGAGGAACCCAGTCACCCTGAGTCCCTTGGTATTTATGACATTAGTGTGATTCCAGGTAGGCTTTACCAGGTTGGCTACGGATCCCAACAGTCTCTCTGGTTCTGTTTCATTTCAGTGTATTTTTTGTCTTGCCAGTAAATTCACTGCATTTCAACATTACACAAAACATTAACTTTAGAGTTTTCTTCCTCCTTACATATATTTGCCCTCAAAACTTTTGAAACAGTTCAAAATATGTGACTTAATTTTTCATGATTATCAATTCCTCTGAAGAAGTAAAATCTCAGGAAAAGACTTAATGTTGGGAATTTTTGAGAGCCTCCGTATGATACTGTTTCTAATGTTAGTTCCTGTTGAATGAAGAAAATATATAATGACAAAAAGCTGTACTGAATTCAACAACATTAGGTGAATTTGCATCCCCATCCTTTAAAAAAACAGTATGTTTCTGTAGGAAACATATGCACCTGTCTGTAATCAGCAGCTATCTATGGATTCACAGCCCCCACTCCCCCTCCAATTAAACTGTGGCTGCCCCTGGATTATTTATCCCACAGATAGGGAGGTCGTGGACCTGTGACCATTCCAGCAGGGCCATCTTGTTATGATCCCTTCATGATGTGGGCTTTGCAGACTGAACAAGGGGAGGGCAGCTGGCGACGTAACAGGAGCCCAGCCTTGAGGGTTCTCAGGTGGGAGAGGCTGAGCGGCATGTATCCACTGTTGCCTGCTACTGATTCTCTTTATTCATTGAAGATCCCCTCAGAGACGGGAGAAAGCTAATGGTTTAAGTACCCCATCAGAGTCTCCACATTTCCACTTGGGGTGAGTCTGATCTTCACCACCTCATCACATGTACTATAATAATCCTCCTCTCCGCCCCCGTTTCCTTGTCCTCACAGCACACCCCGCAGAATCAAGCCTCATTATTGCCAGGGCCATGTTGACTTTTTTTTTTTTGGAAGCAGTACCATCGTGCACCTTGGGAAAATTCCTGTGTTGGTCCGACTTAACGTTTCCTCATTGCCCTGACCACTCCTGTTGTTAAGATTCTCCCAGCATCCTTTATTTTAGGGAATCAGTACATGGCTGTTTATCCTTTGGTCTTCAGCACAGGCTTTGACACTGCTGATCTGAATTCCCTGGATCCAGAGCTGGAAGGGATTTATAAGATTTTCAGTCAGAAGTCTCAGGCTGTGGGTTTGGCAGCATGTTTCTCTCTGGCTGTGTATTTTGGTTGAAATCACTGATGTCTGGAATGTACTTTAATCACTGGTATTTCTGATAGCACTTGAAACAGAGATCTGCAGGCAGGGGAAAAAGCTGGTCCTTCTCCCTCCCTGGAGATGGGCTGGGAAGAGTGGGCTTTAGTTGAATGGCTCTTTCTAGTCCTAAAATGAGAGCTGCCCCTGGTTATAATCCCAGTATCTCCTTGGCAATCATAGCCCACAGATTCCTCAGGCCTCCTTCACTGTTCTTTAGGAAAAAGACCAGTGCTTGTGGGCCTCTGATGCCCTGTCCTGTAAGAGGGTTGGCGGGGTACCCAGTGTGTATCCTTGGAATTACTGACTTGCCACTGGGAGCTGCTAACAGGGATTTGAAAGCCAGCTCCTGTCCTTTTCCTCTCCGTTCCCAGACAGGCCGAGGGTTCGAGTCCAGCCTTATGTACTACCCACATAGGTCTGTCCCAAAGTGCACTGGGTTGACACAGCTTTTGTCAGTCGATTTTTGTATTTGAAACATGGATGGCTTTGGAAGTTGCCTAAGCATGCTGGAGGCTTGGAAGGAGAAGTTGAGAAGTGGTGTGAGTGGCGTGGCCTGGCCCATCGCTGTGAGCTCATCGCCCAGTGCTTGCCTTGCACTGCCCATCTCAGCACTGCAGTCTTTCTAATGTCACCGGTGTGTTGTATTCGAGTCAGTGTCTGTGGAGTCTTGGCCTTTCCCTTAAGTTGGGCTTAGGCAAGACCCTGGCCAGGGCCGGGCAGTCCTCATTCCTTCTGTTCTCTCGCCAGCCTGCCCAGGAGGTCTTCCCACAGCTCCATGGCAGCATGTGCAGGGGTGTGTCATGCCTCTGCTTTTCTGGCCCTAGAGCATGTGCACTTCTGTTAAAGAAGCAGGTGGGCTCAGTAAGCTTTGTTGCCTGTACCCTGAGGCTCTTGGGCTTTGCTGTAATGAAGCACATGGGGAGAGGCCCATGGAGCTGAGGGTAAAGGGAGTAATCCGTTCTGACAGTTTCATCATTTCCTCTTGTTCAGCCTCAAGTCCCTGGTAGATGGATACAAACAGTGGTCGTCCAGTGCCCCCAACCTGGGGAAGGGCCCGAGGAGTAGTCCAGCCCTGCCAGGGTTCACCAGCCTTATGGAGATGGGTAAGCATTGCCTTTGTCTTAACTCCCTCCCGATCCCTCAGGGAACTCGTGGCCAAGCTTCTTAGACTCTTTCAAGACCTCTAGCACTGCTTCGTGGGGCTGTTTCCTCTTTTCCTCAACTCTTGGTCCCGCACCCTATTCCCTCTGTTTGCTCTACTCCCATTACAGGGAATATTTCCACATCACCACCGCTGCCGTGGAATCTACCCTTGACCTCCTGTCCCAAGGGGCTGGTTATAGTCTCCTTAGGGCATTGAGGCAGGGGGAGGCGTGGAATCAGGCACGGGCCTTTCCTGGGTCTGCTTCCTTGTATTTTAACGTGGGGAGTCCATAGAATGGGAGATGGCAATAGAACCCCAGTGTTCCTCCAAGGAAGCTCTTCCAGTGCTTCTTGCCCTGTGATTACTAAATGTGTAAGGCCTTCTCCAGGCTGTCTCTCAGAAAGTACTCCTTGCTCTAGAATTCCAAGGTCATAATCAGTCAGTCCATAGAGTAGACTGGCCTTCATCCATGCCGAGGATTCTAATCCTTTGCAGGAAATGGGTCTTAAAACAAGTCTGTAGGCTGTCAATTCTAGAAAGTCAAGGTCCCTTCCCATTTTTTTTTAAATTAATTTTTATTGGAGTATAGTTGCTTTACAATGTTGTGTTCGTTCCTGTGTGTGTGTGAGTCGCTCAGTGGTGTCCGACTCTTTACGACCCCATGGAGCCCACAAGGCTCCTCTGTCCATGGGATTCTCCAGGCAAGAATACTGGAGTGGATTGCCATTTCCTTCTCCAGGGGGCCTTCCCAACCCAGGGATCGAACTGGGGTCTCCCGCATTTCAGGCAGATGCCTTATCATCTGAGCTACTAGGGAAGCCCAGTGTTAGTTCCTACTGCACAGCAAAATGAATCAGCTATACATGTACATATAATTCCCTCCCTTTTGAACTCCCTTCCCATTCCCTTCCAGTTTCAACTTGTAAAATAATTAAGGATGTACCTGTTCTGGGAAACTGACATGGCACTACTATGACAGAAGAAGCAAATTGGCAGATCCCCTTTTCTGCAAATGGGAAAACAGGCTTTGGGAGAGAGAGCGACTTCCCCATGTTGTCACTGTTGAGTGTGAAGTCCTATTGGTTCCTGGTCCTGCACCCCTGACTATTCAACCCCTGGATCCCTAGCACTAAGCCAGGGACCTGGGGTTGGGGAGAAGGACCAGATTTTTATTCCTGCAGCCTTGTTCCCATCTTCTGTTCCCCCTCCACTTCTCTCATCTCCGCAGAGGATGAGGACAGCGAAGGCCCACGGAGTGGGGAGAGTCGTCTCCCGCCGTCACCCAGCCAGTCCTACCTCTGTATCCCATTCCCTCGCGGGGAAGATGGGGATGGCCCCCTCAGCGACGGTGGTCACGAGGAGCCCACCCCGGTCAACTCAGCCACCAGTACCCCTCAGCTGACGCCAACCAACAGCCTCAAGCGGGGCGGCCCCAACCACCGCCGCTGCGAGGTGGCTCTGCTCGGCTGCGGGGCCGTCCTCGCTGCCACGGGCCTCGGGTTTGACCTGCTGGAAGCTGGCAAGTGCCAGCTGCTGCCCCCGGAGGAGCCCGAGCCACCAGCCCGGGAGGAGAAGAAGAGGCGCGAGGGGCTCTTCCTGAGAGCCAGCCGGCCCCGCCGGAGCACCAGCCCCCCATCCCGGAAGCTCTTCAAGAAGGAGGAGCCCGTGCTGTTGCTAGGAGACCCCTCCACCTCGCTGACGCTGCTGTCTCTCTCCTCCATCTCCGAGTGCAACTCCACTCGCTCCCTGCTGAGATCCGACAGCGATGAGATCGTGGTGTATGAGATGCCCGTCAGCCCCGTGGAGGCCCCGGCCCTGAGCCCCTGCACCCGCAACCCCCTGGTCAACGTCCGAGTGGAGCGCTTCAAACGAGACCCAAAGCAGTCCCTGACCCCCACCCACGTCACCCTCACGGCCCCCGCGCAGCCCAGCGCCCACCGGCGGACTCCTTCCGACGGGGCCCTCAAGCCGGCTGCCCCTCCAGCCAGCAGGAGCCCCTCCTCCAGCAATGGGCTGAGTCCCAGCCCTGGAGCAGGTGAGACCTGCCCTCCTCCTCCTCCTCCTCCTCCTCCTTCCTCCTTCCTCTTTCCCGCCTTGGGGCCTCTCTCCCAGAAGTGGAGATATCAGGCCGACCTCAAGTTCCTCCTCTGACTCAGCCAGTTGAGACAGGCTGCTCTGGGCCGCCGGAGGGGACTGACGTCTGTCTGTCCTGTGCCTCAGGGGGGCCTTCCCTGAAGAGGGGAAGCAGACAGGCAGGATCTGGGGAGAATCCCACCGGGACTCCTGTGAGATGCTCAGGCCCCAGATCTGGGAGTGTACAGGCCAGTACTTTCAGGGCGCATCAAGGGTAGGAGGCCAGCTCTGTTTGTTCCCTGGAAAGAAGACTGCAATTACAGGGAGGAATCTGGCCACACACAGGAGGGTATTTTCTGCCACGTAGCTCAGCTCTTGCCTGTCATTACAGAGTGAGTACAGACCATGAGTACAGACACACTCGTAAGGCAGGCTTCCAGCCGGGCATCACACCCTACATCGCTCATCCCTTACTCACACCTGACTCTCAGACGTGGAGATGCGTCCAGGTGAACTGCTGTACCGCTGCACACCCTGTCCTTCTCTGGCTGACATCTGAGACACCTGAGCATACACTCTCACTCCCGCCCCATCCCTTGCTCCCTAGAAGACCTCAATCTGACATAAAAACTACCTGAAATCCCATAGGAGAGGATGGCGTGGCAATACCCTTTCAGTGAGACTCGAATATGAGTGACAGCCGTACTTTACTATTCAGCTTTCCCTTCTCCTGCTCAGATTTTTTTGTTAAAATCATACAGGTGGCCTCTTTGGAAAAAGAGACCCCCAGATTACTAGTCTTTAGGTTTCTGATGCATTGGAGAAGGCAATGGCAACCCACTCCAGTGTTCTTGCCTGGAGAATCCCAGGGACGGGGGAGCCTGGTGGGCTGCCGTCTGTGGGGTCACACAGAGTTGGACACGACTGAAGCGACTTGGCAGCAGCAGCAGCAGCAGCAGGTTTCTGATACCTGCTTTATCCTTGTCGAGCATGCTAAGTCGCTTCAGTCATGTCTGACTCTGTGCAACTGTATGGACCATAGCACACCAGGCTCCTCTGCCCACGGGATTCTCCAGGCAAGAATACTGGAGGGGGTTGCCATGCCCTCCTCCAGGGGATCTTCCTGACCCAGGGATTGAACCTGTGTCTTATGTCTCCTGCATTGGCAGGCGGGTTCTTTACAATGAGCGCCACCTGGGAAGCCCTTGTTCTTGTCACATGTTTATTAAGTGGATGAACTGAGAATGAAAGACATTTCCTTAAGTTGTTTCATTACAGATATGACCTCATGTGTCCCATTATTATAAGATACAGGGACCATGGTCTGTACCCTGGATATGGTCTGTAGTTCACTGTTACACCCCAGTGCCAGCCAACACACTGCATGACACAGAGTAGGTGCTCATTTCTCAAGTTATCCTAGGTGGTCAGGGCCATGGTCTGTGGGGCAGGGTGGGGGGTGGTGGCGGTTGGGGCCGGGAGTAAGTGGTGTGTGTGGTCTGTCATCTGATACCTCTCCCTTTGTCTCTTGGACCAGGAATGTTGAAAACCCCCAGCCCCAGCCGAGACCCAGGTGAATTCCCCCGTCTCCCTGACCCCAATGTGGTCTTTCCCCCGACCCCAAGGCGCTGGAACACCCAGCAGGACTCTACCTTGGAGAGACCCAAGACCCTGGAGTTTCTGCCTCGGCCACGTCCTTCGGCCAACCGGCAACGGCTGGACCCATGGTGGTTTGTGTCCCCCAGCCACGCCCGTAGCGCCTCCCCAGCCAACAGCTCCAGCACAGAGACACCCAGCAACCTGGACTCCTGCTTGGCCAGCAGCAGCAGCACCGTGGAGGACCGGCCAGGCCTGCCAGCTCTGCTCCCCTTCCAGGCGGGGCCGCTGCCACCCACCGAGCGGACGCTTCTGGACCTGGATGCGGAGGGCCAGAGTCAGGACAGCACTGTGCCGCTGTGCAGAGCTGAACTGAACACACACAGGCCTGCCCCTTATGAGATCCAGCAAGAGTTCTGGTCTTAGCACGCAAAGGGTTGAGGGTGGGCAAGGGGGGACGCAGGAGGAGACGGGGAGGGGAGCTGGCTGGCACAGCCCTTTCTCAGAATTGGACCCCCCTGAGCCTCCCGCCCTACTTCTTGCACTGATAATGCACTTTGAAGATGGAAGGGATGGAAGCAGGGCCCCTTCAGAGGGCTTCTCACCCTGCAGGGCCCTTCTCCCTAGGTCCGCTGGAGGGGTTGTGGCCATCAGCTCTGGCTGTGTGGGGGAGGGAGGGGTGCGTGCATGTCCCCCACCCTCCACAGTCTTCTCGCCTTCAGGGTGACTCTGCAGAGTCACTCAGCCGAATCTGCCTGCTGCTCCCTCTCTTCAGCCCCCAGGGGGTGCCCTCCTGGGGTCCCTCTGTTAGCCCTGAGTTCAGCCTTCCCACACACCCAGTACTGGATGTTCTCTGATTGATTTTGCTCCTCTTCCATGTGCTTTCCCGACACTCATGAATGAGAATCTCGTTTGGTATGAGATGTGAGCTTTTCTGCGTCCTAAGCCCTATGGTGCCGGCTGGAGAACGAAAGGCAGAGTGCCCCCTCGTTGGGCACAGGAATTGAGGGAGCTGGGACCGCCTGCTGCACTTCCGTGCACCCCACTTCTTTATTTGAGCCTCCCAGTGGTACGGGACCTGCCTTCGTGAGAACTGGAAGGAGGAGGGAGTTAGGAAATACAGTCGAGTTGCAGTAAAGAGGGTCACAGAGTCTGTCTGTCCTCGTTTCTTTTATAAACACTCAAAGAAGGGCAGAAACCAGCACATGTTGACAGCACCCATCTCCTGCCTGGGGGTCCAGACGTGGTCAGACCCGGTTCTGAATCAAATATGCACTCATCCCAGGAATTGCCTGGGGAGGCTCAATCTCTGGTGTCAGTTCTGAAACCAGAGACAAAGTTCCTGTGTTTGCCCCTTTTGTCATCTGATCTGTATGTGTCTTCCCTTGCCTTGATCTGCCCTCCAGTCCCTGGAATTAGTGGATCTGGGGTTACATGTTTGGTGGGGAGGTATCTCTACCATGCACAGAATAGCATGTAGAATCGGGTCCTAGACACTGGGAGTTGGAGCCATGGGGCTTCCTGCTTGCCTGTCATCATTCTGCAATGCCCATAAAGTCAAACGAGCCCTTAGTTCCTTATGTGAATGGATGTGGTGGGTGACGATATCTGTAAGGTGCCCTGTGAGCCCCTCATGTACCCTCATCTTCAAGTCCGAGTGTTGGAGACCGACCAGGGCTTCTGGTCTCTGTGCACAGGTAGCCCCTGCTGCTGGGCCCCAGACTGTGAGTTGGATAGGAAGGAACAGAGGCCAATCCTGGCTTTTCTGGAATTCATTTCCTTGGCTTGAATGTTGAGCTTCTGGAGCTTTCTCACATGGGTCTCCTCCCTTCCTCTTACCCTCAGGCTCCCAAGGCTAGTGTGAACAGTTGTCTTTGAGTGGGGATAACGACAGGAGTCCTTAGTTCACGCTCCTCCCGACCCAAGACTCTCTGTGTCACTCCCCCGTCGTTTATCCTGGCTGTTTCTCTGCAGGCTTTGGAGGCCCGCCTGCAGGTTCCTTGCGTTTGCTGCCCGGGTGCAGGACAGGAGAGCAGCGATGTTGGCACAAGTGATGGATTTGGTCACTGCTCTCTCTGTGACTATGCTAGAAGTCCTGCCCTGAGGATGGCAAAATGAGTGACCTTGGTTTTCAAGTTGTTCCTTGTTTTACAAGCCCACTGGCAGGCACTTAGGTTCAAGGGCCCCACCTACTTTTGGGCGGGGAGGCACTGTTGGTTCTGTTGCCCAGGGTTCTACTGTTGCGTCTCCTTTCTCTCTGTTTCTTTGTTCAGCGAAGACAGTCCAAAGGAGATGATTTTTGCCCCCGACCCCACTCCTTGGCTGGGGGGGGCGGGGTACTTGAATCCCATCAGCTCAGCCAACCAAGTGACTGCTCTTCATTCTCAGATGGCCTGTGCCCTTTCTGAGGGCTCTCCATGGCCCCAGGCCCTAAGCCACCTTCACATCTCTAAACCCTTGGCCCCAGTCTCTGGTCTTCTGGTGGGTGCAGCCTACAGTGTAGTCCAGAACACCCTGGCTCTGGCCAGCGCTCTGGAATGAGGCAAGGAGTCTTTGCTTATTTTCTGGTTTTTGTCGTTTTGTCTAGAGTAAACCCTTGCCACTGGGTGACAGCTGGAACCCATCTCCTCCTCATCCACCTAGGGGATGACAAGGGAAGGTGGGGGTTCTACTGTGGGAGGAGCTATACCTACAAGAGGCAGAAGCAGGGTTATTACGAAGATGCTTCTGTGGGCTTCCATGATGACGGGAGGCCTTTCCATCTCAGTTCCTTCAGACTGGGTCTCAGAGGGGCCCCCATCTGCCACTCCCTCTCTCTGGGGCAAGGCTTGGGTGGGATAGGATCCTATAGAATAAGGTTTGGGTTGCCCCCCTTTTCCCTTTCCTCAGACACTTTCCACTGCTCTTGGCGGGTGCTCCTTCATGGAAGATGGTAATGGAAAACAGATACTGCTCTCTGCCCCTCTGGCTTCTTCAGTTCGTTCCACTGATTCTACATAGGATTGTCCTCTGTCCTTGAGGATCCAGGTCACTGCCAGGGGCTGAATAGATGTCCCAGTTATTTCCATATGTTATGTCTAAGAGGCTTTGAAGGAGGCTCTTAGCTTCACATCCTTTAGTATCGGGAGAGTCTATTGTGATGATGATGGTGATGGTACCTGACATTTGGATGACTCAGGATAGGGCTAACCCTTCCTCCTAACCTTTACAAAAGTACGTTATTTGCCTTCTACCTTTGATATACTTGGTGGTAGAGAAGGGGAACGGAGAAGGCAATGGCAGCCCACTCCAGTGTTCTTGCCTGGAGAATCCCAGGGATGGGGGAGCCTGGTGGGTTGCCGTCTGTGGGGTTGCACAGAGTCGGACACGACAGAAGCAACTTAGCAGCAGTAGCAGCAGAGAAGGAGAAGTGCTTAAAGATGAAGATCCAAGTGAAGAGAAGTTAATAAGCTGCTTGGACCCATTGCTGAGTTGGGCACCCGGCTCTAGGACTGAAGGCATTGGCTCTGTTCTCTGTTCTGCTTTTGCTGTCTGACCTTGGACTTGTCTCTTAGTCCCTCTCAGGTTTCCTTCCTGTAAGAGCAGCTGTCACCTGCTCCCCTCACAAGGGCAAAAAAGCGTGCATCAGAGCAGGTCCGAGAAGCCCATGGCTCCCGGCCAGCACACAGGACAAACTGCTGAAGTTGACGGTGCGGTCCCCACCACCTTTGCCTCTAGGGGACTTGCCTACTTCCTCTGGCTTCTGGAAGAGGCAAGATTTGGAGTTGGCCTAATGACTAATGGGGACCGTGGTCAGGCACGTGCTCTTCTGCTGTATTTATATGGCACCTGGTGTTTAGAAGCATCACTCCTAATTCCCCCACTTAAGTTGTTAGGCTGATCATCCTACCATGAGTGTCTTATGGAGCAGGAAGTGGGAGACAGGGAGCTGGAAGCAGCACCAAAATGATGATTTAGGGCCTCTCGTTTCTTTGAGTCATTTCCCAGAGTCTGATGTGTTTTGAGGCCGGAGTCAGGCCACTTCCTGAAACTATCTTTAGGAAAGGGTCTGCTAGCCCATGGGACACATGTCATGGTGGGGGCTTCATCACAAGACTGCTTTTCCCTTAGACCACAGGTGCTCAGGACACAAGTCACCCCAAGAGCATCTAGGCCTGATACCGTGTCAGCATTCTTGCTTACAGCACCCTGTGGGAGACTCCTTCCCGCCCCCTCCCCTAGAAGGAAGGAACCCCATCTTGAGCATTCCTAACTCTTCAAAGTACAGAGCAGCGGGTATTAAAGGACAGCTGTGAGTGGTACCTGCAGGGTTGGTATGTCCATGCGGGTGTGGCAGGCCCCTCTGTAAATGCAGACCCTTGACCATTTCCACACTTGTCTCATTTAGCCCACCTCTTTGACTCAGGTGTGTGAAGGCAGGTCAGAAACACTGTTGTCTCTTAAAGAATTTCGGGGAGAGGGAAGGTGCTGCTGCTTCTGTAGTGCCAGGCTCTTGCGAGGTCTCTGCCGGAGACTGTGGACGGGGGTTGGGGGAAAGCCACCCATGATGCCTTGTAAGGGAACGGGCGGCAGGAAACTGGTGATCAGAGCTACCCACCCACTAGTGTGATGTCACACACGTCTCTCCCTCTCTCTGGATCTCTGAGCCCAGCTGTGAGCCCAGGGTGATGCTGCCTTCCCCACCTGTAGCACGAGACCCTTCTAGCTTGAAAGTCTGTAGGTCCCAGGGCCCCTGGTCCAGCACTGATAAGCCTCCCCTGGCTGGGTTGCTTCCCTTTGTGGAGGACTGTGTGTGTGTGTGTGTGTGTTTGAAAGTCAAATATTGGCGCACTTGTGTGGTTTGACTGACTAGACCACCTGCTTCTCTCCTTGGCTTCAGGCCTGAGATGCCTACTTGTCAAGTCACAGCTATTATGAGGAACACATTCCCAAATGTCTCTCTTTGGTCAGACGTATCATTATTTTCTTAGATCAGGAATTCAAATGAGTAAAACTCCACATCAGAAGGGGAAACCCTCTGCTGCTTCCAGGGAGGCCTCATTCCCTGGCTCTGCCCTGGCCTTGCTGCCCAGCACCCACCACCGCAGTCACTGGCATTGGAAGGGCAGGAGGCAGAAACTGGAGTCCTGGCTGATTAAGGCTAATTAACAGGGTTGGGGGGGGGGGTAGGTGTCTAATTAGCCTGACCTGGCCCTGCGCTTCTAGTTGGCCCTATGGCCTGGGTGAGCCTCACATTTGCTTATTTTCCATTTGTCCCACTGCACTATTGACAGGCTTCACTCCTCCTTTGTCCATTTCAGATCTTGGGCCCTAGGGGAGCACCCTGGCCTCCAGAGGCTGCTCAGGGAGCTGTGATTTCCTCTTCTGAAGGTTGGGCTACTCCATGATCTGGAGCCAGTAGGACTGGTCCTTCCTGATTCTTCTTGGCTGTGGTTCTCTGCATCTCCCGCCCATGGCCTGGCTTTGGGTCTTTCACTCATGACCACAGCTGGAAATAGAGAGGTGTCTCAGGGCCCAGCTGTTGGCAGAGCCAGGAGCTTGTCTACTCCTGTCTTTGTTTCTTTTGGAAACAGAGTTGCCTTTCCCCTGACCCAGTCTCCCTCCTGACTGGTCTGATCCACCCTCCCTGCAAACACCCACAATCTAGTTTTTCCCGCCTGATGGGCAGGCGTGAATCTGGCAACTAGATAGGAGTCTCAGGACGGACACCAGAGTACAGTGCCAGAGGTTCAGAGACAGGCCTTTCCTGTTGATTGTGTTGGGTGGACGTCCAGGAAATCAGAACCCAGAGGTCGGATTGGTTTACCTAGAGGGGTCCTGGTGGATGATGGCCCCACAGAGATAGTGGTCTTTCTCTACACTTCCTGAAGTGTAAAACCAAGTTTCATAAGTATTGGGTTAGCCAAAAAGCTAGTTAGGGTTTTTCCATAAAATACAGAAAATGTGAACAAACTTTCTGGCCAGTCCAATAACCTGTTGCCTGTGTTCCTGAAATCCTTCACATCTAACTACTTGCTTTGAGAGATATGACATTTAAAAAATTTTTTGATTTTATGTTCATCATGAATTTTTCATTAATTTCAATTTTTGAAAGTACTGCTTTGAAATATGATTCATCGGGATAGCAGAGGGTTGTTTTGGTGTTTTTTGTGACCCCCTTAAATTTTATCCAAGGCGAATTGCCCCACCTTATCCTGGCCTCAGCTCTGTTTGCCCCTCACCTGAACACGCTGAGGGCAGACCTGTGAGGTAGGCTTGGATCTTTTCTGGTCTTCCTTCCTTTCAGGTTCTGAGTTGGGTGGTGACCCTGGAAGTGTCTGCATAGGAATGTGTTGACTTAACAGCAGTGAGACACCGAGGGCAGTTTTCAGCCTTGGCCCTGTGGCTGGGGTGACTTTTCCTGGATGTCCCCTAGCTGCCTGTCAGCCTCTCTGAAACCCTGAGGCCGCTTAGAGGAGGGCATGTGTAAAGGGAAGGGATTATAGTGGGAAGGATGCTTTCAAGTCTCCATCTGAAAACTCTAGGACATCTCTGAACCTGCAAAGAAGTGAATAAACCGTTTTCCCAGTTCCAGAAAGGACCAAAATGGACAGAGGCATTTTTACTCTCTTCCATAGGCACTCTACTGCCTGGCGCTCAGTGACCTTCATAATGTCAGCCATCACGTCACCTCCATCGGTATCCTTTTCGCTACTGTTATTATTCTCTGTCATCTTTATTTTACTCTCATCATTTATCTTTCCCTCCAGTTCCAGAGGCCATGCTGGCTATGGCTCTTTGCTTCATCACTGTCAGAATGAGGCATGGGTTCATCCTGGTCTGGGTGTGAGGACTAATAATAAATTATGTGAAACCATTATATTTCTTCTAGATGAGTGGTGCTGTCCTGAAAGTGTATATTTTTTCTTTTCTTTTCTTTCTTTTTGACTCACTTACCCTGGGGGTGGGGTGGGAGTATATTACCTCCAGCTAAGAATGTGGAAACCGAGGCTCAGATGGTTATAGGCCCAAGGTCACACAGCTAGGAAGGAGTGTTGCTGATCTGTTGGCTCCAAAGTCATCTCTTGTTTTCTCCTGAGCACATTTTAGGCCACTGTTTAGACACTCTGGGGTAAAGTCAGCCTAGCTTAGGTCCACCATGGCTCTGAGATGGTTCTCTATCCAAGGAGGAGTTGTCCTGTGACCAATCTACCACCAGCCTCTGAGACTGGAGACACCCAACAGGGCTTGCAATCTCCCTGGAGCTCAGTTGACCTCCTCTCTGCGCCTGCTACTTCTTCTCCATCGTTTCCTCTTGATGATTGTTCAGGGGGTGTTGAATATGTCAATTGCGTAGCTCTTCTCCCAGGATCACCAAAAGCCTGTGGGCTCTCGCTTCTTTTTCCAGCCCACAGGTGCCCCATGACTGACCACTCTTTACCGCAGCTTTGACCCACATCCCTCTGGGTCTCTCAAATTTGGAAGCCTTATTGTAGCTCCTCTTGCGAACTTGAAATCAGGCTTTTGTCTTTTTATTGTATCAGATCACATGCCCTTGTTACCCAGTTGTGGCAAAGAAGGAAGGTGATGAACTTGTCCACTTCTTCCTCTAATCTTCCTTACTACCAACGCTAAACACACACACTCATGCTCACACAGTCACACTCTCACACTCACACACATGTTCACACACACATACACACAGATTTAGTCTGAGACTGTATCAGTATTTTCTAGGGAGGTTAAGGAAAGGAGCTGGAGATGGGTTTTATTTTACTCACAGAAAACCTTTCTTTGGGATTTTCCTCCCCATTAGAGCCTTTGAGTCTGGGTAAAATGGAAGTTCACATACCCCCCTGGTCTTGTTCCTTTGTGTGTAGCTCCTAATTTTCATTCCCAGGCCTTCCCTGCTCCAGCGTCCTGTCCATGTGTGCTGACCCTGTGTCCTTGAATTCCCATTTTGCTTTGGGATTTAAGTTATTGTAATTTGTCAACAATATTTAAAAATAGAAAAGTCCTGAAGGAAACTTATCAGGTTCTTTTCTTTGGCTTTTTTTTTTTTTCAAGGTACTGTAAATTGTTAACTAGGGATGCCAAGCAGGCTTGGTTCAATGGCTAAACCTCTTATCATATTACAGCGTAAGGCTGATCTCAGCCTGGTCTCACCACCAGAGCACACACAGACTTGAATAAAACTGTTACAATCATGACTTTTGGTTTGCCGTGGTGCTTTGTAAACTTGTTCTTTCCTCTCTTTTCTTCGTAAGTACACAAGATGTCCAAGTAACTGACTGTTTCTTGACGACTGCCATATGTAGGGATAAAATAATGGGAGAGAGGGGTAGATACGGTGCAGGAAAGAGGAGGTAGGTGAGGAACCTCCTTGAAGATTCTAGAGACCCCCAACTGGACCACGGAGGCCCACCAACAGGTGCCTACCGAAACAGTTCAATCTCTTTGCACAGCTGACTTTGCCCAGGTAGTGAATTTTGGCTTTCAGAACTCCTAGCAAGGATGTGCTCTCTCACCCCATATCAGTGTCCACCCTGATGTTCCTGGTGAAGCTAGGAATGCGGCTGAGAGGACAAACACCAGAGGAACCGTGCACTTGTGGACAAGGTTTGCCAGCCGTGAGTCATGGGCTCCTTGTGGTCTTGATACTCTGAATGGCACTTGCCAGCTGTGTGACCTTGGGCAAGCCGCTTAATCTCTCTGCGTCTCTTCTGGAGCAAGCTCACCACAAAGCAGCCTTTGTGCTCACTTTCTGTGACTGTGCTTTGGGTGAGGCTGAGGGTGAAAGCAGAAGAATTTTGTTTGGGGCCATTCTTTAGTCCACTGTTTCTCATCACTCAGCTGCATGTGGAAAAGTGGCTTTTGAACTTCCATGTTGACCCGCTCACGCTTTAACACCTCGACCTTCATTCACTCCATACCTCTGAGCCCCTTTCTCTGCTCCCTGGGGAAGGTGTCCGGGGTGACTGCTAGATGCTTAGACTGTGAGGAGAAAGATGACCTTGTGCTGAACTTCAAAGCTGATTTGACCAGGGCCATATGACCTTTGTCAGGCTGACTGGGCAAAGATGAAAAATTGACTCAACTTGTTCAAAAAAATGCTATGAGAGATATATGTATATAAATTGTTCCAGGTTTCTGCAGAGCAGTTTGATCTTGTGGCATTAATTCTATAACATGGACTCAGAAATTTCATTTAGTAACACAACTAGCTGCAGTGTGCCAAGCCTTGCACTGTCTTGACCTGCATTATTTCATTTACAACATCTCAGCATCCTAAGAGTAGATCCCATTATTCTCTCCATTTTATACTGAGAAAAATGAAGACTGAAGTCCAGGAACAGGCCCAAGGCCACAGAACTATCAAACAGTGCAGCTGGGCTTTGTCTGACTCTAGCCTCTGCTTTCATATCATAAGAATGAGTCAGATGCAGGCAAAGACTTGTTTACAAGTCATCTCAGTGTTATTTACAGGAGGCTTCTAGTGACTACAAATGACCCAAACAAGATTTTGGGGGTCTACTTCTACCCTCTTCCTCCGTCAACATGGAATCTAAGAATATGAGAGCATGTTTCTAATTACAAATTAAAAACAGTCTAAATGCCTGGCAACGGGGCTGCTTAAACTTTCCATCTCTGCAAGGCATTTATTGAATATCTTTGTGCCAGGTGCCAGCTGGACACTGGAGATCTACAGCGTGTTCAGGTACAGGCCAGTTCTGCAAGACTTCATGGCCTGCTAGAAGAGATTGAAATATACAGACACCTGTTTAAGGTGGTCAGTGTTATGATGGTGCTACAGGAGCACCAGGGATTGGCATTAGCCTGAGCTGGGGCTTCACAGACCTCTCCGAGGTGGTGACATCTGAGTTGAGTCTTACGGGATGGTGGAGCACAAACGCATGAGATGGCTTCCTCTCATAGCAAGCAGTACATGCCTATCTCTTTCTTGTGGGAAAGTGACCCCAGGTGATACCGCACGATAGGTTCTGATTTTACTATTCAACCATGTGTGAGGTTATGTAGCCATTAAAATCAGATTGTTCAAGAATAATTAAGAAAATAGGGAAGCATTCAAAAGTTTAAAGGCAGGATACCAAAAGCTTCAAAAATAACTTGATCCCAATACACAAAATATACTTCCTTTCCTTTCCATCTTTTAAGAAAATTCCCTTTGATCAGTTCAGTTCAGTCGCTCAGTCGTGTCCGACTCTTTGCCACCCCATGAATCGCAGCACGCCAGGCCTCCCTGTCCATCACCAACTCCCGAAGTTCACCCAAACTCACATCCATTGAGTCGGTGATGCCATCCAGCCATCTCATCCTCTGTCGTCCCCTTCTCCTCCTGCCCCCAATCCCTCCCAGCATTAGGGTCTTTTCCAATGAGTCAACTCTTCACATGAGGTGGCCAAAGTACTGGAGTTTCAGCTTTGGCATCATTCCCTCCAAAGAACACCCAGGGCTGATCTCCTTTAGAATGGACTGATTGGATTTCCTTGCAGTCCAAGGGACTCTCAAGAGTCTTCTCCAACACCACAGTTCAAAAGCATCAATTCTTTGGCACTCAGCTTTCTTCACAGTTGAACTCTCACATCCATACGTGACCACTGGAAAAGCCATAGCCTCGACTAGACAGACCTTTGTTGGCAAAGTAATGTCTCTGCTTTTGAATATGCTATCTAGGCTGGTCATAACTTTTCTTCCAAGGAGTAAGCGTCTTTTAATTTCATGGCTGCAGTCCCTTTGATAAGCATAAGTAAAAGATGGAAAGATAGTTGGTTATTGATGTCTCTATGGAGAGGTATTATGGATAACCTAAAAATGTTCTTTACTTTCAAAACTTTTAAGGCCTTTTTCAAAGAATATATGTTCGTTTTATAGTCAACAAAACAATGATGACTGTAGCAGTTTGGGGGTGCTTCCTCATGATCCCAGGGGTCTCTGCAGATGTTCCACAGGTCCCTTGCTTTGAGGCTGACCCCCTTGTGCCAAGCAACACAGCACAGTAACTGCAGAAGCCCTGTTCTTGGAAGATGAAATTGGTGCTGGGCCCAGCCAGGGCTAGCTTCCCATTCCAAATGGTATCTCTTCTCTTCCTTACCCCTTTCCTCATCATTTCCTCCCAATGGAGAGATGGTGCTGGACTGGTGAGCCACCTGCAAAACGCAAGCAAAACCTGGTGAGAAAACATGAAGAAAGTCCTAAGAGAGAAGGTACATGGAGGCCTTCAACAGGGCATAGCTGGTTAGGAGTGTCTGGCTGTGGATGGGCCTGTCATGCTGTCCTAGGTTTGCAACACATAGACACACCCCTCCATGAAAGGAACTGGGCTGGGCCAAGGTACACCACACCCTGTTCAGTTGATGATGGAATGTGCTTCATTCAAGGCTGGGATGTGCTAATCCTCTGAGCCCTCCAGTCCCCACCCAATCTAGTCTGACCAGCTCAAGTTGGAGAACACGTTCTGGGGTAGGGGCATGGGGTGGTGGCGGTGAAGAGTCGGCTTCTGCACTCTGCCCTGCCCCTCCTCTCAGAGGCTGGTCACACTGCAGCTACCCAACTGGGAGGGTCTCTTGTGCAGTCTCAATGGCAGGCACTGGAGACTTCCTTGTGAAAGGGGTAAGAGGGATCAGCCCTAGCAAATATGTTCACAAAATACAGGTCTGATCATGTTACACCCTAAGGTCTGGGCAAGAGAAGATTCACATTCTTTAGCATGGCCTTGAGGGCCCTTCACCATCTGGTCCCAATCTTCCTTCCCAAACTCCTACCTTCACCATCTGGTCCCAACCTTCCCAAACTCCTACCACACTGTTCCTGCCCCAGGCCATCCCCATACCTAAGATGCTACCCTTCTCTGCTACCTGTAAGATTTGATCTTCCAGGAACATAGACCTACTGTTAGAAAACCATTCTCCTTTGTATGAGCATGAAACCATACAACTTAGATAGGACTTGAACCCATGGGCCAGAACTCCAACCTGGCCAGAACTCAGACTGGGACTTGAACCAAGTGTCTTCTAATTGCAATCACACACTTGGTCTCAGGACTTAATGATTAGCTCAGGTTCTTGGCTTAAAACCCAATATTCAAAAAACTAAAATCATGGCATCTCTTCCCATCACTTCATGGCAAATTGATGGGGAAAAAATGGAAACAGTGACAGACTTTATTTTCTTGGGATCCAAAATCTGTGCGGATGGTGACTTCAGCCATGAAATTAAAAGACACTTGCTCCTTGGAAGAAAAGCTATGACACGCATAGACAGCATATTAAAAAGTAGAGACATCACTTTGCTGACAAAACTCCATCTAGTCAAAGCTATGGTTTTTCCAGCAGTCATATACGGATGTGAGAAAAGGCTAAGCACCAAAGAATTGATACTTTTGAACTGTGGTGCTGGAGAAGACTCTTGAGAATCCCTTGGAAAGCAAGGAAATCAAATTGTTACAGGAGGGAAAGGGGCCAGGCACAACTTTTGAAAGAATAACATAGCCCAAGGACACAACATAAACTGATTAGAATTAAATGGATCCAAGATGGCAGACAAATCAACTTTGATAAGACCTCCATCCTCAATCAACAAGTTAAATAATACACCCAGAAGCATCACGAATAGCAAGAGTTCCAAAGAATAGCAAGGAGAGATAAGAAAGCCTTCCTCAGAGATCATTGCAAAGAAATAGAGGGAAAACAACAGAATGGGAAAGACTAGAGATCTCTTCAAGCAAATTAGAGATACCAAGGGAACATTTCATGCAAAGATGGGCTCGATAAAGGACAGAAATGGTATAGACTTAACAGAAGCAGAAGATATTAAGAAGAGGTGGCAAGAAGACACAGAACTGTACAAAAAAGATCTTCACGACCAAGATAATCACGATGGTGTGATCACTCATCTAGAGCCAGACATCCTGGAATGTGAAGTCAAGTGGGCCTTAGGAAGCATCACTACGAACAAAGCTAGTGGAGGTGATGGAATTCCAGTTGAGCTATTTCAAATCCTGAAAGATGATGCTGTGAAAGTGCTGCACTCAATATGCCAGCAAATTTGGAAAACTCAGCAGTGGCCACAGGACTGGAAAAGGTCAGTTTTCATTCCAATCCCAAAGAAAGGCAATCCCAAAGAATGCTCAAACTACCATACAATTGCACTCATCTCACACGCTAGTAAAGGAACGCTCAAAATTCTCTAAGCCAGGCTTCAGCAATATGTGAACCGTGAACTTCCAGATGTTCAAGCTGGTTTTAGAAAAGGCAGAGGAACCAGAGATGAAATTGCCAACATCCGCTGGATCATGGAAAAAGCAAGAGAGTTCCAGAAAAACATCTATTTCTGCTTTATTGACTATGCCAAAGCCTTTGACTGTGTGGATCACAAGAAACTGTGGAAAATTCTGAAAGAGATGGGAATACCAGACCACCTGACCTGCCTTTTGAGAAACCTATACGCAGGTCAGGAAGCAACAGTTACTGGACATGGATCAACAGACTGGTTCCAAATAGGAAAAGGAGTACATCAAGGCTGTATATTGTCACCCTGCTTATTTAACTTATATGCAGAGTACATCATGAGAAATGCTGGACTGGAAGAAACACAAACTGGAATCAAGATTTCTGGGAGAAATATCAATAACCTCAGATATGCAGATGACACCACCCTTATGGCAGAAAGTGAAGAGGAACTCAAAAGCCTCTTGATGAAGGTGAAAGAGGAGAGTGAAAAAGTTGGCTTAAAGCTCAACATTCAGAAAACTAATATTATGGCATCTGGTCTCATCACTTCATGGCAGATGGATGGAGAAACAGTGGAAACAGTGTCAGACTTTATTTTTCTGGGCTCCAAAATCACTGCAGATGGTGACTGCAGCCATGAAATTAAAAGACGCTTACTCCTTGGAAGGAAAGTTATGACCAACCTAGACAGCATATTAAAAAGCAGAGACATTACTTTGCCAACAAAGGTCCATCTAGTCAAGGCTATGGTCTTTCCAGTAGTCATGTATGGATGTGAGAGTTGAACTGTGAAGAAAGCTGAGCGCCGAAGAACTGATGCTTTTGAACTGTGGTGTTGGAGAAGATTCTTTAGAGTCCCCTGGACTGCAAGGAGATCCAACCAGTCCATCTTAAAGGAGATCAGTCCTGGGTGTTCATTGGAAGGACTGATGCTGAAGCTGAAACTCGAATACTTTGGCTACCTCATGCAAAGAGTTGACTCATTGGAAAAGACCCTAATGCTGGGAGGGATTAGGGGCAGGAGGAGAAGGGGACAACAGAGGATGAGATGGCTGGTGGCATCACTGACTCGATGGACATGAGTTTGGGTGAACTCCGGGAGTTGGTGATGAACAGGGAGGCCTGGCATGCTGCAATTCATGGGGTGGCAAAGAGTCAGACACGACTGAGTGACTGAACTGAACTGAACTGAGGCGATATGAAAGTTCCAAGGCACTGTGAAAAGACCAAGGAGTGGACAGTGGCCCAATTCCTGGAAATCTTCACCCTGTAGACTAAACAACGATGTACAACTTGAGAGTTATGAGTTAAGTTTTATTTGGGGCAAAAAGAAGACTGCGGCCTGGAGACAGCATCTCAGATAGCTCTGAGACACTGCCCCAAAGCAGCAGTGGGGGAAAGTCAATATATAAGGTTTGGGTGAAGGGGGAGTTCAATACCATGAAACACTCTTTTTGAAAACAATTTTACAAAAGGTTTTTTGTTAGTCATGAGGGTCTGATATCACCATGAAGGGATTTGGTGCTTCTCTAGATATGAGGAGTTGCAAGGATGGAGATCATAAAATCTGCTCCTAAAAACATCCAGCTATCTAAAGACCTGTCCCACCAGATTCCCTGGAGCGCAGAGTGCCTCACTCCACTCTGAGCTCCCTCAGGGGTTGTTGAAGGTGAACAGTTATAGCAGCAGGGGTTCAAGCTCAGTAGAGGCAGATGGCAAACACCTTTGTTGTTGAGTGATTGGCAATGCTCTTGGTAAGTGCCAATTTGTAGTTGACAACCTTTTCCCAAAAATAGTTGGAATAATCCTCCCACTCATTAACATATGAAATTACCCAGCCTATAAACACTAACTGCACCACATTCCGCGGCTGCACTTGCCCTCTGCAATGGCCCACACTCAGTCTGTGGAGTGTGCTTCTCTCTGCATCTAAATAAATCTATTTCTTACCTATCACTTTTTCTCTCACTGAATTCTTTCTTGGATGAGACATCAAGAACCTGAGCTTCAGTAGGTTCTGAAACCAGGTGGTATGGGTTTTGGTTGGGTTTGAGTCCCAGCCACATGGGTTCAAGTCCCAGTCTGAAATAAATGCTTTCAAAACCAATCAGTCCTAAAGGAAATCAACCCTGAATATTCATTGGAAGGACTGATGCTGAAGCTGAAGCTTCAATCCTTTGGCCACCTGATGTGAAGAGCCAACTCATTGGAAAAGACCCTGATGCTGGGCAGGAAGAGAAGGGAGTGACAGAGGATGAGATGGTTGGGTAGCATCATCAAATCAATGGACTTGAGTTTGAGCAAACTCTGGGAGATAGTAAAGGACAGGGAAGCCTGGCATGCTCTAGTCCATGGGGTCGAAAAGAGTCAGACATGACTGAGTGACTGAACAACAACAGGATCTTGATGTCTTGATGCAAACGAGAGACTAAGTGATAGGCAAGAAACGGATTTATTTAGAGTTCCATAGACAGAATACAGTCCATCAAAGGCAAGAGCAGGGACTTATGTGGTGGTCTAGTAGTTAACACTCTGCACTCCCAATGCAGGGACCCAGGTTCAGGCTATGGTCAGAGAAGCAGAACGTGCTACGACTAAGAGTTTGCACACTACAACTAAAGACCCCGCATGCCGAAAGCAAGACTGAAGATCCTGAGTGCTGCAGCTAAGAACCGGTGCAGCCCAATAAATACATACTTAAGAAAAAAAAAAAAAAAAAGGTAAGAGCAACCCCAGGGTGTGGAGTGAGTGCAGCCAAAGTGGAAACACTCCACAGACAGAGGGTGGGCCGTCTCAGGAGAGAGGCCCCCAAATACAGTGTGGTTCATTTTTATAGGGTGGGTAATTTCATAGGCTAATGAATGAGAGGATTATCCCAACTATTATGGAGAAGGGGTGGAGATTTTCAGAAACTGGGCCACCGCCCACTTTTTGACCTTTTATGGTGGGACTCACAATTGTCATGGTACCTGTGGGTGTGGCATTTACCATGCTACTGTATTACATGAGATTCAGGGTTCACTGGAAGTCAGATCTTGGATCTATTTGGCTCTGGTCAATTTTTGTCATGTCCTATGGCTCTGTCATTCTCTTAAAGGTTGTATGCTGCCCCCTTGCCTCCTGTTTCAAGCAGACTCTCTGCTACCTACCCAAGTGTCAAAGTTGACTGTAATTTAATTAAGTGGTCAAATTTGGGTTGGGGAGGCAAGGGAGAATTGAGCTAGAGAAAGAGGAAAAGAGAAGAAAGGAAGAGAGGCTGGATTCTGCCCCTAGAAGCTCACAGTCTCTGTGGTGACGCCAAATACGCCAGGATGCACTGGAGAAGCATACAGTGGGTCCTGCAGATAAAGACAGGCCAGTCCTGAGGTTCATGGCTAGTGGGGAGGCAGGCAGTTAAAGAAACACTGACTCCCATCTTGTTCTGTGCTTTACCCAACTTGAAGAGAAAACAGTCATCCCTCTGATAAATACTTATCTATCTCCTCCTCTGATCTGGGTTGCAGGATGACTGGCAGATTTCAGTTCTGTTCGGGGCCAGGCAGGTCAATGAATGCTGCATTCTTAGGACAAAAAAGATGCAGTCAGGGGTAGGGGTGAGGAACTGTGACAAATGAGAGGCAAGGCCCATCTAAAGGCAACCACTTTTTATTTTATTTATTTATTTGGCAGAGGAGCCTTGTGGGCTACAGTTCCTAGGGTCTCAAAGAGTTGGACACGATTAAAGTGACTGAGCACAAGCACAAGAGGAGAATAAACTGTCCTTCATGACCATAATGTACTTAACTGGGTGTAGTCAGTCCCTAGCCTTTTCGGCCACCAATATGTATGTGCCTAAATATGGGGCTATATGACTTTTCTGGTTTTATTGTAGCCATTGTAATTGCAAATCTTATTCTGAAAAAGTTTGTATTTTCCTAAAATTGCAGTGCTATTTGTCTCAGTGTAATTATTAATGACTATTTGGGGACCTTGCTTTTATCTAACAAGGTGTCAAGCTCACTAACAGAGCCCATGGTCACCTCTGCTTTTTTTTTTTTTTTTTTAATTTTATTTTATTTTTAAACTTTACATAATTGTATTAGTTTTGCCAAATATTAAAATGAATCCACCACAGGTATACATGTGTTCCCCATCCTGAACCCTCCTCCCTCCTCCCTCCCCATACCATCCCTCTGGGTCGTCCCAGTGCACCAGCCCCAAGCATCCAGTATCGTGCATCGAACCTGGACTGGCAACTTGTTTCATACATGATATTTTACATGTTTCAATGCCATTCTCCCAAATCTTCCCACCCTCTCCCTCTCCCACAGAGTCCATAAGACTATTCTATATATCAGTGTCTCTTTTGCTGTCTTGTACACAGGGTTATTGTTAACATCTTTCTAAATTCCATATATATGCGTTAGTATACTGTATTGGTGTTTTTCTTTCTGGCTTACTTCACTCTGTGTAATAGGCTCCAGTTTCATCCACCTCATTAGAACTGATTCAAATGTATTCTTTTTAATGGCTGAGTAATACTCCATTGTGTATATGTACCACAGCTTTCTTATCCATTCATCTGCTGATAGGCATCTAGGTTGCTTCCATGTCCTGGCTATTATAAACAGTGCTGCGATGAACATTGGGGTACATGTGTCTCTTTCCCTTCTGGTTTCTAAAGGCAACCACTTTTTAAAAAACAATGTGTTAAACGTGTCCCATCTGTGTTTTAAACCCGTGAGAGTGAATGACTTCTCCCATTTTGGAGTTTACCATCTAGTGGGGAAGGGGCTTCCCAGGTGGCGCTAGTGGTAAAGAGCCTGCCTGCCAGTGCAGGCGACATAAGAGATGTGTGTTCGATCCCTGGGGTGGGAAGATCCCCTGGAGCAGGAAATGGCCACCCACTCCAGTATTCTTGCCTAGAGAATCCAGTGGACAGAGGAGTCTGGAGGGCTGAAGTCCTTAGGGTTGCAAAGAGTCGGACAGGCCATAGGGTCACAAGAATCAGATATATGGAGAAGGAGAGGTGGGAAGTGATGTCTAAATTGAGACTTAAAAGATGAGTAAGACTGAAATAGTTACTGGGTAGTGAAGATAAGGAGATTGCAATATTACAGGGAGCCCATGTGAAGGAAATTTTTATCTTCTCCCAGACTGCTTATCTAGCATTCCTGCCTCATAGGGTTCTTTGTTCTTGTCACCTTTTCTTTATCATCCTCATTAAGGTTGGGTGATAACTGGGAGAGAAAATGAAAAGATACATTTAGCCTGGCGCTGAGGTGGGGCTGTTGACTGGGTGCCTCCAGCTGGTTCCTCTTGAGCTATTTGGTCTGCCCTGGAGTGAATAAGGGGCTTCCCAGGTGGTGCTAGTGGTAAAGAACCTGCCTGCCAATGCGGGAGATGTAAGGGACTCGGGTTCTATTCCTGGGTCAGGCAGATTCCCTGGAGGAAGGCCGGACAACCCACTCCAGTATTCCTCCCTGGAGAATTCCGTGGACAGAAGAAACTGGCTGGCTGCAGTCCGTACGGTCGTAAAGAATCAGACACAACTGAGCATGCGTGCACCCACAAGGAGACTTTATAGAATAACATTGGGGTGATGATCTTAGGAGATAAGTTCTAGGCACAGGACTTTTTTTTTCTTTGACCCCATCTCTGAGCAAATAATGTTGGGCTTCAGATGGTAAAGAATCTGCCTGCAATGCAGGAGACTGGGGTTCGGTCCCTGGATCAGGAAGATCCCCTGGAGAAAGAATGTAACAGTCCCTCCTGCCTTCCTCCCACAGCCTATGGAGCAATTGTTTTCAAAGTGTGGTCCGTTGACTCCAGAGGTCTGAGATCAAAACTTTTCCCAATAATATTGAACATGCCTTTTTGCTAATTTTGTTGTTCAGGCACTCAGTCATGTCTGACTCTTTGCAACCCCCTGGACTGCAGCACGCCAGGATTCCCCGTCCATCACCATCTCCTGGAGCTTGCTCAAACTCATGTCCATTGAGTCCGTGATGCAATCCAACCATCTCATCCTCCGTTGTTCTCTTCTCCTCCTGCCTTCAATCTTCCCCAGCATCAGGGCCTTTTCTAATCAGGGCTCTTTGCATCAGGTGGCCAAAGGATTGAAGCTTCAGCTTCAGCGTCACTCCTTCCAATGACTATTCTGGACTGATTTCCTTTAGGATTGACTGGTTCGATCACCTTGTAGTCCAAGGGACTCTCAAGAGTCTTCTCCAAAATGCAAATCAAAACTGCAATGAGATATCACCTCACATCAGTCAAATGGCCATCATCAAAAAGTCTACAAACAATAAAAGCTAGAGAGGGTGTGGAGAAAATGGAACCCTCTTGCACTGTTGGTGGGAGTGTAAATTGATAAAGCCACTATGGAAGACGGTATGGAGATTCCTTAAAAAACTAAGAACAAAACCACCATATGACCCAGCAATCTCACGCCTATGCATATATACCCTGCTGCTACTGTTGCTGCTGCTAAATCGCTTTAGTCGTGTCCGACTCTGTGCGATCCCATAGACAGCAGCCCACCAGGCTCCTCCGTCCCTGGGATTCTCCAGGCAAGAACACTGGAGTGGGTTGCCATTTCCTTCTCCAATATATACCCTGAGGAAACCAAAATTGAAACAGACACATGTACCCCAATGTTCACTGCAGCACTATTTACAATAGCTAGAACGTGGAAGCAACCTAGATATCCATCGACAGATGAATGGATAAAGAAGTTGTGGTACTGTCAACTAAAAAATGATGTACAGCTTGGGAGTTGTGAGTTAAGTTTTATTTGGGGCAAAATGAGAACTGCAGCCCGGGAGGCAGCATCTCAGACAGCTCCGAGAGACTGCTCCAAAGCAGCAGTGGGGGAAAGTCAATATATAAGGTTTGGGTGAAGGGGGAGTTCAATACCATGAAGCACTCATTTTACAAAAGGTTTTTTGTTAGTCATGAGGGTCTGATGTCACCATGAAGGGATTTAGTGCTTCTCTAGATATGAGATGTAAGGATTGAGGTCATAAAATCTGCTTCTAAAAACATCCAGCTATCTAAAGACCAGTCCACCAGATTCCCACAGAGTGCCTCACTCCACCCTGAACTCCCTCAGGGATTGTTGAAGGTGAACAGCTATAGCAGCAGGGGTTCAATCTCCGCAGAGGCAGATGGCAAACGCCTTTGTTGCTGGGTCGTTGGTAATGCTCTTGGTAAGTGCCAATTTGTAGTTGACAGTACATATGCACAATGGAATATTACTCAGCCATAAAAAGGAATGCATTTGAGTCAGTTCTAATGAGGTGGATGAACCTAGAGTGAAATAAGTCAGAAAGATAAATATTGTATCAGATCAGATCAGTTGCTCAGTCGTGTCCGACTCTTTGCGACCCCATGAATCAAAGCACACCAGGCCTCCCTGTCCATCACCAACTCCTGGAGTTCACTCAGACTCACGTCCATCAAGTCAATGATGCCATCCAGCCATCTCATTCCCTGTCATCCCCTTCTCCTCCTGCCCCCAATCCCTCCCAGCATCAGAGTCTTTTCCAATGAGTCAACTCTTCGCATGAGGTGGCCAAAGTACTGGAGTTTCAGCTTTAGCATCATTCCTTCCAAAGAAATCCCAGGGCTGATCGCCTTCAGAATGGACTGGTTGGATCTCCTTGCAGTCCAAGGGACTCTCAAGAGTCTTCTCCAACACCACAGTTCAAAAGCATCAATTCTTCGGCGCTCAGCCTTCTTCACAGTCCAACTCTCACATCCATACATGACCACAGGAAAAACCATAGCCTTGACTAGACGAAACTTTGTTGGCAAAGTAATGTCTCTGCTTTTGAATATGCTATCTAGGTTGGTCATAACTTGCCTTCCAAGGAGTAAGTGTCTTTTAATTTCATGGCTGCACTCACCATCTGTAGTGATTTTGGAGCCCAGAAAAATAAAGTCTGACACTGTTTCCACTGTTTCCCCATCTATTTCCCATGAAGTGGTGGGACCGGATGCCATGATCTTTGTTTTCTGAATGTTGAGCTTTAAGCCAACTTTTTCACTCTCCACTTTCACTTTCATCAAGAGGCTTTTGAGTTCCTCTTCACTTTCTGCCATAAGGGTGGTGTCATCTGCATATCTGAGGTGATTGATATTTCTCCCAGAAATCTTGATTCCAGTTTGTGTTTCTTCCAGTCCAGCGTTTCTCATAATGTACTCTGCATATAAGTTAAATAAACAGGGTGACAATATACAGCCTTGACGAACCCCTTTTCCTATTTGGAACCAGTCTGTTGTTCCATGTCCAGTTCTAACTGTTGCTTCCTGACCTGCATACAAATTTCTTAAGAGGCAGGTCAGGTGGTCTGGTATTCCCATCTCTTTCAGAATTTTCCACAGTTTCTTGTGATCCACACAGTCAAAGGCTTTGGCATAGTCAATAAAGCAGAAATAGATGTTTTTCTGGAACTCTCTTGCTTTTTCTATGATCCAGCGGATGTTGGCAATTTGATCTCTGGTTCCTCTGCCTTTTCTAAAACTAGCTTGAACATCAGGAAGTTCACAGTTCACATATTGCTGAAGGCCTGGCTTGGAGTATTTTGAGCATTACTTTACTAGCGTGTGAGATGAGTGCAATTGTGTGGTAGTTTGAGCATTCTTTGGCATTGCCTTTCTTTGGGCATATTGTATACTAATGCATATATGTAGAATCTAGAAAGATGGTACTGAAGAATTTATTTTCAGGGCAGCAGTGGAGAAACAGACATAGGGAACATGGTGTTATGAACATGGGGAGAGGGGAGGAGAGTGTAGGATGTATATAGAGAGTAACATGGAAACTTACATTACCATATGTAAAATAGCCAGCCAATGGGAATTTGCTATATGTCTCAGGGAACACAGAGGCTCTGTAACAATCTAGAGGGGTGGGATGGGGTGGGAGATGGGACGGAGGTTCAGGAGGGAGGGGACATATGTATACCTATGGCTGATTCATGCTGAGGCTTGACAGAAAATAACAAAATTCTGTAAAGCAATTACCCTCCAATTAAAAAACAAAAAAAATAAATTTTTTAAAGAGTCTTCTCCAGCACCACAGTTTAAAAACATTGATTCTTCAGCACTCAGCCTCTTTATTGTCCAACTCTCACATCCATATCTGACTACTGGAAAAACCATAGGCTTGACTAGAAGGACATTTGTCGGCAAAGTAATGTCTCTGCTTTTTAACACACTGTCTAGGTTGGTCATAGCTTTTCTTTCATGGCTGCAGTCACCATCTGCAGTGATTTTGGAGCCCAAGAAAATAAAGTCTGTCACTGTTGCCATTGTTTCCCCGTCTATTTTCTAGGCAGTGACGGGACCGGATGATCTTAGTTTTTTGAATGTTGACTTTAAACAGTAATGGGTAAAATTGCCAGCATCTTTTAGCACCTGTCATGGCAGTGATAGCAAACTGGACAGAACTCCCTGTATTCTTCACCACCACGTACTCACAGTAATGGGGATGTCAGGTCCACAGAAGAACGTCCGTGATAAAACCGTGGATATCACTAACTTAATGACATCCTGACTGTGAAGTCCTCTTTTTAGCGTTCTGTATGATGACATGTGAAGTTCGCATAAAGCCGTATCTGCTGCCTGTAGACACACAAGATTTGTCTCAGGGAAGGCATACACGTGACTGAGTGGCCAGCTGAGCTGGCTGCTTCCTCTTCTTTTTTCATAGGACACCAGTTTTACTCATGAGAATGATCATCAAGACAACAACAATTAATCAGGCCTGAGTATTTGGTAGATGTTTTCTTGAAAATGAAAAAAGTGAGACTGCTACTTCAAGGAAAACAACTGACAGTATTTGTTTCCAATGGTAAAATTCAAACTTTCAAGTAAAAATTAGGATTCTGGAAAATCTTGAGTCTGTCATGAGCTCGACAGCCTGCTGACACTTAGGAGATTTTTCTGATGTGATTGGTAGCAATGTTAATGAGTGTGATTTCTTTTATGTCGTATAATGAAATCTGTCAGCACTTAGAAGTTCTACATAACTCAGTGAATCAAGACGTTCTATATGACAGTGGATGAAGTTACTAAATCAAGCATTCAGAAATCCATGCAAAGCTCAAGATAGACCAATGGATTCTAATACAGCATAGTATAAAAAGTTCGTGGTTGTGGTTTCAAATTCCACATTGCAGCTGGCATTTAAGAAACTATAGCTTGTTGAGTTTTGGTATAGTATCAGAGAAGAATACCCACGATTATCTGAAAAGGCTATTAAAATAAGCCCCTTTTTTCCAAATACATATTGGTGTGAGGCAAGATTTTTTTCATATGTTTAAACCGAAACAAGATGCTGAAACAGACTGAAGGCAGAAGATATAGAGTTTGGCTGCCTCTTATTAATCCATACATTAGAAACACGCAAAAATGTAAAATAATGACTCTCTTTTCATAGAATTTTTTAAAAATATGGTTATGTTCATTGATAATTTGTGTTTACAATTTAACAAGCTTATTATTGTTATTTTAAATGAATCAATAAATTAAAAAAAATTTTTTCAGTTTTATCGAATACAGTAGATATAAAGCACATACATAAACAGGCACTCTTTGGGGGCGTCAGTAATTTTTAGAAGTCCTAGAGAATTTGAAAGTGAAAGAGAGTTGGACACGACTGAAGCAATTTAGCAGCAGCAGCAGAGGATCTAAGTGACCACCAGATGGCGCTGATGAGAATAAAGAGCGGACTGTGTGTGTTTGTGTGTGTGTGAGTAATGAGAGAGAGAGTAAAAGTGGGCTTTGCAGTAGTTTTAAGGTATGAGATTTCCTAACAGCACTGATATTTGTAGACTCCGAGGTAAGTAAGTGACAGACCCAGGACTTAATCAGTGCGTTTTCACAATCTAAATTAAATAGGCAGATTTATGCCAAATAATATATTGGATTTTTTTTTTTTTTAACTTCTAACAAAAGCCAAGCACATTCCTTGGAGAAGCTCCCTGAAGTCTTGGAAACTAAGCAGATTAAACCAAAAGAGCTCAGTCTTTTTCCATTTTGTGTTGTTAATAAGATAACATTAATCTCTGGGGTTTAGGAGTGAAATGTAGGCAGATTCATTCCAGTAAGGAGTGCATTGTAGTAACCTCACAGCCAGTAGCTCCTTCCCACAGGTCCTGGCAGCCCCGGTGGGGGAGGAGGTGACTGAGTTGGAGTTGTTGGGGTGGGGGTGGAGAGCGGGTCACCTTTGAGAGAGTTAGCAGGCTTCTGGATGACAAAACAGTATAAATGTCTGGGTTTTGTGTGATGGACTACAAATAGGCGTTGGGAAAACTTCAAGCCAAATATATTTTTCCTTTAAGAGGAGTCTGAAATAGCTGACGAAGGACAGAATTCTCTTCCAGAAGGTGAAGTGCTTATTGGCAATGCTCTTTTTTAAAGGTCACCAAGAAAAGGAACTAGAGTCTAAACTGGGAGCTGGCTCTCTGAATGGGCCTACGAGCTGCTAGAGAAATGGATGCAGGGTGGTGTCAGCTCTCCCCACCCTCTAGGCTGGGAGTTTTTGTGTTCCCTCCTCTGGAATTTATTCATCCATTCACTCATTCATAAACATCATTTGGAAGCTACCGTCCATGTGCCAGGCCTTATGCAACATGCTGGGTCTACAGTGGAGCCTGAAACAGAAGTGGGTCCTACCCTTAGGTGGGCTTATTTGAAAAAAAAACAAATCAATACTGAAGAAATCTGCATATCTTCGTGCCACTACCCAGCATAGACTTTTAAAAATGTTTCAAAATCCACTAAGCTTATTCTCTAGGAAACTATTAGTGTAATCGGTCAAGTTGACTGGAAGATTTTCTACATAAAGATGAAGGTGGGCATGACAATACAAGAGGCTCAGAAACAGTAGGAAGAGATGCTGTTTAATCTTGGTTGCCCTTTCTTCTTTCCTTCTTCCTTCCTGTCCTTCTTTTTCCATGAATATTTATTGAGCATCTACTAAGTGAGATGTCTTATCCAGCAACAAAACTGGACAAGACATACTTGGTCTCTAACCTGGTGGAGCATCCAAGTATGTAAACAACAAAAACGCATTGACAGACTGTGGTTAGTGATGGGAAGGACAATGGAGCTGGAACCAGCTTGAGATAAAGACGGTCAGGGCAGGCCTCTCTGAGGAAAGGAATTTAAGCCAAGATTTCTCAGCCTCAGCACCACTGACATTTTAGGCCAGACATTTCTTTGTTTTGGTGACTGTCTTGCGTGTTGTAGAATGTTTGGCAGCATCGCTGGCCTCTGCCCACTAGATGCCAATAGCTGCACCTTCCACCCCCATTTGTAAGAACAAAAAAACAAATGACTCCAGACATTATTAAATGTCCCTCAGGACCAAAATTGTTCCTGAGTGAGAGCCGCTGATTGCAGCCAAGATTTGAAAGATGAGGGACCCATCAAAAGAGGACTGCACTGGGGGTCTTTGAGGCCATAGTAAAGCATTTGTATTTCATTCTAAGTAGAAAGAAATCATTGTTTTCAATCATGGGTGACATCATCTACTCTGAATTTTGAAAAGCTTCTTTAGGCTGTGGAGTGAAGGGTGGATTAACTAGGGTAGCAGAGACAGCCTCTGGCTGTCAACAGAGGCTGTTGTAGAAGTTGTCTGCCCAACACCCAGGAAAGGATGGCAGCTAGACTAGGCCGTGGTACCTTAGGTGCCTCTTGATGAAAGTGAGAGAGGAGAGTAAAAAAGCTGGCTTAAAATTCAACATTCAGGAAACTAAGATCATGGCATCCAGTCCCATCACTTCATGGCAAATAGATGGGGAAACAATGGAAACAGTGAGAGACTTTATTTTGGGGGGCTCCAAAATCACTGCAGGTGGTGACTGCAGCCATGAAATTAAAAGACCCTTGCTCCTTGGGAGAAAAGCTATGACCAACCTAGACAGCATATTAGAAAGCAGAGACATTACTTGGCCCACCACAAACGTCTGTCTAGTCAAAGCTATGGTTTTTCCAGTGGTCATGTATGGATGTGAGAGCTGGACTATAAAGAAAGCTGAGTGCCTAAGAACTGATGCTTTTGAACTGTGGTGTTGGAGAAGACTCTTGAAAGTCCCTTGGACTGCAAGGAGATCAAACCAGTCCATCCTAAAGGAAATCTGTCCTGAATATTCACTGGAAGGACTGATGCTGAAGCTGAAACTCCAATACTTTGATCACCTGATGTGAAGAACTGACTCATTGGAAAAGACCCTGGTGCTGGGAAAGATTGAGGGCAGGAGGAGAAGGAGATGACAGAGGATGAGATGTTTGGATGGCATCACTGACTTGATGGACATGAGTTTGAGTGAACTCTGGGAGTTGGTGATGGACAGGGAAGATTGCAAAGAGTTGGACATGACTGAGCAACTGAACTAACTAACGAACTAACCTTAGGTGAAGAAAAGGAGAACACCCAGGTCCTACTGATGGACTTGATGTGGAGATTCCATCACTAAGGGTAGCTCCATGGGGCTTGCTTTGCTCCCTGGTGAAGTGGAAGCATTGGCTGGGATGGGAGGGGGTGGGGAGGTTGGGGAAATGTTAAGTTTCAAGCCCAACCCAATAGCTGCTGGTTCATAGCTCTCACGAGAATATGTAGTTGGGGTTAACATTTGGTTGGGATGATGTCTGGAACTGTGTGTTCTGGGTTCAGAGTTCTTTGTCCCCTTTGATTCTGGCTGATGGACGGCATCTCTTTAGCACTCAAGATTTATGCTCAAAAACCTGGAAAGGGAGAAAAAACAGAGCTGCTTAATGAATGGAGGCTAATCAAAGCTGGATGCTCAAGCCTCACTTTCAAAGCCAGTGATAATGCAAAATCCACTCAGCATCCTCAACTCAGTCCAAAGATCTTGTTCCTTAATGAGGAAAAAATGGAAACACAGTGGCCTGGCAGCTGGGGCTGGGAGTAAACAAAACTACTGTTTATGGCAGTAAACCATAGCTGAGCACGGGCCTCTTGTCTAAAGTCAGAGAGTGACGGGTGGGCACTGGAGGAACAGGGCAGGGAGGCTGTTTGGTGAAAAGCATTAAGTGTTACCAGGGACGTGGGAGAACAGCAGGAACAAACTAAGGAAATACTAGGGCGCAAGGAAGGACTGTTTGTTAGTTTGTTTTTAATTGCATAGAACACCGTTGCCAGGATTTTAAATTGTAGTGCTCTGGGCATGTGATTAAGCGAGAGGGTTTTGTTGGCGCCAACTGGGATACCAGGTTGTTGTTGCAACTTATGATCTTCTGATATTAAAATTTCAGGGGCTAAGTGTGTGTGTCCCTCTCCTCTTTGCACCTTTTTCCTCTGGGCCTCCAAGCTCCACGTAAAAATAATCAGCCTGCTTCATTTGTTTTGTTTTTGCTGCCTGGATGAAAACCTCATCTAGGTCTTGGTCTGTCCCGCGGCGATAATGTCAGCTGAGGGGGCTTCCAGACTGGAAACAGAGACGGATGATCACAGCCCAGCCGCGAGCCGCCCCAGCCATTACAAAAGCCCCACGCAGTTTCTTCTTCTTTTTATCATCATGGCATTTCAGAGCTGACTATGAACTTGGCAATTACCTTCTCACTTTGTATATGAGAAATCTGAGGGCCAGAATTGTGAGCTGACTTCCTGTAGGTGATTCAGTGGATGGCTGGAATCAAGAAATGCCCAGACTGGAGCCAGGGCTAGGGTCCTCTCTGTCTGAACCTTGAGGCCCCTCCTGTAGCTCCAGGTCATCTCTTCTCCACCCTCCCCTTGCCCCAGCCTCCTCTGGCATGAACTCCCACCCTCCTGAGATACTGCTGTTCTGCCAGTCTTTTGGCCTGAAGTATGGCAGCCCTGCTGCAGATGTTTCATGGAGAGGGAAGAGGAAGGTCATGGCCCAGGGCACTGAAATGCTTTATGAAACGGTAGATGATAGTTCAGTTTTCAAGTCACGAGGGAACCATTTCACCTTGGCAAAGGCAACTTACTTAGTGGACCGTAATGGCCTGGAAGAGTTCCTGCCCCTCCCCAAAGTGAGCAATTTCAGCTCTGCCAGCACAGGCCCATTACATCATAAAGACACTGCGTGTTTACCTGGCAATTATCTGGAATGGGAACCAGCCTTTTCAAGAGGTTCTCTTTGATCCTTCCTAGCAATACCCTCAGGTGTGGGGGCCAGGGGCCGATGGAGGGCTTCTTCCTAGAGGATGAAAAGGGAGGCAATGCAGAAGGTCTTGAGAGGGATTAGAAATCAGGCCTGGGTCTCTGGGGCTCCTGGCCATCCTTTCTGCGTGCTTTCTACTTGGACCTTGCTGCTACCACAGCAGATAGAGGATTGGGAAGTTTCCCCTTTCCCCAGTTTCTCCTTCCTCGGGTCAAGTAAAGAAGTTTCTCAGGTGCTCCTTATTAGGAGTGGATAAGGGAGAAATAGCTGAGGATCTTCAGGACTGAAAAGCATTTTTGCTTGTTTATGGTGATCATGTCCCGGATGTCCTGATTTCAAATATTCTGTATTTATACTTCCCGGAATTTATATTCTAGTTTGGGGTTCTGAAGATAGAGATATTACACATATTTTCAAGTGAAATTCTTCACACCCTTCCTGGTATTTGACTTTGAACCACAGGAAGAACAGAATCAACTCTCCCCCTACCCCACAATCACAGCAGCTGATAATCGAGGGAGCCTGTGTTGCGGCCGAGCAAGGCGGAGCGTGTTTGTGAGCATGGGTTTGGCAATTAGTTCTGGGTTCAAACCCAAGCTTCCAGAACCATAGTTGACAATATTTTTCTAAGGCTGTTTCAGAGCATTAGCCTCTGGGTTATCCTCCTAATCATTGCTTCCTGTCTCAGGGCCTTTGCACGTGTGCTTTCCTTTCTCTGGAATGCTTTTCCCCTAGAGACCCACATGACTACACCCCTTCCTCCTTCAAGCCTTTGATCAGCGTGATCAGGTGGAGGCCTTTCATGATCACTTTAAAACATGATCACTTAAAAGTTGTAAGAGTAGCTTAGAGGGTAAAGCATCTGCCTGCAATGCAGGAGACCTGGGTTCGATCCCTGGGTTGGGAAGATCCCCTGGAGAAGGAAATGGCAACCCACTCCAGTACTCTTGTCTGGAAAATCCCATGGACGGAGGATCCTGGTAGGCTACAGTCCATGGGGCAGCGAAGAGTTGGACACGACTGAGCGACTTCACTCACTCACTTAAAACTGCAGTCCTCGTACAGCACAAGGAACTCTACACAATGCTCTGTGCTGACCTAAAGGGGAAGGAACTCCAAGGAAGAGGGGATATATGAATACATGTGGCGGATTCACTTTGCTGTATAGCAGAAACTAACATGACATTGTAAAGCAACTATACTTCAATTAAAAAATAATAATCAAATTAAAATAAAATTGCAGTCTTCCATGCCCTCATTCCATCCCCTTCTTTGCTGTGCTTTCCCACAGCATTTATCACCACCCTCTGGCATATTATACAATTCAACTCTATTTCTTATTGTCTGTCTTCCCCAACTACAACGGAAGCTCCATGAGGGCAGGGATTTTCATCAGCTTTGTTTATTGCTTCACCCCCAGTATTTGGAACAGTGTCTGGCTCTTGGTAGGAACTTAACAGATATAAATGGATACATAAATTTGAGCAAGTCACATCTTTTCTGATCCTATGTCCTCCCTCCCTTAGAGGTTGGAGTGAGAATTAAGACAACTGTTGTAGATGAAAATAATAGCCAACATATATTGCATGCTGGCTTAATCGGTGTCAGTTTTCAAATGTGCTAAGTGCTTAATGGGGATTATTTTGTTTCATCCTCCCCCAAATCCTATGAGGTATTCTTTTCATCTTCATTTACAGAAGAGGAACTTGAGGCTTAGAGAAGTTGACTCATCTATCCAGGGTCACACATAATTCAGATCCATATTTGTTTGAGCCCAGATCCAGTGCTCTTAACCCTGACAGCCCCGTGCACAGGGCTTGGGGTGTAGCCAGGCCTCGGCCAGTGCTAATTCCCTTCCCCAAGTCACACAGCGTAAGACCTTTGTGGTCGCTCTGCCCCCCTTCTATTGTGAACCTGTCCCTCCCACTGAGACCTGACACCTTGGGGGCATCCCCTGACCTCAGGAGGCAGCGAGGTGTATTTAGCAGGGAGATGGTAGGTCTGTTGGTTGGGAGACCCAGGTTCTGGCCCCTCTTTGCCACTAACCCACTGTGTGATCTTGGGCAATTGTTTCCCCTTCCTGGGCCCCAGGTTCCACTGGTTTGATGAGCACTGAGGTCTCTCTCAGCCACAGCCCTCGGGACAGTGGGAGGACACCTCTGGGTTGTGTGGTGCATGAATCACGTCGGAAGAGCCTGCCCCCAGGCTGTGGCCTTAACCCCACTCTCCCCAATAGTACAGTCTATCCTGATTTGAAAATGGCTGACCTTTCCCCTCCCACACCTCTAGAGTTTGAATTTCTGGCTGCTGGATTTGAGTGGGAGGATGGAGGAAGCGAAGCATCTAGTGATTTTCTAAGCACTTTTCTAGGGGTGAGACCAAGAGGAAGAAAAGGCTTGAGAGCCCTTTGCACCGATAGACACTGCCTGGGACAAAGCCATCGCAGGACATGGACTTCCCTTGGGGGCTCACAGTGGACATGTACCTCACCCTCTGAAAACACTGCAAAAGAACTTGGGGGCTGCTTGTAAAAGCCCATCTATCTGCCCAACAGCCCCTTACCAATTAACCACCACACCTCCTGCCAAAAGGCCCCCGTATCTCCTTATTTGCCAACCCTAAAACTTTCTCACTTTAGTTCCAAATTCTAAACTGGGATTTCTACACTGTTCTCCTTATGAAATAGAGGTGAGTTGGAGGTTGATTAAGCCGAGTTAGTCAATGTTTTAGGTTGTTTTCTTCACTGAATCATTCACTTACTCATTCATTCATTTGACATTTATGTCCTAGATTCTTTGCAAGGGATTCAAACAGGAAACTAGTCAAGTCCTGGCAAACTTAAATTGGGTAATTGTTCATGTCATTTGAGGAGAGTTAATAGAGAGATGGGGAAACAATGGAAACAGTGAGAGACTTTATTTTTTGGGCTCCAAAATCACTGCAGATGGTGACTGCAGCCATGAAATTAAAAGACCCTTGCTCCTTGGGAGAAAAGCTATGACCAACCTAGACAGCATATTAAAAAGCAGAGACATTACTTGACTCACAAAGGTCTGTCTAGTCAAAGCTATTGTTTTTCCAGTGGTCATATATGGATGTGAGAGTTGGACTATAAAGAAAGAATTTATGCTTTTGAACTGTGGTGTTGGAGAAGACTCTTGAGAGTCCCTTGGACTGCAAGGAGATCCAACCAGTCCACCCTAAAGGAAATCAGTCCTGAATATTCATTGGAAGGACTGATGCTGAAGCTGAAACTCCAATCCTTTGGCCACCTGATGTGAAGAACTGAGTCATTAGAAAAGTCCCTGATGCTGGGAAATATTGAAGGCAGGAGGAGAAGGGGATGACAGGGGATGAGATGATTGGATGGCATCCTTGACTCGATGGACATGAGTTTGAGTAAGCTCTGGGAGTTGGTGATGGACAGGGAAGCCTGGCGTGCTGCAGTCCACGGGGTTGCAAACAGTTGGACACAACTGAGCGACTAAACTGAACTGAACTGAATATTTTCAAAGATGGATAGAGTATAGGAAAACAGGGGATACTGTAGTTCCCTGGAACTAGAAACATCAGGATGGTATTATCAACCCTGGGCTGAAGGGATAAAAGGAGAGAACGTTTCCAAAATCCAGCAGGAGAGACCCATGTGGAGAGGAACACCTGGCAGGAGCTGTGTGTGACCTTAGGTTGAAGGACTCATCTCTCTGGTGAAAGGAAAACCTTGATCTCCCTCACTTCCCTCTGTTAGGGAAACCACTGACCCAAACCACTTGCCCTGGCCAGGCAAGTTAGTAACTGCTTGCATGAGTTATAACAGGAAGTCCTAGTAAGGAATGTGGGACTAACAAGCTACCACCAACCGAAAGAATCTGGGGGAAGATCAAAAGAAGAAAGGAGATGCCAGTCCATATGTTCTGCCAACCTCCCAGAATCCTTCTCTCTAACATCCATCTTGGCTGAGCAATGTGTGTGCCACCAGGAAGGTCCCTGAGTCAGAGTGATTGGCCAGAGACAACCTGGAAACTAACCACATCACCATAAAACCCGAGACTGCAAGCCACGTGGCACAGCAACCCTCCTGGGTGCCCTTACCGTGCTGCTCTCTGCCCGGGTGCCCCTTCCCAGTCAAGTCTTGCTTAGTCAGCATGTGTGTCTCCTTGGACAATTGATTGATGTTGTCGGTATGAATCAGCTTCTTGGGGTTCACAGCAGGGCAGAGAAGAGCAGAGTGGGGATCTGGAAGGACAAGCAAGATTTCTAGCATAGAAATCAGACACAGCCTCTGTCCTCAAGGAGCTTGCCTATGAGAAGGGGAGACAGGAGTGCAAAAATCAATTACAGTGTGATAAATGCTTTAACAAAGACGTAAACAAAGGACCAGAGGATCCCAGGGGTTAGGAAACGGAATTCGCCAGGAAGGGTGTTCTCGGGTGTGAAGGGTGAGAGAGGAGGCCGGTTCCTGGAACATGGTTTGCAGACAGAGATGTTTCTCAAATGAGGATCAGGCTTCTTGGAGGAAGAAATATCTGAAAAAATAAATAAATAAATAAATAAAAAGAAAGAAATATCTGAACTGAGACCTAAAATACAAATAAGAATTGGCCAGGAGAAGAAAAGAAAGAAAAGGAGTCCAGGCAGAGTGAAAAATGTGTCTAAAAGCTGGAGGCTGAAGCAGAGTATAGAACTCTTTGGGAAACTGTAAGTAATGTAATAGGATAATGTAATGTAATAAAGTAATGTAATCGTGTTGAGGGGGATGGGTGAGAGATGAAGCTGAATATAGAAGGGCCCAGAGCATGAAGAAATTCTTTTGCCAGACTAAGGAATTTGCAATTTTTTCTAAAACTTCTTTTTCCAGACTAAGGAATAATTTGCAGTTTTTAGGTAAGTCCCTAAAAGGTCTTAATCAGGGGAGTGGTATCATTGTATTTATGTTTTAGAAAATCACTTTGGTTGAAGAGGAGAGAGTGGATTAAGGGTAGGGAGATTGGAAAGAAGGTCATTTTCAGTCCTCCAAGTGAGAGATGACAGTGGACTAAAGTCAACTGGTAGAAAAGGTGATGATAAGAAGTATTAAGAAGGTGAAGCTTGGTGGGATTTGGGAATTGGATGTAGGAGGAGATGGTGATAAAGTTTACTTAGGTAAGGATCTTTAGAGAAGAAGGAGTGTGTGTGTGCGTGTGTGTGTGTGTGTGTGTGTGTGTGTGTGTTGGGAAGATAGTGTGTCATGGTGGAGAAGATGGAGGGAGTTGATAGCTAATCCAGTTTGGGCATATTGAGGTGACGGCACCAGTAGGAAGACCAAATATAACTTGGTGCTGAGACTAGAAGAAAGGGGGCAGGGCATGACCATCAAAGAATGACACAACCATTAAGAAGAACAGAATATGATAAAAACCGGTTAGAACCTACTAGACCCAAGATGGCAGAAGACTCAACTTCCGGTACACCTGGAGCCTGGTTACAAGTGCAATGTAACACCTTAGCATACTAAGTGACATGCCCACAGGTGCCATGACAGTTCTGAAAAAGTGAAAGTCCTTCAGTCATGTCCGACTCTTTGCAACCCCATAGAGTGCAGCCTGCCAGGCTCCTCTGTCCATGGAATTCTCCAGGCCAGAATACCGGAGTGGGTAGCCATTCCCTTCTCCAGGGGATCTTCCCAACCCAGGGATCAAACCCAGGTCTCCCACATTGCAGATGGATTCTTGATGATAAAAGGCCAAAAAGTGAATGGTGCCCCAATTCCAGAAATCCCTGCCCCTTCTCCAAGATAGAACATTCCTCCCACTCACTGGCCTATGAAATTTCTAAGACCATAAAAACTAACCACTCCCACACCTCGGTTGCTTACATTTTTAGACAATCCCATGCCCTGAGCCCGCTGCTCTCACCTTCTGCTACTGCCCACACCTGGTATATGGAGTGTTGTCCAGTCACTGAGCGTCATGTCCGACTCCTTGCTATCCCATGGACTGCTGCACTCCAGGGTCCCCTGTCCTTCACTGCCTCCCATAGTTTGCTCAAATTCATGTCCGCTGAGTCAGTGATGCTATCTAACTTCTCACCCGCTTCTCCTTTTGCCTTCAATCTTTCTCTACATCAGGGTCTTTCCAATGAGTCAACTTTTTGCATCAGGTGGCCCAAGATTTGGAGCTTAGCTTCAGTGCATATCTCACAAAATAAACCTGCTTTCACTTTACTATGGCTCACTCTTGAATTCTTTCCTGCTCAAAGCCAAGGACCCTCACATAGTAGCCCATCCCAGGGACTCACTCGAGACCTGGGACATGACCATCCTCTTGTTCAGAAGAGGTCTTGGTGGAAGCTATGGATGTGAGAACCATCAGAATGCAAGAGATGATTATGGCAATAGAGGATCTGAGATCACCATGGAAAGAGCTTAGAGTTAGGAGAAAAGAGCACCAACAAACACTGACTAGAGGATGATAGAAGTAGAGGAACTGATAAAGGAGATGAAGAAGGAGTGGCCTGAGAAGAAGGAGACAGGAGAGAGTGCAGTCATAGAGCCAAAGAGAGTATTGAGTTCTGAGAGGAGGCAAGAGAAGTGAACATGTTGGACATTTCTGAGAGATCCTGGGCACAGGAGTTGGTTAACAGCATGACTGTCCTTTCTCCTTCGATGCCTTTTAATCTGTAGATAAAAAATACTTCCTGAGCTTCCACAGTATGGCTGTTATAGGCTGAATTGTGTCCCTCCCCAAAAGATCTGTTAGAACCCTCACCCCTCTGTACCAGAATGTGACTGTATTTGGAGATAGGGCCTTTACGGAGGAGAACAGACCAGTCACTCCTAAAGGAAATCAGCCCTGAATACTCATTGGAAGGACTGATGCTGAAGCTGAAGCTGATGCTTGCCACCTAATGTGAACAGCCAACTCTTTGGAAAAGACTGTGATGCTGGGAAAGACTGAAGGCAAAAGGAGAAGAGGGCAACAGAGGGTGAGATGGCTGGATAGCATCACTGACTCGATAGACGTGAACTTGGGCAAACTCCAGGAAATAGTGAAGGACAGGGAGGCCTGGCGTGCTGCAGTCCAGGAGTCAGACATGACTTAGTGACTGAACACCAATGGGTGGGTTCTAATCCAACAGGACTGATGTCCTTATAAGAAGATGATATTAAGATACAGACAGGTGCAGAGAGAAGGCCATGAGAATATGGCAATCTGCAAGCCTCTGGAAGAAACCAACACTGCCTATGCCTTCACCTCCAACATCTAACCTCCAGAACTACAGGAAAATAGATTTCGGTTGTTTAAACCACCCAGTCTGTGGCAGCCCTAGGGAATTAATACTGTGCTTTACATAGGGATTTGAAAAAGCAGACAGCATGGGTTAAGGCTCTCAAAGAACTTAGAACTCTTTCAGAAGAGAAGCAACACAGAGATTAGCAACTGGCCCTTCTAGCCAAGGTAAATCAGGTTTTTGTAATTAGATTGGTAATAAACCCTGCTGGAGGTTAGAGAAGCAAGCACTTGCTCTATTCCAGGGAGGGGGTGGGGCGGGTCATCTGGGGAGATTTCAAGGAAGAGGTGTTATTGAGCTCAGCCTCAAAGCATATGGGGGCTTCCCAGGTGCTCTAGTGGTAAAGGATCCGCCTGCCAATGCGGGAGGCATGAGAGACGAAGATTCGATCCCTGGGTCAGGAAGATCCCCTTGAGTAGGAAGTGGCAACCCACTCCAGTATTCTTGCCTGGAAAATCCCATGGACAAAGGAGCTTGGCAGGCTACAGTCCATCGGGTCGAAAAGAGTCAGGCACGACTGAGTGAGCACAGCTTGGAAGCATGTGCAGGATTGAAATTGGCAGGGAAAGGGAAAAGAAACCCCAGTGGATGGACAAAGCTAGCAAAGGGGTGGAGAGGAGAAAGTGGGGGCTGCTGAGGGAGACAGCCATTGTTCAGGCTGGCTGAAGGGGCAGCTCCTTCAGTAGAACTGTGGGATACGGGGTATACACAGAGACTGAGAGCTACAGGTCCTCTCAAGTTCTGTTCTCTCATCCATGCTAATAGAGGGTTTAGCCAAGCACTTGGCTGCCCAGCCAGATAGGTCCTTTGCCGCTAGGTATGGTCATGTGACCGGGTTTCGGCCAATAGAATGAATGGAAGAAGTGGAGCAAGGCGGGCTACAGTCCATGGGGTCGCAAAGAGTCTGACATAGCAATTGAACAACAAAAGCAGGGCTTTTTAACTAGGGGCAGTTTTCTGCCCCAGGAGATACTTGACAGTGCCTGGAGAAATTTTTGGTTGTCGCAAGTTGAGGCTGAGGAGATAGAGTCGTGTTACGGGGTAATGCTGCTGCTGCTGCTAAGTCACTTCAGTCGTGTCCGACTCTGTGCGACCCCATAGACAGCAGCCCATCAGGCTCCCTTGTCCCTGGAATTCTCCAGGCAAGAACACTGGAGTGGGTTGCCATTTCCTTCTCCAATCTACGGGGTAATAGGAATGCACTAAACATTCAACAATGCACAAGACAGCCCCACCCCCACCCCCACCGCCCAGTAAAGGATGCTCGGGCCCCAAACATCAATAGTGCTGAGACCAACAGCCACTAAGGTTGGTTCTACAAAAAGCCCATGTTCTTTCTATTACACCAAATTGGGTGGTGGGAGTGAAGAGGGGGTTATAAAAAAAAATGATACGGTAGGATAAGGCAGTCATGAAAAAATTAGTTTAGGAAGGGTTAGCCTAGAGGGGTGCAAGATGAGCTGGAGGAGATGGGAGAAAAACTAAGAGACTAATGGAAACCACTGACAAGGTCCAGTTGAGAGGCGGGAAGGACCTGGAGGGGTGGGTGGCGGGACCAATAAAGGGAGGAGAATTTAAGTGTCGGTGGCAAGAACTTGCTGATGGAGCGTATATAGAGGATGGGAGAGGCAGGGAAAAGTGAGACAGGCTAGTCCTTGAGGATTCCATCTCATTAACCCCTCCCCCTTCCCACCCCCTCCCACCCGTTTTTCTCTTCCTCCTCCTCCTCCCCCTCCCCTTCCTCCCTCCTCCCATCTTTCCTTTCCCATCCTTCCTTTTCCCCTGCAGCCTTCTTTCCCACTAAGCCCTTTCCGCAAAGGTCTGCTGTCTTTACCCCTGACCCTCAGTTCTAGGCAGTGGGTCTCAGTTTCCACCCGCATCAAGCGCAACTTGGAAAAATCTGTTTCCTCAGCTTTATCCCGGTGAGAAGAACCGGCAACAGCAACGGACTCTGAGGCTTTTCCATCTTACTTCCTTATCCATTTCCTGCTCACAGGGTGGATTAAAAACTTGGTTACAAAACGCGGACTGGTGGCTCCTGGAAGAGCCCTGAGGGAATTTCTGACGGGCTGGAGGAAGGAAATCCTCTGTCTCAGTTTTGCTGGTTTTTTCCTGGAGTGTTTTCCAGAGGACGCCAGCCTGTGGACATGGCCCCTGAGGGCTTTGGTGGGGGTGGCCTTCCTCCCTTTCCTCACCCCTGGCCTGGCCTGGGCTGACAGCCTGCTTCAGGGCCAAGGAACCGGCAATGCCAGGCACTCCCTGAGCCCTGCTGGCCAAAAGGTTAGTGTTTGTTTTCCATCTCTGCATCCCTGGCTCTCTCTTCCCCAAGAGCTGGGAGCCCTGTTGGGGGTCTCTGGTGTCTCCTGTTTTTGGAAAAATTTGGTCAATAAGAGGGCTGCAGTGATGAACTGATTGCTTTCATTGTTGTTTCATCGCTCAGATGTGTCTGACTCTTTGCGACCCGATGGACTACAGCACGCCAGGCTGCCTTGTCCTTCACTATGAGTTTGCTCAAACTCATGTCCATTGAATGGATGATGCCATCCAGTCATCTCATTCTCTGTCACCCCTTTCTCCTCCTGCCATCAATCTTTCCCAGCATCAGGATCTTTTCCAATGTGTCCGTTCTTTGCATCAGGCGGCCAAAGGATTGGAGCTTCAGCTTCAGCATCAGTCCTTCCAATGAATATTCAAGGTTGATTTCCTTTAAGATTGACTGGTTTGATCTCCTTGCAGTCCAAGGGACTCTCAAGAGTCTTTTCCAACACTACAGTTCAAAAGCGTCAGTTTTTGCTGCTCAGCCTTCTTTATGGTTCAACTCTCACATCTATACATGACTATTGGAAAAATCGTAGCTTTGACTATACGGACATTTGTTGGCAAAGTAATATCTCTGCTTTTTAATACAATGTCTAGGTTTGTCATAGTTTTTCTTCCAAGGAGCAAGCTTCTTTTAATTTCATGGCTGGAATCACCGTCCGCAGTGACTTTGGAGGCCAAGAAAATAAAATCTGTCACTGCTTCCATTTCTTTGGATTGCTTTCATGGCTTACAGTTAAATCCAGGGACCGTCTGGTTCTGCCCTGGATCTAGACTGGGGGCTCAGTACTGGTTCCCCAGCTCCTCCCATCATGCTTTTCTGACGTGCTGTCCATCTGACCGCTTCCCTTGGGTCAGCCTGCCTGCATTCCTTGCCTCTAGGCCTCCTCTGCTTGCTTATCCTTTTTCTAGGTCTTTAATTTTCTCCTCACTCCCACCCCACAGCCTACCATCTGCCATGGGAGCCAGGTCTTGGGAAACAGGGGAACAAATCTCAACTCCTCTTTGGCCTTTGACTCCGATCCCTTTTCTGAGTCCTTTTCCCTCCATCTTTCAGGTATCTGCCTCCTCTTATGCTTCTCCATCCACAACATCACCACCTGTTTTGAGGAAAGAATTGGGTACCAGTCCTGTGTACTTTTGGTGGCTTTGTAGCATGATGTTTTGGAAAAGGCTTGCATTTTCTGGAGTTTAATAACCTGGACTGGAATCCAGGCTCTGTTTCTTATATGCAGCTTTGAGTATCTCAGCTAACTTCTATGCACTAGTTTCCTTAGTCCATAAATTGGGGCCAACAATAGTATAGAACTTGCGAAGTTGTAAGGATTAAATGAACAATATACGTAAACATTTGGATAGTGCCTGGTACTTGAGAAGTTCTATTTAAAAATTAGGTGTTATTATTTATATAAATATGAATTGTTATACTGTAGCTCAACAAGAGTCCTTCTACATGTAGAAGAGGCTGCCGTCTCGCCATGTTAAGCTGAATCACAGGCCATGATGGGCTGACCAGGCTACGGGGGTGGCCGGGTCAGTGTCTGCTGCCACTGGGGTGGCCAAGCCAACACTGGTGATGCCCAGGAAAGGCTGAGCCAAATCCCCAAATCAGCACCATTGGCTTGAGATGCAGGGGCGGCGGTAGAGAAGAGAAGTTGGTCAGGAACTGAAAGTGGGCTCTGCAGGAGCAGAGATGATGTCATTCCAGCTCACTGGCCCATCAGGCCAGAGGTGGGCAGGGAACAGACAGCATATGCCACTGCAAGGAGAAGGATGGCCAAAATGGAAAACACGGATGCTTCCCTAGGAACCTGCTGCAGGCAGACAGGTGGGAGGCACTGCGTAATGAAGACTGATGTGCCAGTAAAGACCTCCCCCCCACCCCGTTATTTCTTTTTAAAAACATCTTTAAATTTTTATACAATTTTAAAACTTGTATTTATTATCAGTTATTTCTGACTGCTCTGGGTCTTCATTGCTATGAGGGCTGTCTCCAGTTGCAGTGAACAGAGGCCGCTTTGCATTGTCTTGCTTGTCTTGTTGAGGAGAACAGGCTCTAGGGTACGCAGGCTTTAGTAGTTACCGTGAACAAGCTTAGCGGCTCCTCGCAGAATGTGGAATCCTCCCAACCAGGGATCGAACCCATGTCCCCTGCATTGGCAGGTGGGTTCTCATCCACTGTACCACCAAGGAAGTGCTATACAAGTTTTAAAGGGTACTTTCCATTTACGTTATTACAAACTATGGCTAGATCCCCCGTGCTGTCCAATACACCCTTGAGCCTATTCTACACCTAATAGTCTGTACTTCCTCTCCCCTACCCCTATGTTGCAGCCCCCACAGCTGGTAACCACTAGTTTGTTCTCTGTATTTGTAAGCCTGCTTCTTTTTTGTTGTATTCACTAGTTTGCTGTGTCATTTTTAGATTCTGCATATAAGTGATATTATACAGTATTTATTTTTCTCTGTTTAAATTATTTTACCTAGCATTATGTTCTCCAAGTCCATCCATGTGGCTGCAAACGGCAAAATTTAATTCTTTTTTGTGACTGAGTAGTATTCCAACATAAACCATCTTCTTTATCCATTCATCTGTTGATGGACACTTCGGTTGCTTCCATATATTGGTAATTGTAGATACTGCTGCTATGGGGTACATGTATCTTTCCAGATTAGCATTTTTCTTTTTAAAAAAATATACATCCAGGGGAGGAATTGCTGGGACATATGGAAGCTCCATTTTTAGGTTTTGAGAAAACTTCATACTGTACTAAAGACCATTTTCACTGTCACGGCCCCAGACCCTCCATTTCCTGTGGCCCTTTCTCCCTTGTTCAGGTCTCTGCCGTTCATGGGCTCTCCTTTCCCCTCCCAGAGGAGGCCCCTTGGAAAAGCCCTGAAAGTCACCATGGCTTCAGGTAAATGGTAAGATCTTTTACGTTATCCTCTAAGTTTTCTCGATGGGAAGGATGGGAGCCTCTGACCTTTCTTAAAGAAATAATATCTCCACCCAGCCGAAGGGCGGATATCAGATGTCTAGGCTCCTGAGTCAGGAAGATCACTTGGAGAAGGGAATGGCAACCCACTCCAGTATTCTTGCCCGAAGAATTCCATGGACAGAGGAGCCTGGTGAGCTACAGTCCGTGGGGTCACGAGCAGTCAGACATGACTGAGCGACTAACACATACAGGCTCCTTCCAACTGCTCCCTGGGTCAAGGATGGAGCCACTTCCCAAGGGAGGAGCAGTATGTAGCACACAGGGCTGAAAGTCAGGGATTGGGGGCCCCATCCGTCCTGGAAGACCACTGACATCTGACCTTTGGCATCACCCCTTGCACCCTGGCTGACCAGAAGCTCTGTTTCAGAATCCCTTCCTCCTTGTTCTTGATTCTCTTTTGTGAAGTGCTGGGAGTTGATGAGGTGAGTGCGGGAAGTAGGAGGAATCAGATTGAAATGCAGGACTGACAGAGGCCATTGCTTGGGGCAGGAGGAGGAAGTTACAGCAGAGGCTAGAGCAACCCTCAAGCTTCCACCTCCTTTCCTTTCCCCTCCTGTCCTGCCTGGCAGATGATGAACTGGGCGCTGGGCAGGGAGCGGGATGGGCCGACAGATCCATCTCTCCACTAGTTCATTAGGAAGAGAAATGACTAAGCCAGAGCTGCCAAAAACCAACTCTTTGAGACTGGTTTTTTTTTTTTCTGGCACCTTCCACAGCATTACCAAGCTAATGGAGGGGTCGGGGTGTCTGCTGGGAGCAACAGGAAAGCCAGGTGACTACAAGGTGAACAGTCATGTGTGTGCCCCGTGGGGTGGGCATGCCTCACGTCCTGAGGTGGTCCTTGTGATCCTTCTGGACCCAGGAAGAAATTGTCTTGGGGTCTGTACCTCCAGACTCCAAAGAACACAGTGGCACGACTGGGTGGGGCCGCCCTGGTGACTCAGCAGGAAGAGAGTTCCAGGCAATGCTAACTCTCTCTTGCAGGGATCCCTCCTGAGGAATGTCTGAGGCCAGAGTGCAGTGGTTGGGCCTGTTTGCTTTTTCCACACTCTTCAGCAGTGGCCCTGCCCGCCTCCCCCATTCATCGATATAATGGTTGTGTTTTTCTATCCTAAGAAAAATGCAGTACAAAAGCATCTTTCAGCCAAGTCCGCTAGCCCCAGGGGTGATTTTCAAAATAGTGCCAGACATGAGTCCTCTCATAGCAGGATGTCAGGGAGGTCCAGGGGTCCCGGGGAAGGGGCAGTGTCATTCACCATCTGAAAGGAGAGTATTTGGGGAGAATATTCACATTTTTTTCCCTTTTTGTCAGAAATACATAGTACTAAATTTACTATCTTAGCCATTTTAAAGTACCGTTCAGTTGTGTTAAGTGTATTTGCATTGTTGTGCAACAGACCTCTGGAACGTTTTCATCTTGCGAAACTGAAACTCTATACTCACTAAACATGAATTCCCCCCCTTCCCTCCCCCGAGCCCCTGGCAACCACCTTTCTACTTTCTGCATCTATGGTCTGGACGGCTTCAGATACTTTACAGGAGTGGAACCTGACAGTATTTGTCCTTTTGTGACTGGCCGATTTCACTTCGCATGATGTCCTCGAGGTTCAAAGCATATTAATGTTTTAACAGCCTGTGTTTACAGTCATGGGTTGGCTGAATGTCAGCTCTGCCCAGCCCCCACCTCAAGCTTAAGCCCTGTTGTGCGTAAGTCCTGGAAATTACTCGTGTGTGTGTGTTTGTGTGTGCGTGCGCTTAATCGTGTCTGATGCTTTAGAAATCCCGTTCTTCATCCCCAAATCTCTATTATCGTTCCTTCCCCAGTGAGTTCTAGGAGACTCTTGGAGTGTCAGAATCTCTCTGCATTGGCCAGTTTTTTGATTCAAGGCTTTATTTATTTAACACCACTGTGGTTTTTTTTTTCCCCGCCTTTCTAGCTCATTCCCAACTATTTCCTTGCATATGCCACTTACTATCTAAATGGAACTTCTTGCTATTTTTTTAAAACACACCCTAAATGGTCCTGATCTTCTTGCCTTTGCTCATGTCCCCTCCTCTACATGGGGGGCTGTTCTCTCTTTTCTCATTCTGTCCAACTCCTATCCATCTGCTAAGTCCTACTCAAATGGTACCTCCTCCCTGAAAGTCCCCAAATATTGCCCTGTTCAGAAATGATCTCTCCTTCCTCTGACACCCTAAAACACTGTCTTTTAAAGCTTTAGTATGGCACTTATGTTAATAACTGTATATCGTCGTCATAATCATTTGGTAGTATTCACTGAGAATTTATTTTTATCATGAATATATTCTGTTCCTTACAGTCTTATTTGCTTTGCTGTCTTGTTGAATAGTTATTTAGGCCATATTATCTTCCTTTTCAGATTATAATAATTAAGCAAACGGGATTTGGCCTCAAACAGACAGGTCTGGATCCTAGTTCTGTTATTGGCCATAGGACTTTGGGCAAATTAGCCTTGTTAACCGGAGAAGGCAATGGCACCCCACTCCAGTACTCTTGCCTAGAAAATCCCATGGACGGAGGAGCCTGGTAGGCTTCAGTCCATGGGGTCGCTAAGAGTCGGTCACGACTGAGTGACTTCACTTTCACTTTTCACTTTCATGCTTTGGAGAAGGAAATGGCAACCCACTCCAGTGTTCTTGCCTGGAGAATCCCAGGGACAGAGGAGCCTAGTGGGCTGCTGTCTATGGGGTCGCACAGAGTCAGACACGACTGAAGTGACTTAGCAGCAGCAACAGCCTTGCTAACCTTTACTTTTCTTGTTGGTAAAACCCAAATAATGGTACTTTGTATCAGGTAGTTGTATTGAGTGAAATAATAATAATGGTAAACATTTGCAGAATGTTTGTTATACGTGTGGCTGTGCTCCAAGCACCTTTTCTGTATTATCTTATGTAATTTAAGTGTTTTATAATAATCCTATTAAGTAAGTTTATGGGAGGACAATAAAAGATAAAGAAGGCTTGAGCCAGTAAGTGGAAGAACCAAAATAAAAGTGCTTACTATTTTCTAATTGAAGTATAATTGATTTACTATATTATGTTAGTTTCAAGTGTACAGCAAAGTATATATTCATTATTTTTCAGTTTCTTTTCCATTATAGGCTATTGCAAGATTAGAATCCTTCCTTTTTTTTTAAAGACTTCTTCCTCTTAATCCTTACCAACACTTGCCCCCCCAGGGTGGATAATGTCCAGCACAGACTCAGTAATATCTGTGTGATACTTCGCCCATCACTGGCAGGTGGCAACTCTTATTCTCATTCTTATTACTGAGGCTGCGGTTTTCCCAGTGCAGCTTTGTGTCCCCAGAGCACTTCATGGTGGTAATAATTAATATTTCCATGAATTTACATTTGCCAGAAATTGTAGGAAGTCTCTAGCCCTAGCACAATTAGCAAGTGAGTGATTAAATAAATGGATAATGGAAAGAGAGGACAAAAACTCATGACAGGCAAAGCCTGTCTTTTTGAAAAGAGGGGTCATCCTTGCCAGATTGGTAGCCAGCTGAGGAGAGGCCTCCCAGGGATGTGACTTATGCCCAATATTCATCAGTGTTTTCATTAATGACTCAAAAGATGGAGAGCAGAGTACGCTAATCAAATTGGAGAAGCCTGGGAGGCAGGATAGAAGCTGAGCACTTAGGAGACGAGCTCAAGCTCGCAGACAGTACTTGACAAATTAGAGAAATAAACAGAGTCAATAAACGGAGCTCCAGGAGCTGCAGACTTCAAGTGGCTCCAAGGGAGCAGCTACCTCTAATGGATCTGCCTGGAGAAGCCTTTGGCCCACTTTTTTTGTGGGCTTTGCCTGGCTTGATTGCATATTTGGGGGCAAGTCTGAATGCAGTTCTGTTCATGGGGGAGGCCTCATGAACAAAGTCACCGCTCCAAACACTGCCCCCAGGACTCCTTACTGGGCTCCCGCCTCTCCTCACATTAGCCATCTGCTTAGCCAGGTCTGATGGAGGGAAGGAAATAGTTCTACCTGTTCCCCCAAAGACCCAAGACTTGGTAAAAACACCAACCCCAGGATGTCTCCTCCTAACCCACAATATGGTGCTGCTCTTTTCTACTTGCTATGCATTCTCAACATTTATTTATTTGTTGTTATTGTTGTTCAGTCGCCAAGTTGTATCTGACTCTTTGCGACCTCATGGACTGCAGCACTCCAGGTTTCCCTGTCCTTCACCATTTCCCGGAGTTTGTTCAAACTCGTGTCCATTGAGTCAGTGATACCATCCAACCATCTCATCCTCTGTCACCCCCTTCACTTACTTTTTTTGGCTATGTGGGGTCTTCATTGAGCTGCACAGGCTCTTTGCTGCTGCATGTGGGCTTCTTTAGTGATTGGGGTCTACTCTTTGGTTGCAGTGTTCAGGCTTCTTATTGCAGTGACTTCCCTTGTTGCGAAGCACAGGCTCTAAAACATGTGGGCTCTAGAGCACACGGACTCAGTAGTGCGGTGCACAGGCTTAGTTGCCCTGAGATCTAGTGGGATCTTAGTTCCCAGACCAAACCCATGTCCCCTGTATTGCCAGGCAGATTCATAACCACTGGACTGCCTGGGAAGTCCCACATTCTCATCATTAACTAACTTATTTCTCCATTTGAGTCTGCCCTGGAGTGATCTCAGTTTTCCTTGGGAAAATATGGTGGGTGTGAAAGTAGGGGCAAGGAGACAGTGTGAGCTGGTAGGGACGGCCCTACAGGCTGCCCTGCCTGCCTCTGGGAAGACAGAATCTGAGTGGTTTGGCAGTTACAGAAATGCATGAGCTTTGGAGGTTCAGCTTCATCCTTCTGGGGCCACGTGCTATTAGGTAAGTTATTTAACTTCTCTGAGTCAAGCCCCTTTGGTTCAAATAATTGAAAACCATTCAGTTTATCTTAATCAGAATAGAGCACTTAGTTGGAAGAGTAAGGGAGAGTCTCAGAAAACCTGGGAGCCCGGGAAAAGCCACTGTGGACCATGGTGTGACCTCTTTCTTCCTCCTCTTCCTTCCCCACAGTTGTGCTCTGCCCATCTGATTTTCAGCACATCTGATTCTTACCTCTTTCTTGCTTGGACTTCATGGTACCCATGGCCACACCTGAAGTTCCAGTCCTCCCTTTAGGAAGGACCTTGTAGTAATGCCACTATAGCCACATCTATATTTCTGGGAAAAAGAAACTGACCCTGCAGCACTGGGGTCAGGTTTCTACCCCAGCCTGGGGAGTGTTGCGTGCTTGGTATCAGCATGTCAGCAAGGACCCATCTCTGTGGGTAGATGGCAGGATCTCAGAGAAGAGAACGAGGTGAGAAATCACTCAGTTGCGTGTTCAGGGCAGTCTCTAAGCTTTGGTTTTCTCATATGAAAATGGGAATGGTATTACCTACCTGGTGAGGATGAAATGAAATACTGTTTGTAAAATGCTTATCATTGTGCTGACCTAGTAAAGGCTGCCCTTTAAACAACTGCTCTTAACCAAGTTGAAATTCACTGAACTTGGCAGGAAGATCTCTGAGTTGAATGGGCCTGAGTAGGAAAGGAGGATCAGCCTGAGGGACGGAGTATGGAGATATGAGGACTATGCCTTTATTCACCGCGTATTCAGAGAGACAGAGTTTTAAACAGTCAGAGATGGGGATGCTCAAATATTGTTATTTCAGGAGGCCTGACTCCTCATTCCCAGCTGGAAGGCAGGTCAGAGATGCCATGTCATGGGCACCCAAACAACTCTTTGCTTCATTCATCCACAGAAAGTTTGGTCAGAGACCTGGGGAAGAACTAGTCTATTCCTGAAGAGCCAAGTTCAATTTTTTTTAATTAATTAATTTATTTTAATTGTAGGCTACTTACTGTACAATATTGTAGTGGTCTGACAGAATGTGGTCCTCTGGAGAAGGGAATGGCAAACCACTTCACTAGTCTTGCCTTGAGAACCCCATGAACAGTATGAAAAGGCAAAATGATAGGATACTGAAAGAGAAACTCCCTATGTCAGTAGGTGCCCAATATGCTACTGGAGATCAGTGGAGAAATAACTCCAGAAAGAATGAAGAGATGGAGCCAAAGCAAAACCAATACCCAGTTGTGGATGTGACTGGTGATAGAAGCAAGGTCCAATGCTGTAAAGAGCAATATTGCATAGGAACCTGGAATGTTAGGTCCATGAATCAAGGAAAATTGGAAGTGGTCAAACAGGAGATGGCAAGAGTGAACATCAACATTCTGGGAATCAGCGAACTAAACTGGACTGGAATGGGTGAATTTAACTCAGATGACCATTATATCTACTACTGTGGGCAGGAATCTCTTAGAAGAAATGGAGTAGCCATCATGGTCAACAAAAGAGTCCGAAATGCGGTACTTGGATGCAATCTCAAAAATGACAGAATGATCTCTGTTCGTTTCCAAGGCAAACCATTCAATTATCATGGTAATCCAAGCCTATGCCCCAAACAGTAACGCTGAAGAAGCTGAAGTTGAACGGTTCTATGAAGACCTACAAGACCTTTTAGAACTAACACCCAAAAAAGATGTCCTTTTCATTCTAGGGGACTGGAATGCAGAAGTAGGAAGTCAAGAAACACCTGGAGTAACAGGAAAATTTGGCCTTGGGATACGGAATGAAGCAGGGCAAAGGCTAATAGAGTTTTGCCAAGAGAACACACTGGTCATAGCAAACACCCTCTTCCAACAACACAACAGAAGACTCTACACATGGACATCACCAGATGGTCAACACCGAAATCAGATTGATTATATTCTTTGCAGCCAAAGATGGAGAAGCTCTATACAGTCAGCAAAAACAAGACCAGGAGCTGACTGTGGCTCAGATCATGAACTCCTTATTGCCAAATTCAGACTGAAATTGAAGAAAGTAGGGAAACCCCCCTGACCATTCAGGTATTACCAAATCAAATCCCTTATGATTATACAGTGGAAGGGAGAAATAGATTTAAGGGACTAGATCTGATAGAGTATCTGATGAACTATGGACGGAGGTTCATGACATTGTACAGGAGACAGGGATCAAGACAGTCCCCAAGGAAAAGAATTGCAAAAAAGCAAAATGGCTGTCTGAGGAGGCCTTAAAAATAGCTGTGAAAAGAAGAGAAGTGAAAAGCAAAGGACAAAAGGAAAGATATTCCCATTTGAATGCAGAGTTCCAAAGAACAGCAAGGAGAGATAAGAAAGCCTTCCTCAGCGATCAGTGCAATGAAATAGAGGAAAACAACAGAATGGGAAAGACTAGAGATCTCTTCAAGAAAATTAGAGACACCAAGGAAACATTTCATGCAAAGATGGGCTCGATAAAGGACAGGAATGGTATGGACCTAACAGAAGCAGAAGATATTAAGAAGAGGTGGCAAGAATACACAGAAGAACTGTACAAAAAAGATCTTCACAACCCAGATAATCACGATGGTGTAATCACTCACCTAGAGCCAGACATCCTGGAATGTGAAGTCAAGTAGGCTTTAGAAAGCATCACTATGAACAAAGCTAGTGGAGGTGATGGAATTCCAGTTGAGCTATTTCAAATCCTGAAATACAATGCTGTGAAAGTGCTGCACTCAATATGCCAGCAAATTTGGAAAACTCAGCAGTGGCCACAGGACTGGAAAAGGTCAGTTTTCATTCCAATCCCAAAGAAAGGCAATGCCAAAGAATGCTTAAGTACTGCACAATTGCACTCATCTCACACGTTAGTAAAGTAATGGTCAAAATTCTCCAAGCCAGGCTTCAGCAATAAGTGAACCGTGAACTTCCAGATGTTCAAGCTGGTTTTAGAAAAGGCAGAGGAACCAGAGATCAAATTGCCAACATCTGCTGGATCATCGAAAAAGCAAGAGAGTTCCAGAAAAACATCTATTTCTGCTTTATTGACTATGCCAAAGCCTTTGACTGTGTGGATCACAATAAACTGTGGAAAATTCTCAAAAAGATGGGAATACCAGACCACCCAACCTGCCTCTCCAGAAACCTATATGCAGGTTAGGAAGCAACAGTTAGAACTGGACATGGAACAACAGACTGGTTCCAGATAGGAAAGGGAGTATGTCAAGGCTGTATATTGTCACCCTGCTTATTTAACTTATATGCAAAGTACATCATGAGAAACGCTGGGCTGGAAGAAACACCAGCTGGAATCAAGATTGCCGGGAGAAATATCAATAATCTCAGATATGCAGATGATACCACCCTTATGGCAGAAAGTGAAGAGAAACTAAAAAGCCTCTTGATGAAAGTGGAAGAGGAGAGTGAAAAAGTTGGCTTAAAGCTCAACATTCAGAAAACTAAGATTATGGCATCTGGCCCCATCATTTCATGGGAAATAGATGGGGAAACAGTGGAAACAGTGGCAGACTTTATTTTTCTGGGCTCCAAAATCACTGCAGATGGTGATTGCCGCCATGAAATTAAAATACGCTTACTTCTTGTAAGGAAAGTTATGACCAACGTAGACAGCATATTAAAAAGCTGAGACATTACTTTGCCAACATAGGTCCATCTAGTCAAGGCTATGGTTTTTCCAGTGGTCATGTATGGATGTGAGAGCTGGAGTGTGAAGTAAGCTGAGTGCTGAAGAATTGAAGCTTTTGAACTGTGGTGCTGGAGAAGACTCTTTAGAGTCCCTTGGACTGCAAGGAGATCCAACCAGTCCATCCTAAAGGAGACCAGTCCTGGGTGTTCATTGGAAGGACTTATGCTGAGGCTGAAACTCCAATACTTTGGCCACCTCATGCAAAGAGTTGACTCATTGGAAAAGACCCTGATGTTGGGAGGGATTGAGGGCAGGAAGAGAAGGGGATGACAGAGGATGAGATGGCTGGATGGCATCACTAACTCAATGGACATGAGTTTGGGTGAACTCCGGGAGCTGGTGATGGACAGGGAGGCCTGGCGTGCTTCGATTCATGGGGTTGCAAAGAGTCAGACATGACTGAGTGACTGAACTGAACTGAACTGAGTGGTTTTTGCCATACATTGACATGAATCACATGGGTGTACATGTGTTCCCCATCCTGAAGCCCCCTCCCACCTCCCTCCCCATCCCATCCCTGAGGGTCATCCCAGTGCTCCAACCCTGAGCACCCTGTCTCATGTATCAAACCTGGACTGGTGATCTATTTCACATAAGGTAATATACATGTTTCAGTGCTATTTTCTCCATTTTTAAAAACTCATCTCTGGCTATTCAGCGAAGCTGATCATCTAGTTATCAGTCTTTATGTTTCTGTCCCTCATTAGACACTAGGTTTTCAAGAGCAGAGACCATGCATCTTTCTCACTTCGCATCCTTGATGATAAGCATACAATAGTGCGTGTGATCCACTAGCCTTTCAGAAATTAACTGTTGTTAACTGAATGCCAATTGTGTGCTAAATACCATTCTGGTTGCTGGAGAAGCAACAGTGAACCCTCGTGGTATTTGTATTCTAGTGGGAGAGGAAGACCATAAATAAGATAAATTAACCCTCATGGTCCAGTGGTTGGGACTCCGTGCTTCCACTGCAGGGGGCACGGGTTCAGTCTGTGGCCAGGGAACTAAAACCCTTGTGCCATAAGCAAAAAAATGTTTAACAAAAACTGATCAAAGAAAGATAAGTAAAATATGTAATATGTCACTGGCAGGTGCAAAGGAGAAGAAGTAAAATGGGGAAGAGATATAGGAAATATCACCTTCTGGGACAAGTGTTAAGATTTTAGATGGGGGTAGTCAGGAGGGGCCTTATTAAGAAGGTGTCTTCTGAGTAAAGACCTTGAAAGGTAGAGCTAGTCATGTTATTGGAGTGAGGGCATGGAAGGGGGGTTCAGAGAGAATTCTAGATAGAGGAAACAGTCAATGCAAAAGCCCTGAGGTGGGAACCAGCGATGAGTCACAGGGAGACTGGAGATGCAGACAGGTGAAGAAGTCAGAGGCTATAGATCCAGATACTGTCAGATCCTGTTGTTCATAGTAAGTGGTTCATAGTTCAGCTTTTACTCTCAGTGAGAGGGAAGCCATGGAAGGTTTTGAGCAGAGGAGTTACATGATTGGAATCAAGTTTTAACAGAATCACTTTGGAACACACTGAGGAAGTCAAGCACAGGGGTAATGGATCTAGTTAGTGTTGCTAAGAGGGTAGAGATCATGTCTCTGACCAGAGAGTTAGTAGTAGGAGTGGAAAGAGGCAGTCAGATTCTAGATATATTTTGAAATAGAACTGATGGGATTTGTTCAGCTTAACTACTGCTGTGCTCTTTTAGCAGTGACATAAATTCTAATTCCAAGCCAACTGTAACTTGGTGCATGGTCTTTCTTGCCATTCAATCCTTCCCATGCCTGTCTCCATCAAATGCTCAGGGGTCACTACCTTTCCATGGTGACCTAAGACATGGAGAACTGCTAAGACCTCTATGGTCAGGGTTGGAGAGCTCTGAAGCTCAGCCGCCCAATGAGGAGGCTTGAGGGAATTTTTTATTATAGTGGCAGCTCTCTTTCAACTCAGTGGCCTGACAGTGAATCCCCAAAGTCACTTCTTCCTTCTTTTCTTAGATTTGAGGTACAAATTGAGGGGTTCCAGGATGGAATTCCTACCCTAGGAAACAAGTTGCCAACCTAGAATTGCATGGAAGGCCCAGGGTCACTGAGAAGTATGGAGCTTGGACTCTGAAAGAAATGAATTTCAGTCCCAGCTCTGTCACCATGAGCCTCCCTCTCTTTATAAAAGGTTCAATTAGATGAGCTCCTTTTAAGCTCTAGAGGCCTGTGAAGTTTATGCAATAAAAGCATTTTGTTATCTGAGATAGTTACTTCTCTGCCTATGGTTTCTTCAGAGTCCTCATTCTTTTAAGATTTAGCCTCCTACAAATCAGAGCTCAGTGAATTACATTTTTCCAAAATGGCCTGATGACAGAGGACGCCTTCAAGCTAGATTGCCAGGCTAAGGCTTGGAAAGCTCACTGCCCTGTCAACAGGCCTCACTCAGCAGCCTGAGTGGAAGATGCTCATCTCTGAGACAAGAAGGAGTAAGTCAGCAGAAAGGAGGGATGAGAGAAGGTGACGCTTGCAGAGTTTTGATTTCTTGTAGCCAGTTGTCTTTATCCTCATGTTTCATATGAATTGTCTTTCAAAAAGCAAATGAAATCCTCTGTCAGCTCCAGGGCTATAGTAATGACTGGTTTGCTGGTGACTCTGTATGGGGTTATCGGAGGAGGAGTCACAGACCATAGAGTTGGTTTTTCCCAAATGAGATTAAGTGACTCGACTGGTTAATCAAAGCCTTTTGCTTTGGGGGGGCAAAGGCTGTAAGACTAGGCGACAACATGGGTGAAATGCAGCATGAGAGCAGGAGAGGCTGAGGGAAGACCAATTTCCATTAGAGCAACTTTAGGGCCTAGGTTTTCCTTTGTCTTTTTAAAAAAATTTATGTACTATCTCATATTTTAATTAATTAATTAGGCTGCATAGGGTCTTAGTTGTGGCAGGCAAGATCTGTGTTGTTTCCTGTGGAATCTTTCATTGAGGGGCACGGACACTCTAGTTATAGTCCCCGGGCTCAGTAGTTGTAGCACCTGTGGTTAGTTGCTCCAAGGCATGTGGGCTCTTATTTCCCTGACCAGGGATCAAACTTATGTCTCCTTCATTGCAAAGCAGATTCTTAACCACTGGATTACCAGGGAAGTCCTTTCCTTTGCCTTAAGTTTCATGCGGGAGTAGGTGGTGCAGAAGTATTTCTAGCTATTCAACTTTTTTGTTGCCCTTGATCTTTATTATGAATTCTTTCCCCTGACTATTAATTGCTGGAAGGCCGGTGGATCACTATAATAGCGGATCACACTATTATATGCCTATCATCAAGGATGCAAAAGCGAGCAAGACGCATGGTCTCTGCCCTTGAAGACCTTGTGTCTAATGGGGACAGAAACCTGGAGACTGACAACTAGATGGTCAGCTTCACTGAATAGCCAGAAATGACCTAAAAAATTCAACCTGGCTGTTCATAGAATAAACTAGTTCTTTTCTAGGTTGTTGCCCAGGTATTCTGTGGATGAGAGTCTTTCTTGGTTTTACTAGTAAGATGTTCTACTGGTTAACATCTCTTATCCCACACTTCACAATATAAAAGCTCAGAATTTTTCTTCTAAATATCTGTGCCATTCAGCTTGCTCTGTGTTCTTACAAGTAGGCCTTTATCAGCCAAGTGTCCCTGGCTCTCAACCCAAGAGACAATCCCCATTGTTTCAGCAGATGAGAAGAAACTGACTGTTTGGATCCTTGTTCCCTGACTCATACATATGATCGATCCCCTTTTGTCCCCAGGTGCCCATTCCTCACATTTCTATCTTCCATTCTGCTGCTGCTAAGTCGCATCAGTTGTGTCTGACTCTGTGCAACCCCATAGATGGCAGCCCACCAGGCTCTGCTGTCCCTGGGATTCTCCAGGTAAGAATACTGGAGTGGGTTGCCATTTCCTTCTCCAAGGCATGAAAGTGAAAAGTGAAAGTGAAGTCACTCAGTCGTATCCAACTCTTTGCAACCCCATGGACTATAGCTTACCAGGCTCCTCCGTCCGTGGGATTTTCCAGGCAAGAGTACTGTAGTGGGTTGCCATTGCCTTCTCCAATCTTCCATTCTAGTCTGGTCTAATACACTTCCTTTCACTGGTGTACTAGCATCAACCAATTGCAAAACCCCCCAGCTGCTTGAAATTTACCCCAGAGCTGCTTTTGCTGCTGTCTTCTTGCTTGCTTCTCTCTTAGAAGAGCAGTCACAGGTCCCCATAACTCAGGCAAGCCAAGGGGTTGGAGAGTGAGGGTCAGAGAAATGAACCACACAAAGAGAATGGGCAGAGCGGCCCGATCATGCCCTGGGTTGAACTGTGGTCCTCCCAGCAAAGTTCTAGAAAGTTCTAGGTTCTGGTTCTTATCCCTGACAAGACTCCAAAGGTCAGAAGCCAGATTTCAAAGGATTTTACCATGCTTCTAGAAGGAGAAACTATGTAGAGGCCTGAATAACTAAGGGAGCTAGTGAGAGGGTAAAAAGCAGGCAACTCTAACCTGTTCCATTACAACAAATACCTTTGGTTGAAAGCAAGAGATTTCCTCTTGTTTAAGTGGTACCTGGTGGAATGGTTATTTTTACTTTTAAAATACTAAATTAAAGGAAAAATCAACCTACATGGCCAATAGAGGGGGGAAAACAATATGTATGAAGCATATTTTGTCCAACTCTCTTCTCTTAGAGTAGAATAAAGGTTCAGGAAAGGAGCCGAGATTTTTTTCGGAGAGATCCCTCTCTGGTCCCAGTGGACTAAACACACCCTTTTCTTCTTTAGCGCTTTGTGAACAAACATTGAGTGACTAGGATATGCAAGCATAGGTCCTCCTGCCTAGAATGTCCTTTCTTCTCCCACTTCCCTCTCCAGCTTGAGCCTAATCAACTGCCATTTATCCTTGAGACCTAAGCTCTCCTAAACTTTTCCCTCTTGATTAAGTGGTAAGGCTTAAAATGCAAACTTCCTCAAAAAACTCATACAGGTGGAGACACTGAGAAATATTTTCAGATCTTCCTCTGAAAGCCACCTTTGATGTGGAGAGAGTAGAGAACACAGGAATACAGAGGCTCTTGAAGTGAGAGGGAGGAGGGGGCTGTCAGACGGTCCTGTGGAGGCCAGCAGAGAGGGTCAGCAAGAAGAGGCTAGGGATCTCAGACATCAATCTGGCCAACTTCTCTAGTGTTGAAGATGTGCAAAGGTTAAGCCAGACTTTTAACCATCATTGTGATTTTGATTTGCATTTCTCTGATGATTTGCGATGCTGAGCATCTTTTCGCGTGCATTTTGGCCATCTGCATGTCTTCTGTGAAAAAAACAATCTATCCAAGTCTTCTGCCCATTGAAAAAATTGTGTTCTTTGTTTTCTTTCTGATATTGAGTTGTATAAGCTGCTTATAAATTTTAGATATTACCCCCTTATCAGTCATACCATTTGCAGCTATTTTCTCCCACTCAGTAATTTGTCTGTATTTTAACAATATCTCCAGGTGATTCTTGGGCACAGAAAAGCTTGAGAAGCACTGCTGTTCACCTATCCAGGTCCCCGACTCTCCATGGGGGATGTGTGAACTGCTGGGATTTTTAAACTCTATGCCAGGATATAATGCCATCAGCTGATGCTAAGAACTAGATTACATTCTACATTGAAATTGACTTTATACTTTAGTGGACTCATCTTCGAATAAATTTCTTGTATAGAGATGAGCAGCGAAAGGGAACCACATCACCAGTATGCCTTTGCCATATCAAATGTTCCTGGCTTTGGCATATAGACACAGTTTAACATCAGCGATATTTAGTATAAGTTTTCTTTTTTAAAAATCACCAGACATAATTCTACTATTCACTAGACATTTCTTAATGCATACCTTCTATTCATAGTCTTATTCAAAATTTTCTTATTGGTACCTGCCAACAAATGCAGGAAGCCAATGGAAGCAACTTCTGACAGTCCTAAAGACAGACTCTGAGGTCTCTGTGCAGCGAATCCCAGAAATGAAGACCAGGCTAGCAGTATTCTTGCTTTCATCGGTGCTCTATGCCTCAGTCTCTCAACTGCAAAATGAGCAACCTGATTGACAAAAAGAGTTTTCGTTTCTCTCAGCTCCCTTTCCTCTTCTGTTTTACCCTTGGTTTTTCTGGATCTTAGAACACACTTCAATTAAGACCTTGGTTTCTTTTAACTAGAGGCTGGTGCAAACCTGGGCAGGTCTAAGATTAGACCCGGGCTAAGAAAGTAGGGCTTAGTGGCTTAAAGGTAGCTGTGGCTGCAAGCAGAAGGAGAATGGAAGAAGAAAAAGAATTCAGCTCTTCTACAAGTTCAGTGATGGGTCTGATGGTACCTAAGCGGCCTAAGTAACCTCATGCGTGCTCAAAGGTTTCAGTTGGATCCACTGGGGATGAAATGTCAGTACCTTGCTTATACTAAATTATGTTTCCCTGACCAGAGATTGAACCTGGGCCATGGCAATGAAAGCCCAGAATTCTAAGCACTGGGCCACTAGGGAACTCCCCTGGCATACCTTTTTAATCTCTTCATTTCCTTATCATAGAAGTTTTCATCAAATATCAGTCTACCATGAACTTGTAACCATGCCTGATGGTCAGACACTCCATCCCCACTGTCTTTATGTCTATCCCTCCATCTTCTCTAGAGCTCTGAAAAAGGAAAGCTTTCTCACCTTTGACCAATATGCATATTTATTTATTCATGGCTGTGCTGGGTCTTCATTGCCACGTGGGTTTTTTCCTAGTTGTGGCAAGAAGGGGCCACTCTCTAGCTGTGATGCGATGGCATCTCATTGTGGTGGTTTCTCTTGTTGCAGAGCACGGGCCCTAGAGTGCACGGGCTTCGGTAGTTGCAGCACGTGGGCTCAGTAGATGTGGTGCACGGGCTTAGTTGCCCTGTGGCATGTGGGATCTTCCCAGACCAGGGATCAAACCTATCTCCTGCATTGGCAGACAAATTCTTTACCACTGAGCTACCAAGGAAGTCCCCAGTATGTATACTGATTTATGCAAATTAATGAAACAAATACATGGACCAGAAAGGATCAATTCTGTTTGTGTTAGCTAGCTTTCCTACTACATATTTACAGACTATTAGAACTGTCAGAAACCTTTCAGGGAAGCCCTTTCAACAGCTCAGCAATTCCTAAATATGACTCTATGAACCACTACCAGAATTTTCTTGTTTTTGCTCACTCAGTCGTGTCTGACTCTTTGTGACCCCACAGACTGCAGCAAGCCAGGCTCCCCTGTCTTTCACCATCTCCTGGAGTTTGCTCAAACTCATGTCCATTGAGTCAGTGATGCCATCAACCATCTCTTCCTCTGTCATCCCCTTCTCTTGCCAGAATTTCAGCTTCTTAAAAATGCTGTTTCCAGGACCCCACTGTCTGTATTTTCTAAATGCTGACTGGGTGATTACGATATCCAGACAGGATTCTGACTTACCTTTATTAACCCATTTATAAATGAAGATAAAGTCATTTTCTCTGTTTATTTTTACCTTTTTAAGGCTATTAGAAAATGTAAAATTATGCAGGTGGCCCACATTCTATTTCTTATGGATAATGCTGTTCTAGAATAAAGAGGCTGAGATCAGAGGAGGAAAAAATACTGGAATATATCAAAGGTCCACGTGACATGATGCCTCTGGGGCTACATTCATGAAACCTAGTGTAGAATTTTCACCTACTGTGGAAATCACAAGTCTTGAAGAGCTTCTGATTGAGCTCAAAGATAACCGGTGTACTTGTCCCTACTCTGCACAGAGGGGGTTTAATCAGATAGAGTCTGCAGAGTTTTCTGTGACTTCCTGGGCCCTGAGCCTATATGGGCAGTAAAGTGTCGTTACCTGAACCGAGGCATGAAACCCAGAGAAAGGGTAAGGAAAGACAGTTCATAATGACAGCCCCAAATCTTTTCATATCGTATCCAGGAAAAGGAGTAACAGAGCTTTGCCATTGACCCTGGTCTGAAGTTGACTCCTCTTTTACCACTTCTGCCCCTCCGATTGGCACTCCCTCAGGAAAATATTCCTTGATCCTCTAGGATTGCTATAGATGCCTCTTCTCCATGAGCCCTGGGTGTTTCTATAACATTTATTACGCAGTTTTGAAGTTGCCTGTTTACTCTTCCTTCTTCCCTATAGACTGAGTTTCACAAGCGGAGACAATACCTTGTTAACCACCTATACTAGTGATGGGAATGGTAAGTACTGAGTGAGAGGATGATTGCATGAGTATTATTTTCCTTCTTTCTTTAGAAGAGAGTAACATCACAGCATTATATTCAAAGAAGAAAGATGCTTTGTAAATGTATGTTGGTTCAGTGGACACAATATAAATTTGTTGTTAGAAAAATGATGTGAGTTCTAGTTCTGGCTTTGTTACTTACTAGCTATGTGACCTTGAAGAAGTCACTTACCGTCTCTGGACTTGATCCTTCATCTATAAGATGAGAGGTTGAATTATCGAGCTTTAACATTCTTTCCAGCCCTAAGATTCTGTGAGATGTTGACAGGGCAAATCTGGCTTTCAATTGTTGGCTTTTTTCCAGACAAGCAATTCAACAGAACAGCTGAGATTCCCAACCTTTTGCAGGGCCCTCTACCTTCTCCCCCTCCTCTGTGTCTTAGCAAATATTAATAGCCAAGGGCCTCGCTGAATGTGGTTTTTAATAGAATCCAATTTCAGTCCATTTAGAGGGAGACTTTTCATGCTGACTTGGTAATTTGAACTCTGTCATGCCTGATGGACTGAATGCATTTTCCCAGTCTGTGCTGCCTGCCCTGGGCTGGTGGGGAGAGCAAGTGTAGGCAGTGGGAGTGGGCAGCAGGGGCATCTTAATCTAAGCAGCTGCAGATCAGCTATTTTGGCCTTGCGGCCAGCTTTGTCTTTCCTGTTCTGAGGCATGTGATGTAGATACCAGGGCACTGGAAGGAGACTGGGCAGCGGTTATCCTCTTTCCTGACAATAGCTTTCTCCTTGCAGCCTAGAAGCTGCCAGCCTCTGGGAGCAACTGCAGCAAGAAAACTATGTTGATCTTTGGATGTGACTAGGAGACACTCGGTTCTAGGAAACACATCATAATTACTCCAACCAATTGCTGTGGAGTCTGATATGCTTGGAGAAGGTGTGCGATGGAGGATGGGGCTTCCTGTGCTCCCCTAACCCCCAAGTAGCTGTTCTATTTGATCAGAGAGTAACCCAGGGGACTGTTGAAAGTCTCCTTTCTTCTAGAGTTCAGTCTGGGAAAATACCCAAGCTAAACATACAGGTATTACTAGCCACACTGGAAATGAGGAGGACTTCCCTGGTGGCTCAGACATTGAAGAATCTGCCTACAATGCAGGAGACTTGGGTTTGATCCCTGGGTGGGGAAGATCCCCTGGAGAAAAGAGTGGCAAACCACTCCAGTATTCCTGCCCAGAGAATTTCATGGACAGAGGAGCCTGGCAGGCTACTGTCTACGGGATCGCAAAGGGTCAGACAGGACTGAGCATAAAGCCAGGAAGAAAATATAAATGAGGAAGCTGAGGCTGGGGAGGGGGAGGATATTACTGTTTGTTTCATGTTTACTCTGTGCCAAGTACTGACCTAGAAGACAGGTATTTCTTAATCCTCCCAACAGCCTTTCAAAGGAAATGACAGTATCCCATGTATAGGTCAGGAAAATGAGGATCAGAAAAGTCAAGCAACTGCCCCAAAGTCACACAGCTAGTAGACACCAAACTGGTATTGAAACAAAGCTCCATCTATCCCTGCCAAAAGACATCCATGCTGAAAGATTGCATGATTTGATAGAGTGGAGCTGGGTGTTCTGATTTTCTGCTGGTCTACTTCGGCCCTGGCTCCTTTACCTGGCTGGCCAGCAGAAACTTTTTAGGATGTTAAAAAACTTGTATCTTGAGCATCATCTCCATGATTCAATGGATCTAAGGCTGAGACTGAGATAATGTATTTTTAAAAAAGCTGCTTCAAGTGATTCTAATGTTTTGGAACGCATAGCACTGGAATATGTAGCTTCTCTTTTGAACCAAGTCTCTTAAGATTTGTTCAGTTCTTAGAAGGACCAGTCAAAGTCTGCACTTACTTCAAGTGATATTTGCCACTGAATCCATCATTCATTTCAAGTTCAACGCCCATTGTTTACTGAACATTTACTATGTTTCAGGCATTGTGCTACGCATTCTAGCTGTGAAGATGAATAAACCACAGTGCCTGCCTTGAGGAACATCCAGGTAGTGGACCAGAGAAACAGAAATAGGAAGTTCTAATTCCTATTTGTAGCAAATGCTAGGCAGAGGTAGGCTCATGTTGTTTTAGGAATGCAGACTAAGGAGTCAAGGCAGACTTTCAAGCAGCGAGCCTTGACAAATGCTATAGGAATTAACAAGGCAGAGTGGGTTGGAGGGTGAGTCATAGCCAGCTAGGTGGCTTTGGAAAGCATGGAAAGGCCAAGAGACCCCAGAACAATGGGTTCAGCGAATCACAAGAAGCTATGTAGCACTGGAATGTAGGGAACTTTGGCAAGAGGACCAGGAGGTGAGTCTGTGTGAGAAATCCTTTGAAAGACCTTGTGTTTTATGCTGAGTTTGGCCTTTGTCCTAAAAGTGATGAGGAGTCAATAAAGATTTTTAAGCTGAAGTGACATAATCGGATTGGGTTTTGGAAGGACCGTTCTGATAGAAATGAGAGAGTGAACAAACAGTAGGCAGAAGAAGCTGGCAACAGAGGAACAAATTAATTGTAGAATTAAGAATTTATGTATGTCAAAAAGCACCATAAACAAAACTTGAAAGCAAAGCACTTGGAAAGCATTTTGGCAATGTTTCTTGCCAAAAACAATATTCTTAATAAAAGTACATATTGATAATAAAGATAAACATACCAATATCAGATAAATAGAAAAATCACAAATGGCCAATAAGCACATGAAGATGCTATTCACTAATAAAGGAGTGTGAATTCGTGTAACGTTGATACACTATTCTTTTCTTATCAAGTTGGTAAAGATTTGATAAGTGATAATACCCACTAGCCGTGAGGGTGCAGGGAACAGGGCACTCTCAAGCCTGCAAAAGAAGAGGACTTTGCTACAAACTTTCTGAAGGGCAGTTGGTAACATATATCAAATTTCTTAAAGATAGCCAAATAATTTCCTTCTTGGATTTTACCCTAAGGAAATAGTCCTAGATATGTGCAAAATTTAGCTACGAGAATGTCTGTTGCAACATTATTTACAGTAAAGATTGGGAACCGATGAAATAATCACTATTACAAGATTGGTTACCAAATGAAGGTCCAATCACCCAATGAGGATGCTGTTGAAAAAGCTCAGGAGATGCACAAAACGTGTTATGTTCATGATATTGTGAATGAAGTACCACAAGGGGCAGAAAGTGTGTCCAAAATGCTAGCAATTGTGACACAATAATACAGACATTTGAAAATGCGTACCTGTCTCTGCAAGGAGACACAAGTAATTGAAGAACTAGAGGCTGGCAGACAGGGTGGGAAGGAGATTTACTTCTGATGCTAGAGCTTTTCGTACTTCTTGAACTTTGTACCTGTGTATGTATTACATATTCTAAAATATAAATACACATTTTGAAAAGTAGGTTATTAAGGAGTATGTACAGTATGATCCAGTTTCTGTTTAAAAAGGATGTACATGTGTACATTTATACCAAAAAGAAACATTCAAAAGGATAACAATATCTGTCTCCAATAGTAGGATTATAGGGCAGAATTTGTCTTTTTCCCCCCCTAATATTTCTACCATACACATCTGAGGCTCTCATAATAATTACAACAAAAGTGTAATTTTTTTCTCCAAAGTCTCTATCACCAAAGTCCCAGCAGGAGTTGACAAAGCAGGTCAAATCCAGATTGAGCACTCCAAGTTCAGCTCAGTAGTGACATTTGCAAACAAAACATGTATTAAATGATAGTCCCTGTTTGGGGGCGGGATGAGGAGAAGGAAGCTGAAGGTTTGGTGTGGTGAACAAACCTCATGTTGCTTACCAGTTGTCTGAAGTCTCTGGACAAATGCACAGAAAATTCAGTCCCACTACCTCAAACATCTCCCCAGGCAGCTTCTTCCTTTGGGATCATTGAACTGTGGGTCACAGTGATGGAGTTCCCAGCATGCATATCTACGTCACTAGATAAGCAGACGGCCTGGTTACTTGCTCTATGAGGTCCCACAAGGTTGTCCTCACCTAGTTCTGGGAAGGATGGCAACAATCTTAACATCATCTGTCCAGCCCTGCCCCAACTCTCGGTGAGGCAAGACCCTCTCTTGCTCCACATTGAGAATAGCTCCCCTGAGTCCTTCCTCACTGCGTGAAGACCAAAGAGAGACCCTGCCAATTTGAACTGGTTCTGCAGGCCACCTCTGACCTCATCTTCATTCTTCAGATCCTAACGAGCAGTCTGCCAGCTCACAAACTTTCTGGGATGGAGGCTTGGAAAGGGGGGAGGTTTGCGCGTTTGTGTACGGTAGCATGGTTTTGAGTTTGGGTCACGTGAAACCATTTTGAGGGAAGAGAAGAGAGAGGAGGATATGGTTGAGGTTGGGGAGAGTGTGGCAGCAATGACAGGTTTTCCCCTGTTTCCCTTCTCCAGAGGCTGAGCTACAGGCAAGCAGCTGCTAGCCCCTGGATATTTCTAGCACCTTCTTGCAGACCCCATTGGAAGCCTTTGAGGAACTGTGTGAATATAACCTGTGCTGCTGGCTTCTGGACCCTGAGCAGAGATTGGATCCTGCAGTGCTGGAGCCTCTCATTAAATAAATAACCCATAATTAACGTTGCGTTTCCTTTCATTCTCTACCTATAATTGTGACTCTTTCCCAAAGCTGGGGAGGGAGTGAGGAATGCTTGGTGGATTGTTGGGATACACATTGGCCCATCAGCAAGCAGAATGAACAATATACAGAAATAACTGCTGGGTCTCAGCTGTCTTTTCCACCACTAGGGAGTCAAGTGCTAGGGACCATTTTTCAACTAGGGCTAAACAACAAAAGGTGGCCCATGTACCATCATTGGCATCATCAGGGCTTGTCACACACACTGTCCTGCTAAGATCCCCTGGAGAAGGAAATGGCAACTCACTCCAGTATTCTTGCCTGGGAAATCCCATGGACACGGGAGCCTGGCAGGCTACAATCCATATGGTCACAAAAGAATCGAACACGACTTAGTGACTAAACAATAACAACTATCCAATATAATATTGAATTGGTCAAAAATTTCATTCCATAACATCTTATGGAAAATCCCGAATGAAACCTTTGGCCAATCCAGTACTTTTTAGGGCAGCAACTAACTACAGAGTAGTCAACAGCTGAAACTCTAGAGTCAGACAGACTCAGTTCAAATCCTAGCTATGCCACTGAAGGCCATGCAACCTTGGACAAGTTTTCTGTTTTTCAGTTTCCTTATCCATCAAATGGGAATAGTAGGGTAATTACATGAAAGAAATGAGATTATACATGTAAAGATCTGAGGAGAATGCATTTAATAAATGCTCACTATTAACATTATTGCATCTGTATATATTTAATTTGTACAATATTGTCTCACTGATCACACAAAAAATACATGAAAGTGCTTTGAAAATCTTAAAGCATCATATAAATTAAAGGTGTCATTGGTAATAATCTCCTATGACTATTTCTCAACTCTTCCATCTCCTTGAAGACCGGGACTACATCCTTCGTCCCAGGGCATATTGCACAATGACAGGCAAACAACAAGCCCTCAGTAAATGTTTCTTATTTGACTGAAGCTACATGGCATCGCAAAAAGAGCATAGGTATCTGGAGACTAGGCTGGGATAAAATGAGTTTAAGGCAGGAGAACCAGTCTGCAGTCATCATTCACTCAGTCAACAAATACCTGTTGAACACATTCTACGTGCTAGATACTGAGTCCAGATAATTTCATCAAATAGGGGCTTACAGGTTCCCACCAGCCAAGTCCCTGGGCGGTCTCCACAGTCCCAGCCTACTCCAAAAGCACAAAGGCGCAGCCAGCTTTGTACACCACTGGACAAGTGGCCCACTGCTCTGGGGGAAGCCCCATTCTGCCTGGCTGTAAGCAACTCTGACTGAGGGTTGGGGGAGGGAGTAAAAGTGAGGGATTGGGCTGCTTCCAACAGAAGTGACAGGGACTGCTGCCTGTTCATTTATTTTTATTCACACTTTACTTCGTCCACAGTTCAGTCTCGCAGTCTATACAATGCTCTGTCCCCTAGACATCATCTCTCCCTTCCCCCAGCCCTACGTGGTCAGTCCTTGGCCCACTCCACCCTGACCTTCTGCAGTCACAGCTGCCTGCTGGCTGGGAGTCTGGGGGAATGGTATGTGTGGTCACCAGAGGGCATTGAGAGTGGGTTTTGATGGCATGTGAATCCTGGCGGAGTCTCAGATCCCCAAGGGGGAGAGGAGAAAGCACAGAACGAGACCACGAGGGAGGGAGGGAGGCAGGGGCTGAGGGTTCTTGGGGGTGGGGAGCGGGTGTGTGTGTGTGTGCAGAAATCCAGTGTACAAATTCTCGGACTCTGTGGGCTTAACCGATGCTTCTGGTGTCTGTCTGGCTCCTGGATTCATCACAGTTGCCGTGAGATGCTCCAGTCTGTGAAGAAGCTGTGGAAGGGTCCAGCCCGTGGGCTCCATGCCTGACGCCTCTGGGAGGGTCCACCTGCCGGGCTCTGCCTCTTGTCAGGCGTGCTGGCCCAAGTCGAAGCTGTAAGGGCACTCCCAACCTGTGACAGTCCTCTCTGGCTGTTCCCGCCAAAGCCAGGTCTCTTTCAGCGGTTGCCCCTACTGAAAGGAGGCTGTCTGCACTGTCAGGGCAACCCACCAGATTCCAAATCCGCGGGTCTCCTGTGCGCACGGAGAGTAGATACAGAGGTGAGGGGTAATAGGAGGAGGAAGTGAGGAGAAAGGACCAGAACCCAGGGAGAGGCTCTCCACCACGCGGTGCTTGGATGTCCTGGGCCAGGCGCGGCTCTAGAAAGGTGTTCTGGTCACATGGCTTCCTTCTCTCTCTGGGAGCATCTGCTGAGCTTCATCTCCGTCAGCTGGATATATCGAATCACATTGGTGTCTGTGAGGAGAGAAACACACCTTAGGGAACAGCTGGGGAAGGACTGGTGGGTCTACAGGGGAACAGACCGAAGCTGCATCTGCAGATCACGGACAGGGCAGGCTCACTCAGCCGAGGTCCAGGGCGACTGAGAAGGCAACTGGAGTGCAGTTCCTCTCCTTCCCTGCCTCCATGGGGACAGGTCCCCGTGACCCAGAGGACAGATGGGAAGGAGAGGAGAGGAGCGAGAATTTCTTCCCTTATTTCTATGCAGCAGCAATCCCAGTGGTCTTCAGTCAGCTCAGTGAGTGGAGACTTTTAGTTCACAGTTAGCTACTGTTTAACCTCAGGCAACCTACCAGTCTCTTTGAATCTCCTGTCTCGTCTTGCAAGAGACAACCTTCATTTCTGAGTGTCTACTTTGGGTCATGTTTTTAACTTTCATTGTCTAAATGAGCCCTCATTAGAATCCTATAAAGTATGTCTCATCATCCTGACTGTGATGAAAATGAAAACCGGAGAGATCAAGTCAGATGCCTGAGGAGATAACACATAGTCACTGTACCTGACTCCAAACGCTGCCTCTCCCAGGGACTGTAAAACCTTCCTCATAAAACTGCTGAGAGGATCAAAATAGATGTCTAAAAGTGCTCAATCCAAATGATCAGTAAATACTGACTGATTGTAATTTTTTTTTAATTGGAGAGTTTAAAAGGACTTGTGCTTCATTGTCCAATTTTGCTCTTCTAGGCAAACACCTGACCACAAATAGAAGTATTTCCCCCAATTCCAGTCCTTAAGTTAGTGAGTGGGGAAGGACAGAGAATAGCTGTTTAGCCCTATACACTCCAGAATATAAGAGTTTCAGGGTTGCCTGAGATGTTTACTTCCAGGAGTAGAAAGGAATGCTGTATAATATTCCAAAATGCCAGGCAGGGCATTCAGAATAGTACTGACATATAGCAGGTACTCAAGAAAATTCTGTTGAATGAGTCTCATTCTTGGTCCTCGAGTTGCTTATAGTGTAGTTGGGGGAACACAAATTATATACAGGAAACAAATCAACAATGGATAAAGAATTAGTGTTCTTTAAAAAGAAAAAAACAGTATGTTGGGTATTTGTAAATTCATTCTAACAAGATTCCTTGGAAGGAGAATTGCATTTTAAAAAAATCAGCCATATGAACAACCATGGCAACAGCAAGTCAAAGTCAATGTTTAAAACATGCCTCCTCAGAGAGGGTGTTCCTGACCACCTGGTCTGCAATAGCACCCACTTTAGTCTTGATCCTTTGACTCTGCTTTATTTTCTTTATAGCACTTATTACTATTAACTATTACATTATCAATCTGTCTGTTTACTGGACATCTTCTTCCATTATAACACAAACTCCTTGAAGGCAGCATCTTTGAGCATCGTTCCCTGCTATTTGCCCAGCACCTGGAAGAGTTCTTGGCCCTGCTTCAGTATATATCTGTGGCATGAATGAATGGTGGGGCTGGTGGCCGTGACTTAAGCGAATGGTACAGATAATGCATGCTCTGTTATCTGGGATCTGCCTGGAGGAGCATTCTTCCTGGAAGAATGTTGGGCTTACCCTCCAAATTATCCATTTGTATTCTGTCTCATCAACCAGAATGTGAACTCCTCACGTTTAGGGACTGAGTCTTCTTACCTACATCCCTGGCAGCCAGCACAAATCTTAGCACATAGTAAGAATGCAATATGGATTCAATGAATAAGTAAAGAGGGCTGGATTCTGGGTTGGAAAAATGAAGAAATCCACATCCTATTTAAACAGAAGAGGTGCCCAAGCTCCCTGGAACTCAGATCCCAAAGGCACGGACTCTATGTGCTCCAAGACGCAGCACACAGCTGACCCCTCACTTGCCATTTCTACCTTTGCCTGGCCCTGCCAGCCAGAGAAAGCTGACCTTGGCGGTGAGATGGTCTGGGAGCTGCCCCAGGGGGCTGTTGGTAAGAAAAGAGCGATCGCTGCCTTACCTGTTGGCTGTCGGGTTCTTGCCTCTTTCAGGTAGTAGAGCGCTTTGTCATAGTCCCCAAGGTGGTAGAAGGCCACACCGGACCGGTAAAGGGCCTTGAAATTCTCCCCTTCTTTCTTTAGGACTTTGAGGCAGTACTCCTTGACTCTCTCATAGTTCACCAGCTCGGCCTGGAGCAGGCAGGCTACAGAGGAAGGGAGCAAAAAGGGAAGGTGCCATCAACACAACAGCAGCAGCCTCTGAACGTCTCTCTTTGGCTCTTCCTCTCGGACCAGTAAAGGTATATATACTGCAGGTGCCAGGGCTTTACAGTGGGCTTCATGCCATGGAATTTGTCATCAAATAATCCTGGGTTCTAGGACGCAGCTTCATCTTCAACAAGCCGTATATACTTCAACAAGCGAGTGACTTGGCCTTGTATTATGGGTTGAGTTGTGCCCCCCACTGAGGCTGGCCAGTGCCTATGTGGGGCCCCTTCAGTCACCTCTGAGTAAACCATCTCCCCTGGAAGCTTTCTCTAACCAGCCATCAGTCGCAGGGCCAGGGTCAGAGTGAGGAAGCTTGCACCTGGAGACTGAGCACCCCGGGGCAGGGAGGGGGCTCATTTGCCTCACCCTAATCCCAGCCCTTCTGAGCTCCCTTGGCCTCTAAAGCAACCTCTACCACTAAAGCATTTAGCAAGCATTGATGGAAGACAAAAAGATGTGTTATACACACTGAAGGAATGTTTCAAAAGGGGGTGGGTGGTGTGGGGAACAGGGTACCTTCTTCAAAGCAAATAAAAGCAGAAACTTGGGAGGTCAAACTGCTGTTTCCTGCCAAGACCTGGCTGGGGACGGGGGAGGCTGCCGATGCTTAGGTCCTTTGCACTAAGGTTTCTCCCACCACGGAAGAACCATCCTCTGGATAGAGGCAAGTCATGGATTGTAATCTTTAGGGGGTCTAACTAGAGCTGTTTTGATTCCTTAAATAACTTCCCAGGGATCTGAACTGATTAAGAGACCAGATCTTCCGTCAAGCATTTTGGACCAAAAAAAAAAAAAACCCCAAACGAGAAACATCCTTTTGCAGACTGAGTGGAAGGTATGAGAACCAGGAAATGGAAGAAAAGCAATCCAGATCGGGAAACTGCCCCACCAGGTTCCACCAGCCACAAAAGCAGAAAGTCAGACTTGTTGACGGAAGCAGCAGGCTACTAATCCTGTGGGCATGGGCGGCGTGGGTGTGGGCGGCTGTGGTCACAGAGAAAACAGAGCTGCTGGCATGCTAGGGTCCATCGTGCCAAGCTGATGCCACCAGCATGCTCCCCTCTCCTCCCTCTGTCATGGAGTCGAGGCCCCTCTGCCCCCTGCCTTGCCCCCACGCTGCTGGAGTCTGCCCTGGTGCTCACACAGCTCTGCAGATGGAGAAGAGTTCTGTCAAGAGCCTTGAACCTCACTGGCTGCTGGCTATCTGTGTGGGACTTGGCTCCAACCGCTGCCCCCAGGGCTAAAGGGGTTCCTATCCGAAACTTCTCTGTGTCCCATCTCATGTCCTCTGTTCTCTGCTGAGTCTTCTTCCTGTCCAGCCCTCCATTCTCAGACAGACACTTCTGTCTGCTGACCTGAGCAGTCAAGACAAAGGACCTTTGCTTCTTTTAAAAACAGGTTTGAATGTCTAAAATTGAGGGGGAAGCAAAAAGGCCTGAAAACAGGAAGTCCTTCCCCTCCCCACCTTGGGCAAAAGAATGATAGCAATCAATTTCCAGGTCTCATTCGGTGAAAATGTCTGGAATTCCCCTGCTGATTGGGTGTGGGCTGTGAGACCTGGCTGTGGACCAGGGTCCAGACCGTGTGGGAGGTGGGACCAGGCAGGTTACAGGGGGTGGAGTCCCTACTGGCATTAGAGGCAGAGCCCAGGAAGATGGAGGAATCTGGGATTCGCTCTAATTCAAATGGGCTGCCTTTCCAAACGTCTGGATGGAGATGGGGAATCAGGTAAGAAAGAAAGGGTGGCAGGCCAGAGCTCTTAAGAAGACCCAGGGTGGAGGAGGTAAGATAGTCTGGACTGCACTCAGCCCTACCTACAGGTAATTTTTGGGCACCTCTCTTGTTTGGGTGGGGAGTTATCTGGGGTGCATATAACAAGCCCATGGGATAAGTAAGATGAGATGTTGGTAGGCACATTTTAGAGCTGAAGAAGTCGAGAAAGACAGGTTGACTAGCAATCTCTCGATGTCCCTTCCACATTCCTCTTCCCGCTACCCAGGCCCTGGGGGCTACAGGAGACCCTCAGAATAGGTCTAAGGGTCTATTGTCCCCCTGCCTTTTCTTCCTCTCAATTATTCATCTCTTACCCTATGCCAGAGGTGGTACTCATCTTTTCATCTTCACAGCAACTCTAGGAGACAGGTTCTATGTTATGCTTCTTTTACTGATGATGAAATCCAGTTCCAGAGAAATTAAGTAACCTGATGGAGGTGGCAGAATTGTGATATCCTCCCACTTCCACCTGGCTGCCAAGACCGTGCTCTTGTCCAGGTATCTGTGGGTCTGCATGTGAAGCCCTTAGAAACCATGTCACTTGGTAAAAGACAGGGCCCCTGTGTAAACTGGCCTCCTCTGTGTCCCAGGATCAACAAAACAAAAAGTGATGCCTAACTTCACCGAGTACCACATAGGGTGCTGGGATGAGGTGATGGACCTAACACTCTGCTCCATCCTGGAGCTGGTACACTGCAGTGGAAAGTAGATGGTACATTATCTCAAATACTGCCATGTGCCAAGTGCTATGAAAGAGAAGTGATGAGTAGGAGCCTCCTGAGGGGGGAGGGGCCCTAAACCAATATCAAGTGTCATGGAAGGGCTTCTTGGAAGAAGTGGTGTTTAAGCTGGGTTCCAAAGGTTGAGTGTCTCTCAACTTCAGCACTATCAATATTTTATTTTTTGTTAGTGGGCTGGGGGTGGGAAATGTCCTGTGCATTGCTGGGTGTTTAGCTACATCCTTGTGTTCTATCAACTAGATGCCAGTTGTAACAAGCAAAAAAATAAATATCTCCAGATATCACCAAACGTCCCCTGGGAGGGGCAGGATCACCCTTGTGTGAGAACCACTGATCTAGGTGGAAAGGAGAAGAAGGGAAGCCCTGTTCCTTTCTATAGGGAACAGGGCTTCCCTGGTGACTCAGACGGTAAAGAATCTGCCTGCAATACAGGAGACCCAGGTTTGATTCCTGGGTTGGGAAAATCCCTTGGAGAAGGGAATGGCAACCCTCTCTAGCATTACTGCCTGGAAAATTTCATGGATTTTTCATGGAAAAATTCCACATAGCCTGGCAAGCTACAGTCCATGGGGTTGCAAAGAGTTGGACACTACTGAGTGATTAACACACACATATGGAAGAGAGAGGGAGAAGGCAACGGCACCCCACTCCAGTACTCTTGCCTGGAAAATCCCATGGACGGAGGAGCCTGGTAGGCTGCAGTCCATGGGGTCGATGCAAGTCAGACACGACTGAGCGGCTTTACTTTCACTTTTCACTTTCATGCATTGGTGAAGGAAATGGCAACCCACTCCAGTGTTCTTGCCTGGAGAATCCGAAGGGACGGGGGAGCCTGGTGGGCTGCCGTCTATGGGGCCGCACAGAGTTGGACACGACTGAAGTGACTTAGCAGCAGCAGCATGGAAGAGAGAGACAAAGAGAGGGGAAAGGAAAAGAATGATAGGAAGGAAGGGAGGCAGGGAGAGAGGGAGGGAGGGAGGCAGGGAGAAAGAAAGACTGATTACACCTATTTGAGGAGCTTTGAGAGGCCATGCCCAGCTGAAGCAGAGAGACTGAAGGGAAGGGTAAAAGGGAATAAAGCTAGAAAAGCAAGATTAAACCAGGACACATGGAACCTTCTGGTTCATGTTGAGGATCTGGGATTTTATTCTTAGGGCAAGAGTGTATTTGAATGATGAAATGATGGTGACTAGGTTGACTGAAATGGAGGCAGAAAGGCAGGAGAAAGGGATTAATATAAGTGGCATCCAGGAGTTAGAAATGACTAGGATTAGGAACCCCCTGAAATATGTTTCCTCTGCTGTTACACTCATGTGCTTAGAGCCCTTTATCCCAGGAGATTTTAGATTGCCATTTTGGATTCATTGATGATCCATGAAAAGTTTTCTTCCACATTGTAGCAACTTGATCTCTGTTTGAATTAAGGTTTAAAATAACAAGTCTCTGTGCTCTACTATGGAGAAGGCAATGGCACCCCACTCCAGTACTCTTGCCTGGAAAATCCCATGGACAGAGGAGCCTGGTGGGCTGCCGTCTATGGGGTCGCACAGAGTTGGACACGACTGAAGCGACTTAGCAGCAGCAGCAGCAATGCTCTACTATACATCAGGGATCAATATGCTAAAGGGTGCTGGGCTGGGAATCAGAAGAGCTGGATTCTAGAATCAGAAGAGCTGGATTCAGTTTTACCACTAGCCAACATTATGCAGATCAGTTTCCCTTTCTGGGCCTCAGTTTCCTACCTGTAAAACAAGGACTCAACTTCATTGAGTAATCTCTACCATGCATCTCAATCTAACAGCTTATAAATATAAACGCTTGCCACCTAATAGAAGGATGAAACTGTCTCACTGGTTCCTCTTCCAAAGGAATTCTGTTCTGTTACTTAGGCATCTTCTGTTGGCAATGACCATCAGAACTGGTGGGAAGTGCAAGAAAGGGCTTGTCTAACACAATTCCGCCACTTCCCTGTGGAGATTTGTTTGGGCACAGAGACTGGATGATGTTCGGATGTGGTCTTTCCAAGCCAACACTCTGGATTTTTTCCTGCAGGATTTTTCCCTGCAGGGAATGAGCGCTGCCACTGTCGGCCAGTCTCTGCAGAGGAGACGGTGGACTTGGGAAGGCAGGTCTCAGGCTGGATGGAAAGGGGGCTTGTCCTTGCCTGTGACCTCGGTGCATATTTGGATCTGAGGATGCAGTTATTAGGTGGGTAGGGAGACAGGTGGAGATGGGCCTGGGCTCCCAGACCACCTTATCTATTGATAGAAGCCCTTTTGAAAGAAGTATTTTGAACTTTCTGGTTTGGGGTCTTCTGACAAGTTTGAATAAATGCTGCATCCTGGAACCAGCCAAGCAGGGGAGAATTAAGACAAGCTTCCCTTCATACCTGGAAAGGAGTGCCTTCCCTGAGCCTAACCTGGTGACAGCAATGGTGGCTGGTGCAACTTACAAGAGACAGGCACATCTGGAGGACAGAGTTGGGGCTGTGAATCCTCAGTTACGCCTCCCATGTGGAGACTCCTCTTCCACTGCCAACCCTGGGGAGTTAGGGTATGGTTTTATGAAAAGAGCTTGGCAGGCTTTCTTAGCTCCATAGAGGAGCCTGCAGTAGGAGCATGTTAGAGAATCAGGAACTTGAAGAACCCTTTTGTACAAACACTCACACACTCAGACAGAGGAAATTGTAAGTTAGGTGTTGCCCAAGGCAACCACGCCGAGACCTCTGGCTAAAACATGTCAGGCTCTCTTGGCTCCAACACTTGTTTTGCTTCTGTTTTTTCTGGTGCATGCAGGGCATGGTGACAGCCTGGGCAAAATGCCACTTGTTGGCATGAGATGAAGGGAACTAGATGGGAGGCGGAAGACCAAGTTCATGGAGCCTTTGGTTTTCTTCTGACAGTTGATTCACTGCCCTTACCTGCTGGACAAAAGGGGAGCATGGGCTGGATGGGAGGAAAGGAAAGACCTACCAAGGGCCAGGAGTGAGGAGGAGGAGCCCGCTCCCCAAGGCTGCCTCGCCATTAGGAGTTGAATTGTGTCCTCCCCACAAGGTATTTTGGGAGTCCTAATTCTCCGCACCTTAGAATGTGATTCCTCATGGAGAGATGGTCTTTACAGAGGTGCTCAGTTGCTTTAGTCATGTCTGACTCTTTGCAACCCCATGGACTGCATCCCACCAGTCTCCTCTGTCCGTGGGATTCTCCAGGCAAGCATTCTGGAGTGGGCTGCCATTTCCTTTGGCAACCTTCTTACATAGACAGTCAAGTCAAAATGAGGTCAGCGGGATGGACCCTAATTCAATATGACTTATAAAAAGGAGAAATCTGAACACAGAGACAGACCCACACAGGAGAGATGATGTGAAGAAATATGGGGAGAAGATGGCCACCTACCAGCCAAGGAATGCTGGAGGCCACCAGGAGCTGGAAGACAGGCCTCGAACAGATTCTCCCTCACAGCTCTCAGAAGGAACCTTAGGAGACTAATACACCTTGCTGGTCTCTTCTTTTGGAAGCAGGCCTGAAAAGTGGCTATTACATTCCTGGGGGAAATTTTCCCAAACCAAACGATCTGAGCCATTTTCAAATTGATTTCAAGGGGCGTTGGCATAGCAGTCAAGTGGAAAGAGCTTGGATCTAGAGAGAGGTGACACTCAGGACATTTCACAGCTGGTCTAGGTCACGACCACTCTGAACAGGCTCAGGGGACTGTGCCAGTCCTGGCTGCAGATTACGGCAGCATCTGGAGACAGAGTTCTAGGCTGGAGTCCAAGCTCCAACACGGGCTAACCCAGGCCCTTGGGCAGGTTACTTCATCTCCCTCAGCCTCCTTCTCATGCGTTAAATGAAGATAATAATACCTACTTTGCAGGAACTCCTGTGATGATAAAATGAGGTAATTAACGTATGTTATATGCCTCACACAGCGCCAGGCACAAAAACTGATTGTCATAAATGCTCGTTCTTTAGGAAATCACTGGTCAAATGTGGTTTCCCCAGCAACATGTATGTTAATCAGAGAAAATCTCCATTCCGAATCCTGCACACACAGTGCAGGAAACTATAGCCTAATTTAAAGCAAATTTTCAAGAATAGGTCAGACACATATTGGAAGGTAATTTAGAGGGTCTTCTTTAGCATCTTGATTCCTTTTTTAAAAAAGGAATTGAGGTGAAGTTGACAAAATATTTTGTTGGTTTCGGGTGTACAACCTAGTGATTTGATATTTGTATACACTGCAAAATGACAGAGGGTCTTTCTATGGCATAGCAATGGAAATTTAGTGTGTGCAGTGAAATGATGGGCATTTTTACTTATTAGACTTCATACCCAGGACTGCTACGACCCACCCAATTTCACCTTTCCATAAAAATGCTGATTTTCCTCTCAGTGTACATGAATACTTAAGAGTTCTGAAAACAACTTTCTTCTCTTGATTCTTTTTTTTCTTTTTGGACATTTATGTTGCCTCTACATTTTAGATACTGAAGTAGCTTTATGATAAATATACTCATGGAGGTTTTGTTTATGGTAAATATAACCTATAATCCCAGGGTTATAATTACTAGGTCAGGGTGTGTGACTGTGTGGCCTTTGCCACGTAACACACAGATCTTTCCTCTCAACAGTGGCTGTTTAGTTAAAGGTTTGGGCCCTCCCAAATGCCTAGGAATCTTCATTACAGAAATCATCTATGTTTGGCTTGCTTTTATTTCACTGGGTTGTGGGGAGGGCAAAGAAGACAGCTGGGAGGAGATGGGCCATCTCCAGTTTGCCCAAAGAGATGTCTACTTTCTAAGGGGCACAAAGAATTTAAAAGCAGACCTGAGTTACTAGGGTGGAATCCTGTAATCCACTTTTCTTTTTTTTTTGATGCTGACTACTCTTGGCCAGTTGTGTGGCCTTAGAAAGTGACTGGCCCTCTCTGAGACTCGGTTTCCTTGTCTCTGAAATAAAGATAGTGACTCTGTCAACCTCACTGGTCTGTTCTGAGGATGCAGTGAGAAACTGCCACACAGCTGGGTGCAGTGCTGTGCACTCAGTCGTGCCCAACTCCTTGCAACCCTGTGGCCTGCAGCCCGCCAGGCTCCTCTGTCCACGAGATTTTCTAGGCAAATATTCTTGAGCGGGTTGCCATTTCCTACTCCTGGGGATCTTCCCGACCCAGGGGCTGAATCTCCTGCGTCTCCTGCACTGCAGGCGGCTTCTTTACCCACTGAGCCATGAAGGAAGCCTGGGCGCAGGGCCAGACCCATGGCACATACTCATGGACATGAGCTGATTCAAAGATCAGCCAAAAATGCTCCACCCACAAACCTGTGCAGCAAGGGCAGAGCCCTACCCCAATTTCTCATTTTTCGTTTCCTGGTCTTAGATGTACATAAACTCACACTTGACCCAAACGTTTCCCATATCTAGGTTTGATGCTTAATCTTACTTACCGGTTTTCTTTTTGAAAGTGTGTTTGGGGGGGAGGTGGGTGGGTATACGCAGAGAGCATAATAAAAGCAGCTTTGTAGCCAGAAAAGGAGGCTTAGGGAAAGAATGGGGAAGGATTCTGGGACTATTTTCTTTTCACTTATAGATTAGATAGCCTCTGAATCCACAGTTGGTTGTACGCTCCCCCCTCCACCCATCTACACCCTTAAACTGCAGACAGGAATCCTGCCTCCTGCCTACTCTCAGCCCTTCTCTCACCACAAGTGGATGACTGGAAACCACCGTCTGTATTTCACTGATAGCTTTACGGATGGCGTAGCAGACAGACCCAAAGTTGCTGGGCTCCCCTGGAGTCCTAACAATTTGGAAAAGCTAGGAGCTCTGAAAGCCAGATGTGGAAGAAAAATGAACAGGTCTGGTTCCTGACTCTACAGAGCATGAGATGGCCTTTGAGGGAGGAGGGAAATATTTTTAGTAGAGAAGTGGCTGGCCAGTTTCGGTGCCTCTGAGTTAGCTGATTCAAGACAATGTCCCCAGCACTGGCACTCACCCGGTGTCCTTGGGTTAAAAGAGCTCGCCTCTCAGAGATTTGGTTTTGAATTGGGTAAAAATAAAGATCAAGCAGTAAAGAATCCACCTTTTAATGTGGGAGACCTAGTTTCGATCCCTGGGTTGGGAAGATCCCTTGGAGGAGGGCATGGCAACCCACTCCAGTATTCTTGCCTGGAGAATCCCCATGGGCAGAGGAGCCTGGTGGGCTACAGTCCATAGGGTCACAAAGAGTTGGACACGACAGAGTGACTAAGCACAGCATAGCACAAAGGTAATTACAGCTGCTGTCTACTTTGAGGGGGGGCTTCCCACGTGGCGCTAGTGGTAAAGAACCTGCCTGCCAGTGCAGGGGACATAAGGAACATAGGTTCAATCCCTGGATTGGGAAGATTCCTTGGAGGAGGCCATGGCAACCCACTTCAGTATTCCTGTCTGGAGAATCCCATGGACAGAGGAGCCTGGCGGGCTACAGTCCATAGGATCACAAAGAGTTGGACTGAAGTAACTAAGCATGCAAGCATATAGGCACACACACACACGCGTGCATGCACGACTTTGAAGGCTTGTGTGCAGGATGAGAAAAGTCAGGGTTTCTCAAGCGCCAGGCCCTGACATCTGACGAGTGTTACTCATTAAATCATCCATGCTAACTAATCATCATTAGTTAACATGGAGATTCTCAGGCCCCATGTCCAGCAATGCAGCTTCTAAAGGTCTAGGGAAGAACCCTGTAATTCAGTTTTTCACTTTTTTTTTTTTTTTTTTTTAAATTCTGGCGTTTTTTTTTTTTTTTTTTTTGCCATGTTGCACCGATGTGGGATCTTAGTTCCCCATGGAGGGATTGAACCTGTGCCCCCTGTGTTGAAAGTGCGGCATCTCAACCACTGGATCACCAGGGAAGTCCTTGGAATCCACATGTTTAATAAGTCCCCAGTGGGCACCTGCAGGTGGGCCACCTCACCTGAGTTAGTGCTTTACATTCTAGCATTTTCAATGTATGTTTCCTAAGGAACATCCATTGTTAAACCATGAGAGTCCAGAATAGCTACTGGGAGCCCCAGGATTACCCCAAGGGCAAACAGGTCCCAGAAGACCTTCAGTTCAGTTCAGTTCAGATCACACCTAAGCAAACAATTGTTCTTAGTCAACATATGACATTAAGGGTTATTTTCTTCTTGGTGATTACAGACTTCTGACTGGTGAACAGAAGCCCAGGTCAAGGAAATGAAGAAACAGGGAGAAGGCTGACATGCTTCATGATGAGCTCTGGAGAATCCAGCCCTGCACCAGGAGATGGTATTCATCTATCCTCCTAGAAAGGGTAATAAGAGTAAGAGCTGGTAACCTTGATCAAGCATGAATGGGCCAGGCAGTATTCTGAGCATTAACTTGTTTAATCCTGACAACACCCTGTGAGGTAGGTTCTAGTATTTTAATCATTTTCCAGATGGGGAAACTGAGGCCCAAAGACGTTCAGTCACTTGCCAAAGGTCACAAAGCTAAATAAGTGTCAGGGCTGGGATTGATTCTAAGCTACCTGTCACTTAAGACCATGCTCTTAAGCATTACCCACAGTGCTCTCCTAGAATGTTCAACTGCCTATAATGAATTTTAATTCAGTTCCTTCATTAGGCAGCTTTGAGGCTTGAGTTCTGCTTCTTGTCAGGTGTAACTGTGGAACCCTGATGGAGACTGCGTTCATTTTATTTGCATACTTTATCTGTACGCACATCATTTGGAAGCTTCCTATGTAACTCTCCAGGACCCTCTACTCCTCTTGTTTCTCTGCCTTCAAAGACAAAAACAAACAAACAAAACCAAGTGCAGAGTTTCCACCAAGGCTTCTCTCTTTTATGTTCTAAAACCACCTGCATCTCCGGTTCCATTGAGAGTCGACTGTGATACTAATAGGGTCGATGTGACACGTCTCTGGTTTCTTCCTGAAACAACATCTATCTTAGCTGCCGCTGGCAAGACTAACCCCAATGATACTATTTTTTAATTCAAATTTTTATTGAGATAGTTTTAGATTCACACAGTTTGTAAGAAATAATACAGAGATCCCTCGCACCGCTTACCCAGTTTCCCCAATGATAATATCTTAATAAAACCACAGTATAATATATTGACTATCATGTTGACACTGATACAATCCACAGGTTTTATTCAGATAGTCCAACCTTGTTGTTGTTTCTCAGTCACTAAGTCAGGTCTGACTCTTTGCATCCCCATGGACTGCAGCATACCAGGCTCCTCTGTCCGCTATCTCCTGAAATTTACTCCAACTCATGTCCATTGAGTCAGTGATGCTATCTAACCATCTCATCCTCTGCCTCCCCCTTCTCCTTTTGCCATCAAGCCCTCCCAGCCATCAGGGTATTCTCCAATAAGTCAGCTCTTTGCATCAGGTGGCCAAAGTCCTGCAGCTTCAGCTTCAGCAACAGTTCTTCCAATGAATATTCAGGGTTGATTTCCTTTAGGGCTGACTGGCACAGACTGGTGTGTGTGTATGTTAGTTCTATGCCATTGATCACAAAAATAGTTTCCTCTGTCTATCCCCAAAAGTTGTTACAGAACAGTTTCATCAAGAGTCCCTCCTGTATACCCACCTCCTTTTTCACCCCTGACAACCAGTAATCTGTTCTTCGTTTGTAAATTTCGTCACTTCAAAGTGTTATATAAATGGAATCATATAGTATGAAGTTGTTGGAAATTAGCTTTTATTCACTCAACATAACGTGCCTTGAGATGCATCCAAGCTGTTCCAAGTATTGATAGCTCACTCCTTTTCATTGCTGAGTAGTATTCAATGGTGTGAGTGGACCAGACTTTGTTAAACTGTTAATTTGTTGAAGGACAGCTGGGTCATTTCCAGTATTGGGTTATTATCAGTGATGCTGCTACGAAGAGTCATGGACAGCACTGTCTCTCACCATTTAGTATGATGTTAGCTTTAGTTTCTTTGGTAGATGCTTTTTATCAAGATCAGGTAATTTCCCTCTTTTCACACTTGCTGAGAAATAACTAGTTTTCTAAAACCTGTAAATTATAAATCACAGCACACCCCTGCATAAGGGTAACAACTTCACAGAACACGTGTGCTTCGTGCTTAGTCGCTCAGTTGTGTCTGACTCTTTGCGCCCACATGGACTGTAGCCCGCCAGGCTCCTCTGTCCACGGGGATTCTCCAGGAAAGAATACTGGAGTGGGTAGCCTATCCCTTCTCCAGGGGAAATTCCTGGCCCAGGAATTGAAATGGGGTCTCCTGCATTGCAGGCGGATTCTTTACCAACTGAACTACCAGGGAAGCCCAAAAGTGCAAGTCGACAGAACATGTAGGGAGGCCTTTTTCTAATGAAGCCAGATCTACGGGTATGATCAACAAGTGGAACCTTTCATTTTCCAAAGAGTGAAATCATTTTTTACAGCCAGAGACTCAGCTCATGCCCATCAGTGTGGTTATTTTGACACATATCTTCTTTGCCTTCCAGACAAGCATGTGCAGCATCTTTGGGGGTTTAAAGCATCTTTAAAACCCCACACAGAAAAACTAAATCATACTGGTTTACATACATTGTATTCTCAGTAAGTAGCAATACCAAACACTTGTATAGTGTTTCACGACTCATCTGACCTTGACAGTGACTCTGGGAAAACAGGCTTATGTGTCTTGCATCTAAGAGCTGAGACTGAAAGTGAAGTGATTTGTTAGGGCCATTTGATTTTTAGAAAAAGAGCTAGGATTGTCTAAGCCCAAGTCCACATTGGCTCTGGTGGGCAAAGAGACCTAGACTCACAGATCCCCAAAGGTCTTTTCCAAGTCTAAGGCACTAAGAACATATGATAATGGGAAGCTGGCTGACTCAGGGAGCCAGGACCCTTCAGGGGGCAGTATCTTCATTCTCACCATAATTGCCCTCCCTGGCACCTAGGTAGAGTTCCCCCACTACTACTGATGCTGCTCTCACAACCACAAGTCATTTGGCTTTATTTCATGGGATAAATCTCCTAGGATTCCATTCATATTAATTTCTGACCTTGTATTTTTCCAGTTCTAGCACATGCTTTGGAGAAGGCAATGGCACCCACTCCAGTACTCTTGCCTGGAAAATCCCATGGACAGAGGAGACTGGTAGGCTGTAGTCCAGGGGGTCACTAAGAGTCAGGCACGACTGAGCGACTTCACTTTCACTTTTCACTTTCATGCACTGGAGAAGGACATGGCAACCCACTCCAGTGTTCTTGCCTGGAGAATCCCAGGGACAGAGGAGCCTAGTGGGCTGCCGTCTATGGGGTCGCACAGAGTCGGACACGACTGAAGTGATTTAGCAGCAGCAGCAGCAGCAGCAGCAGCACATGCTTGCCCTGGATTCAAATAAACATTGCCAAGTGTTTCTTGCATTTTGTTTTAGCAGCATTATTTTTGGAGGTCTCTTCTTTTCACCATTCCCAAGTTGCCCTTTTCCCCCTGCACTTTGTAGTCTTCAGATGGATGCCCCCAGTGTTCAAGGGCTGCTGTACGCCTCTCATGATAATCCTGGGTACAGACTCTTCATAAACTTATTTTATGAGAACTCATTCACCACAGGCTGTGCCAGGGCTTCATAAAGAAATGGAGATATTCAAAAGATATTGATATCTTCAGGGAGTTCATATTCTTATACCCTTATAGTCTTTATACCCTTGTTGACCAGTACTTGGCTTACAAAATGGCAAGCAGAAGAACGAAGGTGAAAAGACACTCTAAAATCTTATAAGCTAAAGGCTTATGTTGACAGTCCTTTAAGGTCCCCAACCTTTTTAGCAGCAGGGACCAGATTTACAGAAGACAATTTTACCTTGGACTTCGCGGTGGGGGTGGGGTGGGGTGGGGTTGGGGGGGGATGGTTTCGGGATGATTCAAATGCATTACATTTATTGTGCACTTTATTTCTATTATGATTATATCAGCTCCACCTCAGGTCATCAGGCATTAGCAGAGGTTGGGAACCCCTGTGATGGATACTGGAATCCACTCAAGAGTTGTAATGTCAAAGTCTGAGGTCAGTTCAGCCTTCTGTTGCCTGTCACGTGCTCCTGTTCATGAAGGAAGTAGACTTGGGTGCTACGGCATCTTATCTATGAGTTATCCCATCCCCAGCCCCCTCCTCCTACATGACTTCATTGTGGTATATACGCAGAGAGGAGTGAGCAGGAGGCAGAAGGTAGGCTAGGATTATTGTTTGCCTTCATTTGCACCCTGTCGGGTTAGAAGTGGACTCTGAAAGAACCAGTTGGGCCATTTGGAATGTGATGATGGGTATATACCCAGATAGATTCAGAAGAAACCCATTACCTGAGGTTATCTTTATCTTGTCAGCTCTGGCTAGTACCCATGTCATGCCCATTGGCAGGAATTCTGAATCAGGATGGGGGAAAAGAATCTCAGAAGCCAAAATGCCATCCTGTACTCTTTTTAGACTTTAAAAAACACCTCTCCTGTTCTGATCATCTCTCCCACCATTCTTCCATGGCACCAGATATGTTTGGGGATAAGTTAGTTAATAGGCACACATGTAGCAGAAAGAACACTTCTGTGGCTTCTCTGTGGCAGCATTGTGCATATTAGCAAAGTGTTGGAAATAACTTATAGATCCACCCGTAGGAGACTGGTTAAATAAATAATGGGGGCACCGGTATAAGAACATGACATGGATATTAAAATCACGCTGTAGAAAAACAGATAATGACACTGAGAAATGTTTTTAGTGGAAAACATTGGTGAAAAAACTTGTTAACATTTGTGCAACCCAAACACTGCACAACCAAGTACAACCCAAATCTTGTGAAAAAAAAAAAAAAAAATGTGTACTTATGTATCAGGGGGAAGAATTTGTACTAACAGGCATCAGAGTTCATCTTAGGGGAGAAATGATCTTTTTTTAGAATACCCTCATCAACTGTGATTTTATTTTTTTAAAGAAATCACCTCTGCCCATTATGTCTTCAAAGAGAGCAGGGGGAGACCCTGGGAGGAGAGACGCAGTGAAGGCTGTTGAAGGGTTTCCTGAGCAGAAAGCACTGACTGTTCGAGAAGTGCCCATATGGAGAGACCCAGGATCACAAGAGGACCCGAGGCATCATGGCAGAGGAGTGCCTGTAAGCTGGGATTAAAGGGAGGCTCCAAGAAACAGGGCTTCCCAGGTGGCACGAGTGGTAAAGAACCCACCTGCAATGCAGGAGACTTAAGAGACGTGGGTTTGATCCCTGGGTCAGGAAGGTCCCCTGGAGGAGGGCATGGCAACCCACTCCAGTATTCTGGACTGGAGAATCCCATGGACAGAGGAGCCTGGCAGGCTACAGTCCATGGGTCACAAAGAGTCAGATGTGGCTGAAGCAACTTAGCACGCATGCCAAGAAACACCTGCGAGGGCTTTTATTCCCAGGACCCCTGATCAAGCCCAGGGGCTTTCCTCATCTGACAGTGGAAGGCAGCTCAGCAAGCTGGCTCCAGCACAGGGCACCAGGGGACAGGCAAAGTGGGCAGGAGGCTGCTGGCTTAGCACCCTCTCTCCCTCTCCCAGGGGCCTCGACTTCCTCCACAGCCTCCTCTCCCCAGCCCGTCAGTCCCGCTTTCTTGCTTGCGAAGCTCCCCAGGGAACCCAGCAGATCACAGAACGAATCTTCTCTTCCTGGAACATCCTTGCTCTCTGCTCTCAGACTCTGAACTGGTCTGACTTGTGAGAGAGTCCGAGGTTCTTTCTCTGCTAGTTCAGTTCAAAGAACGGGTCAGAGCATCCTGGGGCGGAGGATGGAAAGGGGTGGAGAACAGACACCATCTATCTGAGGCTTATTTGCCCGCACAATCTCAGGCCAGAGACATGTCTGCCTAGAACCCCGCAGTTTCTAAATGTTACAAGTCAATGGCTTGACTTATACCCTGAGAAAATGGAAGCAGGCACAAACCTTAGGGGTCCCATGGCCCTTGGTCCTGGAGGAAATCAGCTGCCTTTCAGAGGAAGCCTGGTGGATTATTGTTCACCCAGCCTCGTGGGCCCAGGTAGGAAACACCCACACCAAAGGCTGTCGGTTCACATCTTGCTCACCTCCTCTGCCCTGCAGACACTTAAGAGCTGAGACTTGCCCTGATCCCTCTTTTGCTCACTTGCTTCCCATATTCCCCCAGTCTCCTTTGCTGAGTCCTTTGTCCTCCCCTCTTGCCCACTTTCCTGCCACAGCACTTACTGGAGTAGGAGTTAGATTTACACATGAAAGAGAAAGTGAAGTCACTCAGTTGTGTCAGACTCTTTGCAACCCTATGGGCTGTAGCCTACCAGGCTCCTTCGTCCACGGGATTTTCCAGGCAAGAATACTGGAGTGGGTTGCCATTTCCTTCTCCAGGAGGTCTTCCCAACCCAGGGATTGAACCCAGGTTTCCCGCATTGTAGGCAGACGCTTTACCGCCTGAGCCACCAGGGAAGCTAGATTTACACATAGCCATCACCTATTAAGCATCAGTTATGTGCTAGGCACTGTAGTGGGCATGTGTGCATGTATCCTTTAATTTCAATCATCACAGTCTGATCTGGTGCATATTATTGCTCCCATGCTATAATGGAAACAGAAGCTTGTCAAGATTGGGACTGTACCAAGGTTAATGGAGGAGTAGATGGGAAGTCAGGGGTCAAAGCCAGACCCTCTTATGCTAAGTAAAGTTCCTTTCCATTAGGCCTCCTTGCCCTTAGGTTTTCTGGGGTCTAAGTCTGTGCCCGCCTGTTTCTCTGTGCTTCTCTGCTTCCTCTCTTCACCCCACTACCCCATTTTCACTGGCACACACAGGGACACAGCCTTTCTCTCCCTGGAGGTGTCAGAGACACAAGTTCCAATGACCAGGTGGCATCTGCAATCTGAGGTTCGGGTCCATTTGAGAAAGGAGCTAAGTTCTGACTCCGCACAAGCAATAGGCCCAGAATCACATCCTGGTCCAGATGTGCTCAGGACCTGGCCGAGACTCCTCAGGGCTCTCCAGTCTTAAGCCAAGGGTAGCAACTCTCCGAGATGCTACAGCTTAGTTAGCAACTGTTTCCTGAAATGCTTGGCCCCACCACTCCCAGCTCATTTCTTAAAAGCCTTTTACGGGCTCCATCTGAACTTCCTGGTCTAAGGTAGCTAGTTTTGCCAGATTTCCTAGGGTGAATGACAGCCTGCTAAGAATCAAAGTCTGAATTTTGGAATAATCTGAGAAGATCTAGCAGCAATAGGTAATATCTGGTGCCATCACTTTAGATTCCATCGCCCAGGTAGTATTTTAAGGAGGCTTCCAACCCCACTCTCGTTCCTCTCAGAGACCCTCTGTCTGACTCTCACTCTGCAAGACTGTGGGTTCCTTTATTTTGGTTTACCTTCATATTTGCAAGGTTACCTTGGAAATCTTGGTTGAGATCTTTCATGCCTATTTGTCAGCACGTATCAGTAAACTAGAACAAAAGGGAGCTTGTTTCCTGTTTCCTTTCTAAATCTGCTTGCTTCCAGAAGAGAGAGAGGCTAGAGGAGAGTGGGGGTGGGGTGGGGACACTAGACAGTTTTCAAAATCCTAGACGGCTCAACACTTCTGAAAGGGGACTTGGAGGGCATCTGACCCAACACCTTGCTGTTTACATATGAGGAAACTGAGGCTCGGAGTGACGTGACCTTTCCAAAATCACAGTGCAAGTGAGCAGCAGAGTCTAGATGAGAACCCTGCTCCCACAACCCCATGCCATGTTTTGAGGAGAACACAGTGGGTTTGAGATTTAACAGCCATGGCAAGCATCCAATAAGGATCTGATGAGCCAGTGAGCTTCCTTCCGGGTGCTGTTTCTGAGCTACTGACAGGGCAGGATTTCCTAGACTCAGGGGCCGAAAAGAATCTTGGTCATGGACCACCGATACGGTCCCTTCCTCTACACCAGAGGCACATCACAACTGCTCAGGACCAGTCTGTATCACAAGCTCTGACTCAACTTTCTTCCCTATCTCACCAGCAGATTCACACCATCACTCATGTGCTGCCATCCCCCTGCTGTGGGGGTACCATGCTGCCAGGACCTAGCCCTGTGTGTGCTTTGGGGTGATGGGCACTGCAGAAAGGATAAGTCATAAGATGGGATAATAAGAGAAAGTTTGGGGCCTGGGATAATTTTGCTTGACATCTTATGTGTCACATTCTGACATGATTAGACAAGACTCAGGTAATATCCAGAACAGCATTAAAAATTATGTGTATAAGGTGGGGTTTTTTTAGGGGGAAAATAAAAGAAGCAAAACTATGCATAATCTTTCCACACAGATAATCCTGTCATCGTTTTTCGTTAAAAATAAAAATAATAATGCATATACTTAGAAAAGTCATACACTATAGAAAGATTTAGAAGAAAAAGTTAAAAAAGGAACACAGAGGAACCTTAAATGCATATGACTAAGTGAAAGAAATTAGACTGAAAAGGCTACACACTGTACGATTCCAACTATAGGACATTCTGGAAAAAGCAAACGATGGAGCCAGTAAAAAGGTCAGTGGCTGCCAGGGGTTGGGGTGGGTTAAGAGATGACGAGGAAGCACATGGAGGACGTTGAGGGCAGGGAAAGCACTCTGTATGGCACCACTGTGACAGGGGCATGTCATCATACACTTGTCTAAGTCCACAGAATGTACAACAGGAGAGAGAACCTTGAAGTAAACCATGCACTTTTGGTGATCGTGCTGGGTCAATACAGATTCACCATCTGTAACAAACATACCACTCCAGGGCAGGTTAGGCATGTATGGGAGCAGGCAGTATACGAGAAATCTCTGTTCCTTACCCTCAGTTTTGCTATAAATCTTTAGGGTTAGTCGCTCAGTCATGTCCGACTCTTTGTGACCCTATGGACTGCAGCCTGTCAGGCTCCTCTGTCCATGGGATTCTCCAGGCAAGAATACTGGAGTGCGTTGCCATTCCCTTCTCCAGGTCTATAAACCTTTAATTGCTCTAAAAACAATGAAGTCATAATCATCAAAAAGAAAAGGAAAAACGTCCAGTTCTGTATTCAAACGAACAGCTTCACTTGCATAATTCAGATAATCTTCTTGAAAGCAAATACTGTACTAGTGTATATGCTGATGCTAGTTTATACTTTTTAAACACTATTCTGCATTCTGCCTTTTTTCAAAAAAGGTTTTTATTTATTTATTTTTGGCTGAGCTGGGTCTTCGTTGCTGCATACAGGCTTTCGCTGGTTGTGGTGAGTAAGGCTACTCTCTAGTTGTGGTGCGTGGGCTTCTCTTTGCGGTGGCTTCTCCGGCGACAGAGCACAGGCCCTAGGCGTGCAGGCTTCAACAGTTGCAGCAGGTGGGCTCAGTAATTCTGTGTCTGGGCTCAGCAGTTGCAGCTCGTGGGCTCTAGGGCACTGGCTCCGTAGTTGTGGTCCATGGGCTTAGTTGCTCCGTGGGATGTGGAATCACCTCGGGCCAGGGATCAAACCCGTGTCCCCTGCATTGGCAGATGGATTCTTAACCACTAGACCACCAGGGAAACCCCTGCCTTTTCACGTAATGATAGATTTTGGAGACTGGTTCCTATCCATCCACATAGAGCTCTCCCATTCTGGGTAATGGCCACCCAGTTTAGAAAGAATGGAGAATTATTCTTTGCAGAGCGGGAAAGGACCTCCGATATTCTGGACTCCAACCCTCAGACATCAGAAAACTTGAAGCAAGATCCTTTGATTCCAGGCAGCTGACCAGTGAGAGACAGAACTTGCTGTCTGTATCACTCCATCAAGTCACACTTCTGCTGTGTTCTCGATGGGGACGTCTGAAGACAAGTGAGGGAACTTGGCCTGCAAAGAACGGCCGTCACATTCTTCTCATCAGAAACACTTTTGTTTTATTAGCAAGTGCTTTTCTTTTTGTGGATGACCTGCATTTGGGGAACTGTTTGAGTGTGTGTGTTTGAAACAAAATGGGATAGATACTGAATGTAGAAACCATGCATCAAGAGACTTTTCCTAGTATCTACTAGGGATACTATTCAAGGATCCCTTTGAAAATTGTTAGAATTAGTGGGAATTTCCTTCACTGGGCAGTTCCCTCTTCTTATTTCTTTTTATTTTATGTCTATCTATTATTTACTTGGCTGCACCAGGTCTTCACTGTGGCATGGGATCCCGTTCCCTGACCAGGGATCAAGCCTTGGTCCCCTGGCATTGGGAGCATGGAGTCTTAGACACTGGACCACCATGGTATTCCCCTCACTTCTTTTTTTAAAAAATAATTTTATTTATTTATTTTTGACTGTATGGGGGTCTTCATTTCTGCGTGGACTTTTCTCTAGTTGCAGAGAGCAGGGGATACTCTCCATTTGTGTTGCACAGGTTTCTCACTGTGGTGGAGGCTTCTCTTGGTGCAGAGCATGGGTTCTAGGGCACTTGGGCTTCAGTAGTTGTGGCACATGGGCTCATTCACTGTGGCTCCCAGGCTCTCGAACACAGGCTTAAGAGCTGTGGTGCCTGGGCCCAGTTGCTCCACCGCATGTGGGATCGTCCCAGACCAGGGGTCGAACCCGTGTCTCCCGTATTAGCAGGTGGGCTCTCCACCACTGAGCCACCAGGGAAGCCCCCCACTTCTTTTTTCTATTTTTCTGTCTTTCTCCTAAACACCCCCATTGACTTCAAAGGCTAACTTATACTTCAATACTTTATAGTTTATAAAGTACATTCATACATTATCTTCTTGCTTCTCACCCTTACCCTGTGAGTTAAGCTGGCATGATTATACCCATTTAGCAAGTGAGGAAACTCAAGACTAGAGGTCTTGTGACCAGATTAAGTTCACGTATGTAGTGAATGTGCCACCAGCTGTCACATGAGTCTCCTTCAGTTCCCGTCCCACTATACACAGAGCCAACTGGACTGCTTACTGCTGGGGGAGGGGTTGTTTTCATTTCTTGGGACACGAGGTTTTGGATCCCAAAGTTAGAACTTATCAGTCAGTCACAAAAACACAAACTTAAAAATAAATACTACTTTAAAGGATGTTAGGAGAGCAAATGTTCCATGCCACACAGAATAATATTGTGTCCAATCTCATTTAGCACTTAAACCGGAACATATTTTTAAATGATGGGATCATTACTCTCATGACATTAAAACTGACCAGGTCTGCAGTAATGCATTTGGACAAGTCCAGATGTTCCTCTTCTAGTGGGTCATTTTCCTTATTGTATCCACAAAACTGATCACTGAAAAAGTAATGGCTGAAATGAATTCCTACTCTTAACAGATCCACTTAAATTTCTCAAGACCTCTTAACTAGAATTTACACACTCTGGATAGAGGGGCATAACACGGTTCATTAGAAATTGTGACTCATCAGATTCTTATTCCTCTCTGTCCGTATAAATTCAAGTCTCCTTCCTAGTGACATAGAACCTGGTGCAGAGTACAGGACACTTTCCCCTTAACCACCCAGGATGGTCATGAAATGGGAATCCTAAACATACAAGGCACATCACGGTAAAAAAAAAAAAAAAAAAGTAGTGACTTTTTTTTCATTAAAATAAAAAGAGGAATAATTTACAGACGACAAAACTGGAGGATGGGCAAGCGAGTTGCCCTAAAAATGTCAAGGGTTTCCCTTGTTACACTGATGAGATGTATTCTGTGTTGCTTCAAAAGGTAGATAGACTACGAATGGATCGATAGAAATTTCCAGGAGGCAAATTTTTGTACCTAAGAAAGAAACTTCTAAAGATGGAGGGTGTGGGGTGAGTGTTTAGAATTATAGGCTTTCAAATTAGGGACCTGGCAGATGAGAAATTCCAGTTTGCCATATACAACTATGTGACCACGGGCAAGGGACTTAACTGTTCTGAGCTTGGATTTTCTGTCTCACAAAGTTATATAGGTATATATGTAAGTTCAGTGACCTTGTCTGTGTACCCAGCTCTCAAGCCCAGTGTCTAGCGCCTATTAGTTGCTCAATTAATATTAATGAAATGATTGAATTTCTTGTATCCTTTATATGAGACACATGCTGGGATAAGCATTTTCATTCCTTTCAAACACATTCATGGAAAATCTACTGGATGCCAGAAACTGGGCCCTCACGGCAGTCTTTACTGCCATTGCTGTGACTTTCATTATCATTGTAGCTGTTGTTTTGTGGTGGTGGTTGCTAAATAAGTCACTTTAGGTAGTGGTGAGTATCCCTATTTTTGGAAGTGTCTAAGCTCATGTTGATGACAAGGTGGTGATGTTGACAAGGAAATTCACACACCACTGTAAGGGTCATATCCAAATCTGAAATCATAATTCTGATTTTACATAACACTCAAGCTAGCTAGTTAGCACTTCCTTAGCACTTTCATTTTTTACACACAGACACACTGCAGAAGGGAAACCTTTGCTCCACAGTCTTCCTCTGTGTAATGTTGTCTGTAATTTGAGTGCTGTTTTAAACTCCTTTTGGCTGAACAAGAAGAGAAGGTCCACTTGGATACATTTCAACCCAAGACTCTTCTGATTCAAGTCAACTCTCCTTGGCACTACACATCACATTCTGCTTCCTTTTTTTTTTTTTAATTTAAGTATAGTTGATTTACAAATGTTGTGTTACTTTCAGGTATATGACAAAGTGATTCAGATATATATATATATATATATATAATAATTTTTCAGTATAGTTTATTATAAAATTTGGGAACTGTTGGTTTTGAGTCCTACCAGACATGGCATCATTTTGTTGCTGATATGAAAATGTGTATGCATGCATAAAAGGAAGATAATGAGCTTTACCCTGCTAATAATAATTTCAAGGCAATATGAAATCCATGAGGAAGACTGTATGTGCCTGCTAAGTGGCATCAGTCATGTCCTACTCTTTGCGACCATACGGACTGTAGTCTGCCAGAGCTTCTCTGTTCATGGGATTCTCCAGGCAAGAATACTGGAGTGAGTTGCCATGCCCTCCTCCAGGGGATCCTCCCAACACAGGGTCAAACCCACGTCTCTTTCATCTCCTGCATTGGTAGGGGTATTTTTTACCACTAGCACCACATGGGAAGCCCATAAACACTTTTAATCATATGTAGTATTATCTTTGGCCTTTTTTTTTTTTTAAAGTACCTTCCCCACTGACACACACATCTCATACCGCATGGCTTGCAGAATCTTACTTTCCCAACCAGGGATGGAACGTTGGTCCCTGGCAGTGAGAACACCACATACTAACCACTGGACAGCCAGGGAATTCCCTTAGCTTTGGCTTTTTTAACATCTGGTACATTGTCCATGCTAGAGCCGTGGCTGCTGCTATGTGATTGGGAATGGACCACAGTATCATCTTAGTGACAATCTGGTCCCAGCATGGACATCTGATTTCCCAAAGCCAAATATCTGGAAATTAGGAAATTTCTGGTTAGTTGGGTGAAACACTGGGTTTTCATCCTAGTTGTATGCAGGAGGTACAACCTGGTGATGAAAGAAAACAGCTGGCAGGAGAGAATGTTCCATCTCATGGGTCACTCCCAACCTGTGAAGCTCTGGGAACAGTTTCTGGCTGCTGTACATCTTGGCCTTCCTGTCCACCCTGCAGCAAGTTCCTGTGACTTGGATGAGGCACTCCCCTGCATTTTGGCTATAAGGACTCTTACTTCAAGATGTCCTAGAGAGTTGCTGGCTATGAGCCATCCAACTCACTACTTTCGTAGATAAACTAAGGAACTTTAGAATCCACTTTAGAAACTCAGCCTGAAGTCTACATTTGGCATATTCTTTTCTTGAAAGCATTCTACAAGTTTAAATTCTCATATTCTTTCTTGGAAGATGATCTTCAAAGCCATGTTTACAGGCCTAAGATTTATTGGTCAAGGGGATGCCCGAGGACCAGCCTCGGGTCAACAATGGCTTGGCGGGTCAAGCTCTCCCATCCAGATGGCAAGATCTTGGCTGAGCATCTTAACATGAAACCTCTCTCTTCTTTCCCCTTCCTTTGCCAGTTCTTATCCCAACAACTCATCTTCTGGTTACCAGGTTACTGCTTGTCTCTAGCTCTTGACCTGTTCTTTTAACAACTGATTCTTGCATTCGTAATTTATCCATCTTCATGCTCAGTCCTTTGGTTCCCACACCGATTTCTGTCAGGTACCTTTTGTCTTAGAATCTGCCTCAGAGTCTGTATCTAATTTTGTCCACCTTAGATGCATGTGCTCAATCATCTACTGGTGTCCCACTGTGGGGTGGCTTCAAGGGTACAGTCACACAGGACCCATGTTCAGAAGGTCCTTGTATTTGATTTAATGCTCTGCTGTTGACTTCTTGAAATTCTTATTTTATCTTTGAAACTATGTTTTGGAAGGCTTCCCTGGTGTCTCAGAGGGTAAAGTGTCTGCCTGCAATGCCGGAGACCTGGGTTTGATCCCCGGGTTGGGAAGATCCCCTGGAGAAGGAAATGGCAATCCACACCGGTACTCTTGCCTGGAAAATCCTATGGACAGAGAAGCCTGGTGGGCTACAGTCCATGGGGTTGCAAAGACTGAGCACCTTCACTCTCTTTCTTTCTTTTGTAAGTGAAGCCCAGTGGGATAATGGAGCATGAACATGATCAGAAGAGAGGCACAAACACTCTTTGCAACCCCATATAGTACCTAGCATTCACAGTGCCCCATAAGCATACAGTGGTTCCACGATGAAGGGGAGTTCAGCAAGCATAAGGTAAGGGTGCTTGGTCTATAACTAAGTAAGCACCTACACTGACAGCCCAAAGAGGCCAGGCTTTCCATTCAACCCAGAAATTGCTTCAAATGCAGAAAGGAAGCAACAGTGTTCTACGAAACACAAATAACCTAAAACCCCAGCATATCCTTTCTTGCTTAAGTTACTTCCCTGTGCTAGCCAACCACTTAGGCTGAAAATGATGACAGAGAAGGAAAGATTTGGGTGGGAGTAAGGAATAGCTCCCTTTCCTTTCCTTACTCATCAGAAAGGCAAGATTGGTAAAGAGGGCACAAAAAAAGTATGCATATAAAAAGTGAAATAAAAGCAGTTGAGTTCATTTTGTCAGCATTTCCACAGTTCCAGCAGGAATAAAGTACATATGCGTGTACCAACTGCAAAATGTGAACTGTGGAACTTATGTGATTTCACATACCAGTTAAGTGCTCTTGTATTTCCACTTAAAACTGGCACTGCACACTATAAAGGTGAATGGCTAATTCATGCCAATCCTTTAAAATTATAATTTTCTCATAATGACATTAAATAGCAGATAAAAACACCATGTCGAGAGAGATCATGAAAGGGGAAAAGCTTTATCTTTTAAGACCTTTAAGGACAATTTTCTTCTGCTTTTTGAAGAAGGAGCCCACATTTTCATTTTCCATTGGGCCCCACAAATTATGTAGCTGGCTCTGGTTCTATGGCTTGAAGATAAAACAAGTACTGATAAAACTGACTCTCATCCAGGACTTTTTCAGGTGTGACTTATTTAGGCCGTGTCATTCCCCTCTCCTGGGACTTTTAATTCAATAGAAATTACCTGCCCCTTTGGTAAAACAAATAAAACTCCTCCCAAACATAGCTCTAAATGGATAGGAAGATGGATATAAAATAATGTGGTAGGGACTTATACAAAGTCACAGGGTGTGCCAGGGATAGGGGCCTAAGCTGACTCTCATCTAGCCTTCAGATTCAATGCCATGGCCTGCCAGCATTCATCTCCACTGTGAGCATCTGAGTCTTGAACATCATTTGAAAATACCCACAAAGTCATACATTACAACCTTTTGATCACATCCCAGCTGGGGCCCTCACAATCCCACAGGAACAGATGTAAAGCAAAAGGCTCTGTCCTTCAAGACCATTCCAAGGCCCCAGGGGAGCCCTGTGTCTTGTTTGAGGTCAATGGGAGTCGATCAGTTGGCCAGTATATGCCTCTTTTGTAGCCTTGGTAAGAATTACATGTCTACATCTCCCCTGGCAGGTCAGAATATCTTTTCTAATCATTGTATCAAAATCATTAGAAATTCTGAAGGAAGAAGATGCTGCCTATCTTTTCCCTTGAATTTCTTAGAGAATAAGACATGTACAATCAAATCGAGAAGTCTTGCACCACTGGCCAGATCCCTACTAATCAGAAGGAAACTCTAAGCCAGAACAGACCACAACCATAGGCACCTTGCAAATTGCCTGCATACCCTTCAAATGGTCACTTGAAGTCATCTAAATGGATTTTTAGGTGACTATCTCTTAGCAGATTCTAACTGCCCACTTGCTCTTCTCTTGGGGCCTTCCATGCAGAGTGCAAGGACCACCTGAACCTAGATTTCCTCCAGAAGCCTCACAACAGTTTTTGTTTGGTGCTGAGTTGCCCTTAGCAACATGGCCTAATCCTCCAGGTATTTCTGAGCTAGTCCATGTTGCTTCTAAACCCCAAAGCTCTTCCTCTATGCACAGCTGTGTAGAAGGACAGATTCTTGAGAGGACCAACATCTTCAGACTGTTCCTACCTGGAGCCCACTGGGTTGCTCAGCCAGCACTGCAGCCCGGATGGAAGGGCCAGTTGCCTTTTTGCCAGAACAAACTTGCAGTTGCTATCTCTTCCCTTCAATCAGGCACAGGGGGAAAGATTATCTTACAGGCCACACTGCATTGCTCTGGTCTTAACAACAATAATAGGGACCATATTTCTTCATCTTTGCATCAAATGATCATTGTAAACACGTATTTAACATTTTTAGGTTGCCCTTGAAAATAATCTTCACAAAAAGATTTTAGTGAAATGTAAAAAATGCTCTGATAGATACAATGGCGACTGGGCATAAAAACAGGACGCAGGAGGTCCTTCACTTTGTAAACAGTTTACATTTAAGTAAAGAAAAAGATAGAGGAAGGAAATATATCACAATGGATTTCTTTAGGTTGCTGTGACCATAGGTAATTTTGCATTTTCTAAAAGAAAATACATTTGATAAGCATGCATTACCTTTGCAATCCATAAATTATGAATATTAATAAGTGGTGAGCACTGGAACAAGCAGCAGAAGGGGAAATCTGCCGTTGCTACTTTCCATTCTCTCACCACTAAAGTTTTCCAGAGTGTGTGGGGGGGTGGGCGTGGACGTGGAGGAACTGTCCAGATCTTAGCCCCACCCACTGGGCTGGCCTGACCAAGGAAGACACAGCTTCAGTTTCACCATGGAAATGTAACCACATTGGGGTAGAAGGTAGGCTGTGCTAGCCATAGGCTGGCAGCCAATAGCATGGGGTGAGGGGCAACCCTAGAATGCCCATGGAAAATACTAAATAGAAGACTCTACTGCCAGTCTGAAATCACTGCATTAGTGATTTCTCCACCCATGGCCACTCTGCCCTTTACATTCATCAGGCAGTAGTGAATATGCCAGAGACTTGCGGGAAAGGAAGGGAATCACGATGTGCCTTGTGATTGACTGAAATACATCTATGCCACATTACTACTACTTTACCTGCTGCAGTTACCAGTAGGACTGCCATCAGCAGCACCATCCCCACCGTCGCTACTACTACTATTATTATTAATCCTTTACGTGTGTAAACTACTTAACGAATTCCAAAGTGCCTGGCTCTGCCTGATTAAAGTTGACCCTGGATATAGCCTTATGGAAGCAGAGGTAGGCAGGCACTAGAGACATCCAAGGGAACAGAGCGGACTGGCACTTAGAAATAGAGCACAATTATCCACACATATTTTTCATCTCCCAATTGTCTGGCCTCCAGACAAATCCATCTCCAGCCACACCCATTCTCCTCACCTAACTCTGCGCCAACTGTTCAGAGCTAAAGAGTTTGGGCAACTTCAAGGGTTAGGGACCAGGAGTGATGGCCTTTAATTTGATCAGAGGAGGTGGGTCATTCCCAAATCCCACCAGATGGGGTGGGAGAAGACCAAAGACTGCTTTTCAAATATAAGGCCTCTGCCAACCTCTTCCACCTTCTCTCAGGAAGGCCCTGGAATGACCCAGACTCCTCCGTTTTTAGAGACTTTAAAATTTCCTGTTAATTTTTAAAAATGCCCGACTTTGACCTTAATCTCCAAAGTGTACTTGGGAATTTCTTATCCCAATAAAAGGACTCCCTTTTCCTCAAAGCCTGGCAGCCAGCTGGTGTGAGAACCAGTGCTAAACGGAGTGGGGGGCGGGGTGGGGGCGAGAATGGAGCACAGCTCAAGCCCAACCTTGAACTAGTTTCCCTTTGAGATTGCTCTCTTCACCTGGCAACCGAGGCCCCAGCAGAGCTCGGAGAGAAGAAAGTGCATTTTGGAATCCATTTTGCTTGAGATGCTGAAAGCATCGTAGCAAACTGCCCTTTGCCACTGGGGCCAAAGGGACTCGGGCAAGGACTTGACTCTGAGATGCGGTCAGCTGGGGGGAAGGTGAGGGCCAGCTCTGGTGTCAACGATCCCCGAGGCCAGCAGCCACCGGGCATGCGGTGGGTGCGGGTGGCCCACCCCGGGTGCCGCTTCCCGCATTTGGACCCGGGTCCACTGGTGAGCAGTAGTAGCAGCAGTCGCCGCCAGGCCGGCTGGGTCCCCATCTGTCCGTCCAGCTATTTATAGGCGAGATTTACGAGGATGCGGGGCAGGAATGCGGGATGACCACGAGTTTCAAAAGGTTTAATCCTAAAAGTCACACTTTTTCCAAAGCGTCCCCCCCTCCTGGGTTCTCCTTCCCGGAGCGGCACGGTCCCCGCGAGGGAGTGCGGGGCGCGGCGCGGTGACCGGAGGACCGGGGCCAGAGAATAGGGACCAGCTCCGGGCTGGAGCCGGGGAGGGCAGAGGAAGGAGGGGCCGGGAGCGCGGCGCGGCGCGGTGCAGCTCACCTGCCAGGCTGTTGTAGCAGTCGATCTCGATGGCTTCCACCGTCTTGCTCTGCTCCTCCGAGAGGCGACCGGGGTTGGGGGCCCCGGCAGGGGAGGCCCCGCGCGAGTCCCGTTCCCGTTCCCCGGCGGCCGGCAGCAGCCCCTTCAGCTCCAGCAACGCCCGGTGGTATTTGCCGATGGCTTCGCGGAATTTCTTATCCTTGTAGCACTGCGCCCCTTGGCTCTTGAACTCGTGCGCGCGCCGGATGAACTCGGCGGGCTCGGCCGCCGCCCCAGCCTGGCCCCGCGCCGGGGTCGCTCCGCCGCCGCCGCCACCGCCGCCGCCCGGGACGCACAGCGGCGGCTGGGGCCGCTGCGCCTCGCCGGCCGCGGGCGGACTCGGGTTCCCCTTGGCTCCGGCCGCCGAGCCCTTCCTCTCCATTCGGCCGCCGCCCGGCGCCGCCGCGCCCTCCCGGGTTTAAACGCGGCGGGCGCCGGCCCCGCGCCTGGAGAGCTCGGCCGCGGCCGTGACACCTCGCGGCGGTCCGTCGTCCCGCACTCCCATTCTCCTCGCCAGCTGCGGGAGGCTGCTCTCTCCTCCTCCTCCTCCTCCTCGGATTGCCTTCCCCTCCTTCCCTCCGCCCTTCCTCCCCCACTCCCGCGCCGCCCGCCCTCCGCCTCGCCCTCCTCCCCTCCCGCAACCTGCGGTCGGCGGCGACCTGGCCCCGGCGCGCTCCGGGGCTAGCGGTGCCGGGGGTCGGGGGCCCCAGGGGCTTGGCGGGGATTGTCGCTGACCCGGAAGAAGCTTGGCTCGCCTGAAGGAGGGGAGGATTAGTGACAAAGACGAGCCCTTTCTTTCCCATTCAATCCAGCCCTCGGAGGCGCGCCTAGTCTGAAAGAGACGCATGGGGGAGGGTGTGTGTGTGTGTGTCTGTGTGTGTGTGTAGGGATGTATTGTGAGTGTGTGTGTGTGTGTGTGTAGGGATGTACTGTGAGTGTGTGTATGGGGGATATATTGTGTGTGTCAGTGTGTAGGGATGTATTGTCAGTGTGTGTGTGCGTGTGTAGGGGTGTATTGTCAGTGTGTGTGTGTGGGGATGTATTGTGAGTGTGTGCGTGTGTAGGGATGTATTGTCAGTGTGTGTGTGTGGGTATGTGTGTAGGGATGTATTATGGGTGTGTGTGCATGTGTAGGGATGTATTGTGAATGTGTGTGTGCATGTGTAGGGATGTATTATGAATGTGTGTGTGCATGTGTAGGGATGTATTGTGAGTGTGTGTGTGTATGTGTGTGTAGGGATGTATCATGAGTGTGTGTAGAGATGTATTGTGAGTGTGTGTGTGCATGTGTAGGGATGTATTGTGAGTGTGTGTGTGTGTATGTGTGTGTAGGGATGTATCATGAGTGTGTGTAGAGATGTATTGTGAGTGTGTGTGTGCATGTGTAGGGATGTATTGTGAGTGTGTGTGTAGGGATGTACTGTGAGTGTGTGGGGGATATATTGTGTGTGTGTGTGGGGGGGATATATTGTCTGTGTGTGTGTAGGGATGTATTATGAGTGTGTGTGCATGTGTAGGGATGTATTGTGAGTGTGTGTGTGTATGTGTGTAAGGATGTATCATGAGTGTGTGTAGAGATGTATTATGAGTGTGTGTGTGTAGGGATGTATTGTGAGTGTGTGTGTGTAGGGATGTACTGTGAGTGTGTGGGGGGGATATATTGTGAGTGTGTGTGTGTGTGTAAGGATGTATTGTCAGTGTGTGTGTGTGTGTGTGTGTAGGGATGTATCATGAGTGTGTGTAGGGATGTATTATGAGTGTGTATGTGTGTAGGGATGTATTGTGAGTGTGTGTGTGTGTAGGGATGTACTGTGAGTGTGTGGGGGGATATATTGTGAGTGTGTGTGTGTGTGTGTGTAAGGATGTATTGTCAGTGTGTGTGTGTGTGTGTGTAGGGATGTACTGTGAGTGTGTGTGTGTGTGTAAGGATGTATTGTCAGTGTGTGTGTGTGGGGGGGTATATATTGTCTGTGTGTGTGTAGGGATGTATTATGAGTGTGTGTGTGTGTAGGGATGTATCATGAGTGTGTGTAGAGATGTATTATGAGTGTGTGTGTGTGTGTAGGGATGTATTGTGAGTGTGTGTGTGTGTAGGGATGTACTGTGAGTGTGTGGGGGGATATATTGTGAGTGTGTGTGTGTGTAGGGATGTATTGTCAGTGTGTGTGTGTGTGTAGGGATGTACTGTGAGTGTGTGTGGGGGATATATTGTGAGTGTGTGTGTGTGTGTGTGTGTAAGGATGTATTGTCAGTGTGTGTGTGTGTGTGTGTAGGGATGTATCATGAGTGTGTGTAGAGATGTATTGTGAGTGTGTGTGTGCATGTGTAGGGATGTATTGTGAGTGTGTGTGTAGGGATGTACTGTGAGTGTGTGGGGGATATATTGTGTGTGTGTGGGGGGGGATATATTGTCTGTGTGTGTGTAGGGATGTATTATGAGTGTGTGTGCATGTGTAGGGATGTATTGTGAGTGTGTGTGTGTATGTGTGTAAGGATGTATCATGAGTGTGTGTAGAGATGTATTATGAGTGTGTGTGTGTAGGGATGTATTGTGAGTGTGTGTGTGTGTGTAGGGATGTACTGTGAGTGTGTGGGGGGGATATATTGTGAGTGTGTGTGTGTGTGTAAGGATGTATTGTCAGTGTGTGTGTGTGTGCGTGTGTAGGGATGTATCATGAGTGTGTGTAGGGATGTATTATGAGTGTGTATGTGTGTAGGGATGTATTGTGAGTGTGTGTGTGTGTAGGGATGTACTGTGAGTGTGTGGGGGGATATATTGTGAGTGTGTGTGTGTGTGTGTAAGGATGTATTGTCAGTGTGTGTGTGTGTGTGTGTGTAGGGATGTACTGTGAGTGTGTGTGTGTGTGTAAGGATGTATTGTCAGTGTGTGTGTGTGGGGGGGTATATATTGTCTGTGTGTGTGTAGGGATGTATTATGAGTGTGTGTGTGTGTAGGGATGTATCATGAGTGTGTGTAGAGATGTATTATGAGTGTGTGTGTGTGTGTAGGGATGTACTGTGAGTGTGTGGGGGATATATTGTGAGTGTGTGTGTGTGTAGGGATGTATTGTCAGTGTGTGTGTGTGTGTGTGTGTGTGTGTGTGTAGGGATGTACTGTGAGTGTGTGTGGGGGATATATTGTGAGTGTGTGTGTGTGTGTGTGTGTGTAAGGATGTATTGTCAGTGTGTGTGTGTGTGTGTGTAGGGATGTATCATGAGTGTGTGTAGGGATGTATTATGAGTGTGTGTGCGTGTGTAGGGATGTATTATGAGTGTGTGTGTGTATGTGTTTGTAGGGATGGGGGACACATGCAGACTCACCCTCAACAGATTTCTTAAAAACTAAAAGGACAGGTGCGGCGGGAAGCAGGGGCATAGGCACAAGCTGCAGCTCCTGGTTCTCTGCGGTAAGAACCAGGAGCTGTGTTAATATTTTTGTGTTAATAATTTTAAGGTGGCAAGGCCTCTTTTTTTGTGGGTGCAGGTTGTCACTGAGATGTGTCCCCGTGTGTGGCTGCCCAGGCGCCCAGGACACAGTGGGCACTTCACCCTGCAGGGCGTTGTATATTCTGAGAGCCGCTGTGTGCTGACGCCTGGGTGTGCAGGCAGCTGTGCAGAATGAATCACAGACATCAGAGATGGAAAACACCTGTTGCTGTTGGTCATCGAGGCTGGGCACGTGTCCTAGTGTCCACTTGCAGGACAGCTCTGCCCCGCCTAGGAAGGTTCCATCCCTTACTTCATTCATTCTTTCAGACTGCCCTGGGGATGTGCTGAGCTCAAGGGGCAAAGGTAGTCCAGGAAGGGACTATCCTGCTCTCTAACTAACTCCCAGTCTACTGGAGGAGATAGACCACCCATCCATATACTCACTCTGCCAGGTAGAAATTGGTAAATGTCGCCAGAGGAAAAAGAAAGTCCTATGGAGCCCCAAGGAAGGGAAGCTTTGTGCAGGAAACATTTGAGGCCTTGAAGGATGGGTAAGATCTGATCCTGAGGAAATATAAGAAAATGTCATCTCAACCAGAGTGAGGAAACAGCAGAGGTCCTGATGTTCGGAATCTTGGGGATGTTTACAGCATTAGTGGTTTGAGTTTAATGGTCTAAACAGAAGTAACTGAAAATGATTGGGTTAGATTATGGAAGCATTTGAAGGGGTTGCATATGATTTTGCAAATGGAGGAGAAGGGTGGCCTGTTTTTTTAGTGCTCCTGCCTCCTTTATGATGCTGAGAAAAGATGTATATATTTTACATCATTGGTTTTTGAAGCACGGTTTCCAGACCTGCAGCATCAGTGTCACCTGGAGAATGGGAGATGGCGTTTCCAGGGTCCCGCTCCAGGCCTACTAAAACCAGCAACCCTACGCGTGGGGTCCGGCAGTCTGCGTTTTGACCCCCACTGCCACCTTGATTCAGATTCACAGTCAAGTCTGAAGACTCCGGCTCCAAAACCTAGCTACTCAAAGTGGAGGCCTTGGGCCAGTAGCATCCGCATCACTTTGGAGCCTGTTAGAGATGAAGAATCTGCAAAATCCCAGATCTGCTGACCCAGATCTATTCTCAAGATCACCAGATGATTCATATGCTTATGAAGAGTGTGAAAAACCCTGCTCTGGAGGATTTGCAAAGTACAGAAATGTACAAAGAAACCCCCCCACTCTATACTGACACCCAGGTATCTTCTTTGTTAATATTTCGATATAATTCCTCTCTGTTTTTTTCTGAGCATCTATATTTGTACAAAGTGCTCTTTTAACAAACATGAGTGGTATGGGATGATATATACAGTTTCCTGCTCTTTTTACTTTACGTTTTATGTAATTAAATAGCTTTTTAAAGTCTTGTCTTTAATGGTTTCATAATTTTTTTTTGTGTTTGTAGCATAGTGTATTTAATCATTTTTCTGTGGTCAGATAGATTGATTCCAAGTGTTTGCTATTATAAAGAACACTGAGATAATAAAAATAACGGATACCACTTATAATAATCCAGTGAAATAGGTGTTGTTATTATCCCCATTTTAGACACCAGGTCACAGAGACTCGTCCAAGGTCACATTGCTGATAAATAGAACTGGGGGACTTCACTGGTGGTCTGGTGGCTAAGACTCCTCGCTTCCAAAGTGAGAGGCTGGGGTTGGGTCCCTGGTAAGGGAACTAGATCCCCCATGCTGCAACTAAGACCCAGCACAGACAAATAAATAAATATTTTTAAAAAAGAAGTCGAGCTGGCATTTACATCCAAGCAATCTGGCTTTAGTATCTATGCTCTTAACTAACTCTATTCGTACTTAGTTTTTGTCCTAATTTGTATTTCTTCACAAGAAATTATGTTAATATCTAAAAATGTCTTGAAACATACTTTCAATTTGCTTTTAGAAAGATTGTAGTACTTGACCTCTCACCAGCAACATGCTAGTTTCCCAACATCCTTGCCAACATGAAGGATTAAACTTTAAAAAATATTTTCTAATTTGATACATAAGACCTATGTATTGAATGAACTGGGATATCACCAATTTCAAGGGTGAATGTTTTTCACATGTTAGTTGCCATTTATATAGTATTGAGGGTTTTTATCTGGACACAGCCTTAATGTACTAAATTATACCTTATATGTTACAGCACCTTACTTTTCTAAGTGCTTGAACATCTTTAATCTTATTTAATCCTCCTCACAGCCCCAGAGAAGGAAAATGATTCTCTACTCACAGAGTGAGTTTGTAGTAGTTTCTGATCAGTGAGAGATCATACTGGTTTAGTGGTTAAGATTTGGACTTAGACAGGTATAGATTGGAATTCTATCTTTGCTGCTTCCTGGGCAAGTTATTCAACTTCTGAAAACTTCAAATATCCTTAGTCATTAAATAGGGATTCTGATTACTTCATAGGATTGTGGTGAAGTACATTGTAAGTACTCAACAGATTATAACTTTAATTATGACTCATTAAATTCCATCATGATTAGATTCCATAATAAATGTTATGGCAGACTCAGCCCATATTTGCTGACCCCTAGCCCTTTTCACTTTGCAGTATTGTGTCAGGTAAAGCAAAGAGAAGAAATTGGGAGTTGTGTACTCTGAGTTGTTGTTTTTTAAAATTTTTTTAAATTGAAAAAATGAAAGTGTTAGTCACTCAGTCATGTCCAGCTCTTTGCGACCCCATGGACTGTAGCATGCCAGGCTCCTCTGTCCATGGGATACTCCAGGCAAGAATACTGGAGGGGGTTGCTATTCTGTTTTCCAGATCTTTCCAACCGAGGGATTGAACCTGGGTCTTCTGCATCACAGGCATATTCTTTACTACCAGGGAAGCCCCTTTTAAATTGAAGTACAGTTGATTTACAATGTCATGCCAATCTCTACTGTATAGCAGAGTGACTATACACATATACGCATTCTTTTTTTGGTATTCTTTCCCATGATGGTTCATCACAGGATATTGAATAAGTTCCGTGTGCTATATACATTTTAAACTTCCTACTTAGGTAGGAAGAGCTACCAAAGGCAAATATTAGATGGAGATCCAGGCCTGGGGTTTGGTTACTGTCAGGAATAAGGTGTGAATTTCATCATGATAGTCACAATACTTAAATGTGAGAAGTATGTGTCCAATTTTTGTCTGTTTTCACTGTGTCCTGGCTTAATGGTCCAACATCTCATTCTTCAATGTTGGGTTTGAGATGGAGCTGCAAGGGACATGTAATACACATGGTAACTATTCTGTGTAGGAAACAGCTCAACATAAGAGCTTCAGACTAGATTGGATGAAGGAAAGCATGAGTGAGGAAGGCAGGGAATATTATGGGCGGGGGGACAGTGTGAGAGGAAACTTACTTGGCCCATCTGTCCCGCTCTGCAGAGCTGTGTGTGTATGTCTAGAATGGTTTTGTTTGCTTGTATTTAGTATGCTTCTGTCTCTGTCTAAACTAATCCCTGATAAGTGTGTGCTGGTTTCTCAGAAATGGCCTCCTCTCTTCAAATGGAATTAAATAGGTGCCAAAGAGAATTTCTCAAACACCCTTTTCATTAACTATTGAGAGAAGGCAATGGCACCCCACTCCAGTACTCTTGCCTGGAAAATCCCATGGACGGAGGAGCCTGGTGCTCTGTAGTCCATGGGGTCGTGAAGAGTCGGACACGACTGAGCGACTTCCCTTTCACTTTTCACTTTCATGCATTGGAGAAGGAAATGGCAACCCACTCCAGTGTTCTTGCCTGGAGAATCCCAGGGATGGGGGAGCCTGGTGGGCTGCTGTCTATGGGGTCGCACAGAGTCGGACACGACTGAAGCGACTTAGCAGCAGCAGCATACACAGAGCACTGTCTTAGGAAGTGAGTGAAGATCCAAATGACAGACAATTTGGGCATGGATTTAGGATTCACAAACTCAGTGCTTCTCAAACTTTAACATGCATGTGACTCCACAGGAGATCTTTTTAAAAAGCAATTCCCTGATTCTACTGTTTAGGGTGGGACCCAAGAGTGTATTTCTAACAAACCACCCGGGGAAGATGATACTGATGGTCTGTGGCCCACATTTTGGGAAGTAAGTATTGAAAAGAAAGGATGTTCCATCTCTCCCCTTCTCTCCTGGCCTTTGCTTTCTCCCAGAGAAGACATATTCACTAGATTGAACATATTCCAGAAAATTAATTGGTTCACACTTCACAAGGGCAGGATTTTGAACCTCCATGTACTTTTCTCTTCTATTTCATGCAGTGGGAATCGGTGAGCTAAGTCAGAGCCTCCTCTTGGGGGTCAGGCCATCTTGCTTTCTCTTCCTCAGATGCATAGCCAAGCATACTTTTTATTGCTTCCATTTCTGGCCCAGTATGGCAGGGCAAACAAGTTCTAGAAAAACATCTACTTCTGCTTTATTAACTGCTAAAGCCTTTGACTATGTGGATCACAACAAACTGTGCAAAATTCTTCAAGAGATGGAAATACCAGACCACCTGATCTGCCTCCTGAGAAATCTGTATGCAGGTCGAGAAGCAACAATTAGAACTGGACATGGAACAACAGACTGGTTCCAAATCTGGAAAGGAGTACATCAAGGCTGTATATTGTCACCCTGCTTATTTGACTTATATGCAGAGTACATTATGAGAAACGCTAGGCTGGATGAAACACAAGCTGGAATCAGGATTGCTGGGAGAAATATCAATAACCTCAGATATGCAGATGACACCACCCTTATGGCAGAAAGTGGAGAAGAACTAAAGAGCCTCTTGATGAAAGTGAAAGAGGAGAGTGAGAAAGTTGGCTTAAAGCTCAACATTCAGAAAACTAAGATCATGGAGTCCAGCCCCATCATTTCATGGTAAATAAATGGGGAAACAATGGAAACAGTGACAGACTTTATTTTTTTGGGTTTCAAAATCACTGCAGATGGTGACTGCAGCCATAAAATTAAAAGATGCTTACTCCTTGGAAGAAAAGCTATGACCAACCTAGACAGCATATTAAAATGCAGAGACATTACCTTGCTGACAAAGGTCTGTCTAGTCAAAGCTATGGTTTTTCCAGTAGTCATGTATGGATGTGAGAGTTGGACTATAAAGAAAGCTAAGTGCCAAAGAATTGATGCTTTTGAATTGTGGTGTTGGAGAAGACTCTTGAGAGTCCCTTGGACTGCAAGGAGATCCAACCAGTCCATCCTAAAGGAAATCAGTCCTGAATATTCATTGGAAGGACTGATGCTGAAGCTGAAACTCCAATACTTTGGCTACCTGACGTGTAGAACTGACTCATTGAAAAAGACCCTGATGCTGGGAAAGATTGAAGGTGGGGGGAGAAGGGGACGACAGAGGATGAGATGGTTGGATGGCATCACCGACACAATGGATGTGAGTCTGAGTAAACTCTGGGAGTTGGTGATGGACAAGAAGGCCTGGCATGCTGCAGTCCATGGAGTCACAAAGAGTCGGACATGACTGAGTGACTGAACTGAACTGATGGCAGGACAGCGAGCGAGATTTGGGTGTGAGATGGAGAGGGTAAGGCTCATCTAGCCTTTACCATTGGCTTTTACTTTGCTCCAATCTGGTTTTTGCAAGAGAAAGCTGCACTAAGAAATTGAGCACCTATTCAGGTAAAAATAATATTTGGACTGCTCATCTGTAGGTGGTCCTTGAATGTATTGCTTGCTCATGGATTTCACAGGGGAGAATGAAGACTGAGCCACGATGTTTCTGCTACACAGTTGGCTTCATTGGTCCTTTGGCCAGCACTGGACATAGGACAGTGAATCCTATGGGTGATCTTAACACTAATGTAATAGTTCATTACTACTGAGATGCATTGCAGGATTTCTTAGATATGTTCATGGATTATTTTGATGGGAAGAATTTGGTGTGATGCACAGCAGAAGGCACAGTGCTCCTGCTGACTTTATGGGCCCCAGGCTCTGTATCTGCCCTTGGTCCTGACCTTGTTTCTATTTCTTTGTGTCTCTGCCTTTCTCACTGCCTTTTGGTCTTAGAAGACTGAAGCTTCCCTTTCTTTCCAAACTCTCTCTGGAGCTTTCATACCTCCTAAACAGATGGCATGTGCTGCTTTTTTCTCTTCCTTCAGCTCAGTTTCTTAAGCATATGTGAAAGACATATATTTGAATCTTCTTTATACTAATCTAAGCTGTTCAGGCCTTGGTCCCATGCCAACAAAACCAACGCTATTTTGGGGGATGTTTTTCTAATTGCATTCAACTTCACAATTTACCTGAGAAAATTACAACATTTTCATTACCAGCTTTTAATCCATATTCAACCTTCAAAAATCCCTCTATGGGAAAGTGGGAGATTTTTAACTATTTCATGCTCAGGTGTAGTATCAACCGTATGAGGCTAATGTGAGTTTCATATTTTCATCCCCCACTGCCACCCCAACAAGAAATTCCTCTATCACAGTCTAGTTCAGTCTGGTCTTATTTAGAAAAACAAACCCTCTCTGCCTATCCTTACCCTCTCCTACTACTCAATCCATTCTGCACCCCTCAATCTTCCCATCTCCACTATCAATTGTAGCCCTCCACAGGGGCTATGATGTCAGTTATTTGGATCTGTCAGCATGTCTTCCTTAGGGGATTCTTCCTTCCCCTGTTCCATGAGGTCCTGGTAGAGCTGTCAATCACAGTGTCTGTGATATTATGATGTATAACAAGAAATATACAGTTGATCTTTATCTCTGTTTCTGACACAGAGTTCCTACGACCCTTGAAATTTCCTGAATGAAGAGAGCAATGAAGGTGTTTTTTTTATGTTAATGAGATGACTTTTGGAACTCACTTAAGCACAGAAGAATTGATGCTTTGGAACTGTGGTGTTGGAGAGGACTCTTGAGAGTCCGTTGAATGAATATTCAGGACTGATTTCCTTTGAATATTCAGTACTGATTTCCTTTAGGATTGACTGGTTTGATCTCCTTGCAGTCCAAAGGACTCTCAAGTCCAACTCTCACATCCATACATGACTACTGGAGACACCATAGCTTCGACTAGATGGACCTTTGTCAGCAAAGTAATGTCTCTGCTCTTTAATATGCTGTCTAGGTTGGTCATAGCTTTTCTTCCAAGGAGCAAGCGTCTTTTAATTTCGTGACTGCAGTCACCATGTGCAGTGATTTTGGAGCCCAAGAAAATAAAGTCTGTCACTGTATCCATTGTTTCCTCATCTATTTGCCATGAAGTGATGGGACCGAATGCCATGATCTTCGTTTTTCAAATGTTGAGTTTTAAGCCAGCTTTTTCACTCCCCTCTTTCACTTGCATAAAGAGCCTCTTTAGTTCCTTTTCACTTTCTGCCATAAGGATGATGTCATCTGCGTATCTAAGGTTATTGATATTTCTCCTGGCAATTGCCTCCTGAGAAATCTGTATGCAGGTCAAGAAGCAACAGTTAGAAGCACACATGGAACAACAGACCGGTTCCAAATAGGGAAAGGAGTACATCAAGGCTGTATATTGTCACCTTGCTTATTTAACTTATATGCAGAGTACATCATGCGAAATGCCAGGCTGGATGAAGCACAAGCTGGAATCAAGATTGCCAGGAGAAATATCAACCATGTGATTAAGGGGTTGGAATTTTCAGTCCTCAGACCTCCAACCTCTGGGGAAAGGGAGAGGAGTTGGAGCTGGAGTCCAATCACTGATGTTACTCATTTAGTTCATCATTTCTAGGTAATGAGGCCTCCATTAAAAAAACAGGGTTCAGGGTTCAGAGAGCTTCTGGGTTGCTGAACATATGGAGATTTGGGGAGAATAGGATGCCTGAAGAGAGCATGGAAGCTCCATGCTCCTTCCCACACATCTTGCCGTACGCATCTTCACCATTTGGCTGTTCCTGAGTTGTGTCCTTTCATAATAAAGCAGTAATCTAAAGAGTAAGTGGATTTTCTGAGTTCTGTGAACCTCGCTGGCAAATTAATCAAACAGGAGGGGAAGTGGGGAGGGGGATCACAGCAACCTTTGATTTATAGCCGGTTAGCCAGAAGCACAGATAACAACCTGGAATTGTGAGTGGCATCTGAAATGGGAGGGAGGGGGTGGTGTGTGCATGTGTCAGTCTTGTAGGACCTGTAGAATCTGATGCTATCTCTGGGTAGACAGTGTCAGAATGGAGCTTAATTGTAGACACCCAGCTGGTGTCTCAAGAACTGCTTGTTGGTGTAGGGGAACTTCCCTTCCCTCATACTGGAATTGGGTGCTCAGTACACCAGAAAGAGTGTCTGAGCCTCCATCCTCTCCAGCTAGTGCCTCTTCCTCACCTGGCCAGTCGTATTATTCCATCTCTCTACCCCATAGTGATTGGTTAGGGAGGAGCACATGACCCAAGCAGAGAGTCAGAATTTTCCCTGAGAGTTATATAGACATTAGGAGACAGTGGCTCTTTAAGTTGGGAGGATTTGAGGTGGGGGCAATTGACAGCCATCTTTCTTACAATCTAGGGAAATCCTATCTGAAAACTGAATTGGAACAGAAGCAAAAAGGATTTAAGGGAGAGACAAAGCTCTAGTGTTATCCATGAAGTTCTTAGATCTAGCAGTTTTTTTTTTCATTTAAAAATTTTTTACTGGAGTAGAGTTACTTTATAATGTTGCTTAGTTTCTTGCAGTACAGTATACATATATATTGATATACATATATCATACGTATAACATATATCCACTTGTTTTTAGATTTTTTTCCCATTTAGGTCACCACAGAGCATTGAGGAGAGTTCCCTGTGCTATAGATCCAGCAGTTTTTAATGCCCAGATACTTCCCTGGACTTCCTAGTGTGTGAACCAGTAAAAATTCCCTTTCACGCTTAATCTTGAGTTGTCATTTACAATAGAAAAACTATGGACGTATGTGTTCCTTCCAAGGTGTTTACCTTTCTCACCTACCATTTGCTGCCACCCCAGTTTGGCTGCTGTTACTTGTGGCTGGTAACCAGTCATGTTCCCTTGCCTAGAAAAGCATTTTTATACTCCTCAAAAGTCCCTAGTTCCCTAGAAAACATTTTTATACTTTCCAAAAGTGGTTTGTGTGTTCAGTTATCCTTTTTTCTTCTACAAAAGTTTATTTTTAAAAAACTTTTTATTTATTTATTTTGACTGCAATGTGCGGCAGGCAGGATCTTTGCAAGATCTGGATTCCCCAACCAGGGACCAGGAGCATGGAGTCTTAACCTTTGGACCACCAGAGAAGCCCCTTATTCATTTATTCTTAGCTTTGTATTGTGAAAAAAAATTAAACATACATAGAAGAAAGAACTGGAGAAGGAAATGGCAACCCACTCCAGTGTTCTTGCCTGGAGAATCCCAGGGACGGGGGAGCCTGGTGGGCTATCATCTATGGGGTCACACAGAGTCAGACACGACTGAAGCGACTTAGCAGCAGCAGCAGCAGCAGCAGAAGAACAAGTCTTCAAGAAACCATTGCCTCACCAACATAAACAGTTAACAGGAACACATCCTTGTTGCATACGTTCCGTTTTCTCTACTGCCATTCCTTCGTATCTTTATTACCTTTGGAATTCCAGTTCCCTGTATGTCTCATCTTTCTATAGTTCTCATTTACTTGCTCTTTGGACATTAGGTCTTTCAGCCAATGTCACTCATGTTTGCTTCAAGACTTAGGACAAATGTCTCTTCTTCTATGAAGCCTTACTGACCTCCATGTATACATTTGGTGTTCCTCTGCTGTGTTCTGATAGCTTCTTCTTCATACTTTTATATTACATAACATTTATTCATTCAACATTAGTTCAACAATCATCCACTGAAAAATTTTGCCATTTCAGGCATCGGAGATCTATCAGGGAAGAAGACAGGCAAAAATTTTCACCTTCAAGGAATGGGAGAAAACTGACAAGAAATATCATAAATAAATAAATATATAGGATGTTAGAATGTGACACATGCAATGGAAAAGGAGTTTAAGGGGCGATTGGTGAGTGTGTGTGTGTGTCTTCAAGTTTTGTATAAGGAAAATCAGATAGGCCATACATTGCATTGCATAATGGTTCTCTACTTGCTTTTTTGTCACCTAGGCTAGAGCTGCTCGCAAGTAGGGATAGTGTCTTTTTTGTGTATTCCCAGCACCTAGTACTGTTGTTGTTCAGTAACTCAGTGATGTCTGACTCTTTGTGACCCCATGGACTGCAGCACACCAAGCTTCCCTGTTCTTCACTATCTCCTGGAATTTGCTCAAACTCATGTCTATTCAGTCAATGATACCATCCAACCATCTCATCCTTTGTCTTATCCTCTTGCCCTTAATCTTTCCCAGCATTGGGATCTTTTCCAATGAGTTGGTTCTTCACATCAGGTGGCTAAAGTATTGAAGCTTCAGCTTCAGCATCAGTCCTTCCAATGGATATTCTGGGTTGATTTCCTTTAGGATTGACTGGTTCGATCTCCTTGTTGTGTACATAGTAGGCATTGTGTAATGGTTGTGGGAAAACAGAACAAACAGAAGAATATAAGATACCAACTCAAAATACTTTTTGGTATCAAGATTATATAATAAAAATTAAAATTTCCTTTTACCCCTGAACTCACTCTTTCCAAATCCTTCCCAATGGTATCCAGTGTTATTTGTCCTTGTGAATTACTCCAGAGATAATCTATCAACCTATCTACCTATTTCCCTATCTATCTTAAATTATAAGTATTATCTGGAAATCATTGTATTTCAGATACAATGTACATATAGAACTACCACATTTTAAAATATACTTATACAGTATTTGTTTGTACCGATGTATCAGAATGTTTTTTACCAGGCATCAGTTGGTGGGTATTTAAGTAGAAACAAAGATGTTTTGATGAACCACTCAACTAATTGGGAAGTCAGGTAGCACTGTGAATCTGGTGACTACATTGTCCAGGCTTAACTAGGTCAACAGCTCCCTGTCAGGGAGGGGCCCAGTCTCCTCACCTTTGTATTTATTCTTTAATTTCACCACAACCTAATGAGTCTGTTATTATGATGCTTGTTTACAAAGAAGAAACCTGTTTTCAGAAGTTAGGTAATTTGCCCAAGGTCACACAACTTGGAAGTAAGGGAACAGGCCTGCCTGACTCCAGAGGCCACGCTTCTTGCTGCCTTTGGAGCTTTTGGTACATCAATTAGAAAAGTAAAGTTGATTTACACAGACTTCCTGGTGGACTGTCTTAAATGACCTTAAAGATTCTTTAAGAATCTAGAAATTCTCTAATAACATCAGTTAGAAAAGTAAAGATGATTTATACGGACTTCCTGGTGGACTGTCTTAGATGACATTAAAGATTCTTTAAGAATCTAGAAATTCTCTAATACTGTGCCATGCCTCACCTTCCATTTGCTGTGCTTTTCTGTCTAGCTTTGCTCTGGGAGACTGACCTCTGCACTGACTGGGCTCCTTTGCCCTCTTGTTGCTGGTCAGTTTTGCACAGAGGAGAGCCCCAACATGAGACTGGAGGATGAGGGAAGAGAAAGGAATACATTTCTTTCCCACTTTCTCCCTCCCTGAGGCACCATGGTTTGGGGGCTGGCTGTGTCCTGACAATATGCTAGTTATGATTCTGTGGCCCCTTTCCCTCGGGTCTACCTGTCAATGGACTTTGGCAGAGGAGAGTGAAAAAGCTGGCTTAAAACTCAGCATTCAAAAAACTAAGATCATGGCATCTGGTCCCACCACTTCATGGCAAATAGAAGGGGGAAAAGTGGAAGCAGTGACGAATTTCTTTTCTTGGGCTCCAAAATCACTGCGGACAGTGACTGCAGCCATGCAATTAAAAGACACTTGCTCTTTGGAAGGAAAGTTATGAGAAGCCTAGACAGTGAATTAAAAAGCAGAGACATCACTTTGCTGACAAAGGTCTTTATAGTCAAAGCTATGGTTTTTCCAGTAGTCATGTACGGATGTGAGAGTTGGACCATAAAGAAGGCTGTGCACCAAAGAAATGATGCTCTTGAATTGTACTGCTGGAGAAGACTCTCAAGAGTCCCTTGGACTGCAAGGAGATCAAACTAGTCAATCTTAAAGGTCATCAATCCCGAATATTCATTGAAAGGACTGATGCTGAAGCTGAAGTTCCAATACTTTGGCCATCTGATGCGAAGAGCCGACTCACTAGAAAAGACTCTGATGCTGAGAAAGATTGAAGGCAAAAAGAGAAGGAGGCAGCAGAGGATGAGATGATTAGATAGTATCACCGACCCAGTGGATACGAATTTGAGCAAATTACGGGAGATAGTGAGGGACAGAGGAGCCTGGCCTGCTGTAGTCCACGAGGTTGCACCAAGCTGGACTCAACGTAGTGACTGCAGAACAACAGCAAACAATTTCTGCCTTCTGCCCCGGTATCTTCCTTCTCCTGATGCTCTGTGGTAGCTTCAGCGTTCTTTCTTGGCTCTAATAATCATGCCAATACTTTTGTAAGTAGTCTCTGTTTTAAAAGTCTTTTTGGATGAACCATTAGAGTAAGATTCTGTATTCTGTCATGTGTGTGTTATTCTATCAGTCGCATCCGACTCTATGTGACCCCATGGACTGTAGCCCGCCAGGCTCCGCTGTCCATGAAACTCTCCTGGTAAGAATACTGGAATGGGTTGCTGTTCCCTTCTCCAGGGCATCTTCCCAACCCAGGGATCAAACCCAGGTCTCCCTCATTGCAGGCAGATTCTTTACCATCTGAGCTACCAGAGAAATCCATTCCGTCATGACCCTATTATAAATATTGTTTTCAGATGTTAAGTCTTTAATGGTAAAATTTCTTGTTAATTGTGGTGATCTAGAAGGCGATGGCACCCCACTCCAGTACTCCTGCCTGGAAAAGCCCATGGATGGACGAGCCTGGTAGGCTGCAGTCCATGGGGTCACGAAGAGTCAGACACGACTGAGCGACTTCACTTTCACTTTTCATTTTCATGCATTGGATAAGGAAATGGCAACCCACTCCAGTGTTCTTGCCTGGAGAATCCCAGGGTCGGCGGAGCCTGGTGGGCTGCCGTCTATGGGGTCGCACAGAGTCGGACACGACTGAAGCGACTTAGCAGCAGCAGCAGCAGTCACTAAGTCGTGTCCAACTCTTGTGATCCCATGGACTGTAGCCTGCCAGGCTCCTATATCCATGGGATTTTCCAGACAAGAATACTGGAGTGGGCTGCCATGTCCTTCTCCAGGGTATCTTCCCAACCCAGGAATAGAACCCAGGTCTCCTGTACTGCAGGCAGATTCTTTACTAACTGAGCTATGAGGGAAGCCTTGTTAATAGGGCAAGCTATTTGGAGCTATTCGCAACCTTTTTACTCTCAAATTCTATCTGCTTGGCAGTAGTCTATTCAGTCAAGTGCTGAGAGCTGCTCTGATGTTGGTGTGTGAGGCTGTGCACGTGTGGATTTTTTGTCATGCCATCTTACCCAGCTTTATGTGCACGTTCAGTGGCATTACATTCATGCAAATTGTGATGCCACCATCGCTGCCATCCATCTCCCAGACTCTTTTCATCTCACAAAACTGAAACTCTATACCCATTAAACGTGAACTTTCCCTTCATATGCATAGCCTTTTCCCTATTGTGGGAAAAGGATAAAATTTACCACCTTAATCATTTTTACGTATATTGTTCAGATGTGTTAAGTATATTCATATGGTTCTCATGCAGATCCCCAGACCTTGCTCATCTTGTAAATCTGAAATTCTATACCCATTAAACAACTTTCCTCCCCCTTTTCCAGACCCTGGTAATCACCATTCCATTTTTGGTTTTTGTGAATTTGACTAGGTACCTCACATAACATTTTCCTGTAGTTATCACTACAATTACAAAAACAACTTAAAGTGATAGCATTCTATTTGAAACTGATACAACTTCAATTGCACACAAAAATTCTGCTGTTTTACAGCCTTACCTCTCCACTTTATGTTACTGATATCACAAACTATATTTTTAGATATTATATATATATTTTAATACTGATCTATAGTTCTGTTTAAAATGTTGTTGTCATTTAAGTTCTGTGTACCTAAATTACAATAGTATAGGTTACTATTAATATATTTGTCCATGTATTTACTTTTACTGGAGAATCTTATGTTTTCATACATCTTTGTGTTGCTGTCTGTTCTCCTTTTGTTTCAACTTGAAGGACTCTTTAATAATTTTTGTGGAGCAAGTCTAGTAGCAATAAACTTCTTTAGTTTTAGTTTATCTGGGAAAGTCTTAGTTTTTCCTTAATTTTTGTGGGATAGTTTTAATGAATATGGTACTCTTGGTTGATAGATTTTTTTTTTTCCTTTCAGTACTTTGAGTATATGATGCCACTCTGTTCTGGCCTGCAAAGTATCTGCTGAGAAATCTGCTGATAATCTTACAAAAGCTCTCTTGTGTGTTACAAACTGTCTTTTGTTGCCACTTTCAAGATTCTCTCTTTATCTTTGACTTTAGGCAGTTGATCGCAATGAAGCTCAATGTGGTTTTTGTTAGATTTATCCTGACTGATTTCTTTCAGCTTCTTGAATCTGTATGTTCGCTTATTTTCTCAGATTTGGGAAGTTTTGCCATTATTTCTTCAAGTAAGGTTTCAGCCAACTTCTCTCTCTTATCCTGTGGATCCCTAATATGTATATTACTCCTGCAGACATTAAGTACCTTATCTTTGGTTTTCTTCATTTTTTTTTTCTTTTTACTCTTCTGAATCAATGGTTTCAAATGATTTATCTTCAAGTTCATTGGTTCTTTCTTCTGCCTGTAAAATATGATATTGAACTCCTCTAATGACTTTTTAGAAAAATACTTTGACTGCCTGATGTGAAGAACTGACTCATTGGAAAAGACCCTGATACTGGGAAAGATTGAAGGCAGGAAGAGAAGGGGATGACAGAGGATGAGATGGTTGGATGGCATCACCGACTTAATGGGCATGAGTTTGAGCGAGCTCCGGGAGATGGTGAAGGACAGAGAAGCCTGGCGTACTGCTGTCCATGGGGTCACAGAGTCAGACATGACTGACTGAACTGAACTGAATGAATTTTTCAGTACTTTTGCAATTTTTGAACTCCAGAATTTTTGTTTGGTTCTTCTTTTTATAGTTTCTCTTTGTTGATATTCTCATATTGTTTAGGCATCATTTCCTGATTTCATTTAGTTTTCTGCTTGTGTTCTCTTTTAACTCATTGAGAGCATCTTTATGCCAGTTAATAATAATTATGGCAGCTCATAATTCTGTGTTTCTTCAGAGTTGGTTTCTGGAGTTTTGTTTTTATTATGGAATTGGCCCATGTTTCCAATGTTCTTTATGTGCCTTATAATATTTTGCTAGGATTTAAAAAGAATAACCACCTCTCCCAGTCTTTGTGTTCTCACCAGTCAGCTCCGCTGCAAGTTGTAGGAAATCTCAAACCTTTTCTGACCTATTGCTCCCCCTAGTGCCTACCTGTGGTTCTGCAGCTCTAACACACTGCTTGCCTCTGTTTTCAGCAGTTTCCAAACTCCGGTGCAAGCGCCTTCAGTGGTCCAAGTCAGGCTAGATAGAAACCAGTCCTTCAGGTAACCCTCCAGACAAGCTAGAATGCTAGACATACGGTCCACTCTTTTGATTCCATATAAAAAGGGAGCCTTGGTCTGAGAGATTTCCCAGCTACTCAGCACTATGCGGCACAGAGGAAGGACAGGGATGGGTATGCCAGATGCTGTAAATTTACCTACCCCTGTTGTTGAAAGCTCTTTTTGTTTCACAGTGACTTGGGTGCTGTGGCTTCTGGACTAGTCCCTAGAGTTCTCACAGAGGTATTCTGGTCCATGTATTGTTAACTTGGTGTCTCTGTGGGGAAGGAGGGCCTGAAGCTTCTTAGTCCAACATCTTGCTGACATCACTCTCTTCCCACCTTAGCCTTTCAGTTCAGTTCAGTTCAGTTGCTCAGTCATGTCCGACTCTTTGTGATCCCATGGACTGCAGCATGCCGGGCCTTCCTGTCCATCACCAACTTCCGGAGTTTGCTTAAACTCTTGTCCATTGAGTTGGTGATGCCATCCAACCATCTCATCTCCTCTTGACCCATTCTCCTCCTGCCTTCAATCTTTCCCAGCATCAGGGTCTTTTCAAATGAGTCAGTTCTTCACATAAGGTGGCCAAAAGATCGGAGTTTCAGCTTCAGCATCAGTCCTTCCAATGAATATTCAGGAATGATTTCCTTTAGAAAGGACTGGTTGGATCTCCTTGCTGTCCAAGGGACTCTCAAGAGTCTTCTACAACACCACAGTTTAAAAGCATCAATTCTTTGGTGCTCAGCTTTCTTTATAGTCCAACTCTTAGCCTTGAATCAATCCCTTTTCTATTCAAATCACTCAAATGTGAGCACCTAACTGGTACAATATGGTTGCCCTGATATTATGATGTTGAAACTGGGAAATCATCAAGGTTTGGTGAATGAATAGAACATTTCAGACCCAGTAAGAGAGCTTTTCCTGAGCAGGCAGCTATTCTCACGCAACTCCAATCACACCACTGACCACCACAAATGTTTAGACTGCATGGGACTGTCTTGTTGGCTTGTGACAACCACATGTGAAGACTGGACTAGTTAAGGAGCTACTGAAGATGGACACATTTTCTTTTCCTTCTCTTGTTCTCAAGATCTCTTCAGATCTGCAGAATTGCATCTAAACTTCTGCAGATTCTGCTTCTGTGGCAGCAATCTGTCACCAGCCAAGCTTATCATTCGTTGTTTATTTCCTCTCCTTACACTTTGTCTCAGCCTTCCCACTCACAGGCTGCAGAGGCTTTGTCAGTAAATTGAGGGCTGAGGTGTGTGCCTGGGAGGGACATATTTGGACATAAAAGTTGGTAGGGCAGAGAAAAAGGATTAGGATGAACATAAAGCTTCATTTATACTTCTTTCTCTTATGTATATCAGATAATTTTATACAGGGGTTATAAAATACCTGACCTATTAACACCAGAAATCCAGGGCTCTCTGAACTTTCCCAATAAATCAAAGTTCATGCTCACTGGTGTGGTTCAAGGAGGCTGCCTAAGGGTACTATTAAGAGAGAAACATGTGAAAGCATATATTATACCATATAGAGAAAGCTTATTAACAACTTCTCTTTTTTTCTTTACCTCTTTCCTTTTTCATCCTTCCAGTCTTTCTTTACTTCTATTTTCCAGCAACCAAGTTGTACTGTAGTTGATCCATTTATTTCATATTCATCAAGTACTTTTCTATACTGGGAGGGTAAGGTACTATATTGTTTTGAGTTGCCTGTTATTTAATCCTCAAAAATTCTAGCATTATCAGGGACACCTTGACATGTGGGAAAGGAGGTCTAGAGAAGAGTTCAGAATCTTCAGAATGAATAGACCTGAATGAGGGGCTTGAAGGGCAATACATAGGTACTATGAGGGCTATCATAGTATGAGGTGAGGACTACCAGACAGCTAGGGGGCAGGTACAAAAAAGCAAGCCAAGTGTTCATTTCCAAGTCTTGTGCATTAGCCTGAAGACTTTGGGTAGCACGGTGCTCAGGATGGGCTTCCTGATAGCTCAGTTGGTAAAGAATCCTCCTGCAATGCAGGAGACCCCAGTTTGATCCCTGGGTCGGGAAGATTCCCTGGAGAAGGGATAGGCTACCCACTCCAATATTCTTGGGCTTCCGTTGTGGCTCAGCTGGTAAAGAATCCGCCTGTAATGCAGGAGACCTGGGTTTGATCCCTGGGTTGGGAAGATCCCCTGGAGAAGGGAAAGGCTACCCACTCCAGTATTCTGGCCTATAAAATACTACGGACTGTGTAGTCCATGGGGTCACAAAGAGTTGGACACTACTGAGGGACTTCCACTTTTCAAGCTCAGGATATTTTTGAAAAAATCCTTAAAAAGCCAGAAAAAGATGAAATGTTACTTTATTTTGTTTTGCTGGTAAATCCGGGCTCTAGAGTTACTCCTGAGCACTGCGAAGGTAATCCAGCCAGCTTCGTGTTTCTGGAGCCAAAAATAGAGCCAAGGAGAATATTGCTTTGTGAAGCAGAGACTCCTGCTGGTAAAGGTGGCTTCTGCTTCTTGGGAAGGTACTAAGCTCTCCAAGCTGTGGAAGGAAAGCCAAGACTCAGCTCTTTCCATGTACCTTCAGGGTTGAAAAATAAATCTCTTGGCCTCACCTTTGTCCTGGGCCAACCTGTGACTGGCTCTACCTGTTTCTTCTTTCTTAGCTACTTCTAGAGCTTAAGCTAGACAAAACTTGTTAAACCAGATGAACGCAACACAACCATTCAAAACCTATAATGTTAATGACGTAACTTGTGTGAAATAAAATGTGATAAGGCTCCATGGTATAGGAACAAATACCTATTTGTTGAATCTAAATACCTATTAGATTCATTGAATAGGTGGCAGCCGGGGTTAGGTAGTGGGAGAGGGACATCAGAGGTTACCCTGACCTCTGTAATCACTGTAGTGATTACAGTGAGGACTCTGAAGCCAGGCTTTTGTGTTCAAATCCTGGCTTTGCCACTTATCACCTGTGTGCAGTCAAAAAGTGACAACTTTTATAGGCTTCAGAATCCTTAAGATTGGAGACTATAGTATTGAGGTAACCAGAAAGTTCATTCAGACATTTCCATAAGATCAACTTTTTGGCCAACCCAACACTTCATAAAATTATTGAGAGGATTAAATGCCAAAATTTATGTCAGGGGTTTCATTGAATTTCTAGGGCATAATAAATGCTTGGACGGCTGCGATGGAGCACAAGCGCAACCAAGAGGAGCTACCCCCTGCCCGAGGCCAGGGGCAGTGGCTGTGAGGAGCTACCCTATGCCCGAGGTTGGGGGCTGCGGCTGAGAGGAGCAACCCCACGTCCAAGGAGCGGTGGCTCGGGCGCAAGAGGGCCTAAAGGAGCTACTCCACGTTCAAGATCAGGAGGGGCGGCAGTGAGGAGCTACCCCTCATCCAAGGTAAGGAGCTAACCCTCATCCAAGGTAAGGAGCAGTGGCTGCGCTTTGCTGGAGCAGCCATGAAGAGATATCCCACGTCCAAGGTAAGAGAAACCCAAGTAAGACAGTAGGTGTTGCAAGAGGGCATCAGAGGGCAGACACACATACTCACAGAAAACTAGTCAATCTAATCACACTAGGACCACAGCCTTGTCTAACTCAATGAAACTAAGCCATGCCCTATGGGGCCACCCAAGACGGGTGGGTCATGGTGGAGAGGTCTGACAGAATGTGGTCCACTGGAGAAGGGCATGGCAAACCACTTCACTATTCTTGCCTTGAGAACCCCGTGAACAGTATGAAAAGGCAAAATGATAGGATACTGAAAGAGGAACTCCCCGCGTTGGTAGGTGCCCAGTATGCTACTGGAGATCAGTGGAGAAGTAACTCCAGAAAGAATGAAGGGATGGAGCCGAAGCAAAAACAATACCCAGCTGTGGATGTGACTGGTGATAGAAGCAAGGTCCGATGCTGTAAAGAGCAATATTGCATAGGAACCTGGAATGTTAGGTCCATGAATCAAGGAAAATTGGAGGTGGTCAAACAGGAGATGGCAAGAGTGGACGTCGACATTCTAGGAATCAGCAAACTGAAATGGACTGGAATGGGTGAATTTAACTCAGATGACCATTATAACTACTACTGCAGGCAGGAATCCCTTAGAAGAAATGGAGTAGCCATCATGGTCAACAAAAGAGTCCAAAATGCAGTATTTGGATGCAATCTCAAAAACGACAGAATGATCTCTGTTTGTTTCCAAGGCAAACCATTCAGTATCACAGTAATCCAAGTCTATGCCCCAACCAGTAATGCTGAAGAAGCTGAACGGTTCTATGAAGACCTACAAGACGTTTTAGAACTAACACCCAAAAAAGATGTCCTTTTCATTCTAGGGGACTGGAATGCAAAAGTAGGAAGTCAAGAAACACCTGGAGTAACAGGAAAATTTGGCCTTGGAATACGGAATGAAACAGGGCAAAGGCTAATAGAGTTTTCCTAAGAGAACACACTGGTCATAGCAAACACCCTCTTCCAACAACACAACAGAAGACTCTACACATGGACATTACCAGATGGTCAACACCAAAATCAGATTGATTATATTCTTTGCTGCCAAAGATGGAGAAGCTCTATACAGTCAGCAAAAACAAGACCAGGAGCTGACTGTGGCTCAGACCATGAACTCCTTATTGCCAAATTCAGACTTAAATTGAAGAAAGTAGGGAAAACCACTAGACCATTCAGGTATGACCTAAATCAAATCCCTTATGATTATACAGTGGAAGTGAGAAATAGATTTAAGGGCCTAAATCTGATAGATAGAGTGCCTGATGAACTTTGGACGGAGGTTCATGACATTGTACAGGAGACAGGGATCAAGACAATCCCCATGGAAAAGAAATGCAAAAAAGCAAAATGGCTGTCTGGGGAGGCCTTACAAATAGCTGTAAAAAGAAGAGAAGCGAAAAGGAAAGATATAAACATCTGAATGCAGAGTTCCAAAGAATAGCAAGGAGAGACAAGAAATCCTTCCTCAGCGATCAATGCAAAGAAATAGAGGAAAACAACAGAATGGGAAAGACTAGAGATCTCTTCAAGAAAATTAGAGATACCGAGGGAACGTTTCATGAAAAGATGAGCTCGATAAAGGACAGAAATGGTATGGACCTAACAGAAGCAGAAGATATTAAGAGGTGGCAAGAATACACAGAAGAACTGTACAAAAAAGATCTTCACGACCAAGATAATCAAGATGGTGTGATCATTCACCTAGAGCCAGACATCTTGGAATGTGAAGTCAAGTGGGCCTTAGAAAGCATCACTACGAACAAAGCTAGTGGAGGTGATGGAATTCCAGTTGAGCTATTCCAAATCCTGAAAGATGATGCTGTGAAAGTGCTGCACTCAGTATGCCAGCAAATTTGGAAAACTCAGCAGTGGCCACAGGACTGGAAAAGGTCAGTTTTCATTCCAATCCCAAAGAAAGGCAATGCTAAAGAATGCTCAAACTACCACACAGTTGCACTCATCTCACACTCTAGTAAAGTAATGCTCAAAATTCTCCAAGCCGGGCTTCAGCAACATGTGAACCGTGAACTTTCAGATGTTCAAGCTGGTTTTCGAAAAGGCAGAGGAACCAGAGATCAAATTGCTAACATCTGCTGGATCATTGAAAAAGCAAGAGAGTTCCAGAAAAACATCTATTTCTGCTTTATTGACTATGCCAAAGCCTTTGACTGTGTGGATCACAGTAAACTGTGGAAAATTCTGAAAGAGATGGGAATACCAGACCACCTGACCTGCCTCCTGAGAAACCTATATGCAGGTCAGGAAGCAACAGTTAGAACTAGACATGGAACAACAGACTGGTTCCAAATAGGAAAAGGAGTACGTCAAAGCTGTGTACTGTCACCCTGCTTATTTAACTTATATTCAGAGTGCATCATGAGAAACGCTGGGCTGGAAGAAGCACAGGCTGGAATCAAGATTGCCAGGAGAAATATCAATAACCTCAGGTATGCAGATGACACCACCCTTATGGCAGAAAGTGAAGAGGAACTAAAAAGCCTCTTGATGAAAGTGAAAGAGGAGAGTGAAAAAGTTGGCTTAAAGCTCAACATTCAGAAAATGAAGATTATGGCATCTGGTCCCATCACTTCATGGGAAATAGATGGGGAAACAGTGGAAACACTGTCAGACTTTATTTTTCTGGGCTCCAAAATCACTGCAGATGGTGACTTCAGCCATGAAATTAAAAGATGCTTACTCCTTGGAAGGAAAGTTTTGACCAACCCAGACAGCATATGAAAAAGCAGAGACATTACTTTGCCAACAAAGTTTCGTCTAGTCAAGGCTATGGTTTTTCCTGTGGTCATGTATGGATGTGAGAGTTGGACTGTGAAGAAAGCTGAGCACCAAAGAATTGATGCTTTTGAACTGTGGTGTTGGAGAAGACTCTTTAGAGTCCCTTGGACTGCAAGGAGATCCAGCCAGTCTGTTCTAAAGGACATCAGCCCTGGGATTTCTTTGGAAGGAATGATGCTAAAGCTGAAACTCCAGTACTTTGGCCACCTCATGCAAAGAGTTGACTCATTGGGAAAGACTCTGATGCTGGGAGGGATTGGGGGCAGGAGGAGAAGGGGACGACAGAGGATGAGATGGATGGATGGCATCACTGACTCGATGGACCTGAGTTTGAGTGAACTCCGGGAGTTGGTGATGGACAGGGAGGCCTGGCGTGCTGCGATTCATGGGGTCACAAAGAGTTGGACATGACTGAGCGACTGAACTGAACTGAACTGATATATTAATTGGGCTTCCCTGGTGGCTCAGCGGTAACCTATCTGCCTGCAATGCAGGAATCTTGGGTTTAGTCCCTGGGTTGGGAAGGTGCACTGGAGGAGGGCATGGCAACCCACTCCAGTATTCTTGCCTGGAAAATTCCATGGACAGAGGAGCCTGATAGGCTACAGTTCATAGGGTCACATAGAGCTGGACATGACTCAAGTGACTACGCAGCAGCAACATGTTAATTGTCTTTGTGGTAATTATTGTTACCATTAAGATTAAGATAATAGAAAATGGGAGCCACTATAGCTAAAGAATGTGGGCTCCATGAGCTTGGGAAAGCTATTTAACTTCTTAAAACCCCAGTATCCTTTCTAGGATCATTGTGAGGTTTACATGAAAAAAATGTTGTCTGTACTTACCTCAATATCTGAGTAACTGAGATATAAACTGAAATATAGAGAGGTTTGGTGCCAAACTAGAAAACCATTTTAGTGCTTTCTAAAAGTGAGGGGATATAGAGGAGTTTGGGGCTTCCCTGGAGGCTCAGTGGTAAAGAATATGCCAACAATGCAGGAAACACAGGAGATGCAGATTCAACCCCTGGGTCAGAAGGATCCCCTAGAAGAGAAAATGGCAACCCACTCCAGCATTCTTGCAGGGAAAATTCCATGGACAGAGGAGCCTGGTGGGTTACAGTCCATAGGGTTGCAAAGAGTTGGGCAGGACTCAGTATGCCCATGCATGCAGAGGAGTTTGGAGTTGAAAGAAGCTTACTAAAGTTTGAATTTGATGGTCTAACATGTTTTCTAAACAATAGAGGTCAACCTAACTTATGTTCAGACAGAGGTACCATCCTTCTAGTCAAGGCTGGGCTCGTCCCTAGGAGAACACCTGAAGGTTTTCACAAGGATGAATTAGGATCAGAAGAGGGGGTTATGAGGCTGTGTCTGTGGCAGCAGTAAAAGGTGTTTAGGCGTCACCCTGCTCCAAACACTTCACACATTAGTTGTCTGTGTTGTTTCTAGCAAACAATGTGGGCTTCAGCGCCACCCTCATTCTTCTCACATGTAGCCCTGGTAACTGCCTGGAATGAAAAGGACGTAGAAGAGTTTAGCAGCTAGAATCTGCTTCAGAATAAACACCAAGCTTTGGAGAGGGCTGTATAAATACAGCAAGTTAAGGGCAGGAAGCCAGAATAGAATATTAAATCAACTCAAGCTCATGATGGAACAATAAAAAGTATCCATCGTACCTGTTTCTTTTAATATCTTTGATACAGCTGCAGTGTTCTACTTTATACTCAATGATTACCAGGGCTCCTAAATTTATACATGGGATCCATGGATTTTACTTGGCTTTAACTGCCCAGTAGATGTATTTCCTTGGACAATTCAGTGGTACTTGAAATACAACTAAAACAAAACCCACCTATTCTACTTCCTTCATTTCTTACTGTTACTTCTTCAGTGGAGGCCATTGTCTTTTCAGGCTTAGTTTAGGTAACACACTTCCTAATTCAAGCCTGATCTTGTCACTCACTTCCTTAACATCTTCCTTTAGTGCCCTACTGCTCTCAGTTCCTTGATGTGGTTTATAGTAATCTTGCACCTGATTCCTGTTCGAGCCTTGTCCCTCCTGATCTTCACATATTCTATGTTCCAGTCATTCTGAACATTCACTTTCTTGTTCTCTCCTGCCTCTTAGCTCTAGTTCATGCTCCTTCTTCTATCTTGCATTTTCTTTTTTTTTTTCTTTATTGGCCACACCAAGTGGCTTGTGGGATCTTAGTTCCCCAACCAAGGATTGAACCCAGGCCCTTGGCAGGGAAAGCATGGAGTCTTAACCACCGGAACTCCCAAGGAATTCCCTGCCTTGCAGTTTCCTACCTCTCCTGTTCAGCTGGTGAATTCCTAGTCTTCTTTCCTGTCTCTGCTTAGACATCCTTTCCTCCCAGCAGTCTTCCTCATCTCCCGCCTTTGTTTTGCACCCTCTTTTTATGCTTTCTGATTGCTCTGCTTCCTCCATCATAGCTCCAATTACAATGGAATTTAATTCTTATTTTTTGTCCATATATCTCCGCAGCCTGAAATATTGAGACTATGTCTATCTTATTCTCTGTATTTCTCTGTCACTGGCATAGTGGTTGGCACAAGAGGTTACAAATAATTATTTTTTTAATAAATTATGAATAATAACACAAAAATATTTTTCAAGTATTACTGCTCTCTTAAGGTAAAATCAGCCACACTTAGAGATATCCACATATAACCAGAAATTGAATGATCTTGAACTTCTCTCTTGATCTGCATCTCCGACAAGTCTACCACTGAGGCTTGTCATCTCATCACACGCTCAGTCCAGTGCAAGTAACTGAAGAAAGTTTTTTTTTTTTTTTTTAGAAGAGACGTCCTTTTATTACAGCTGTTATTATATAAACATATCCTAGGGGTTAGTGGAAAACCCTTGTGGACGGAGCCTTCGGACCTGCACCTGGCCCTAAACCCAACTTTTCTGTGAGATCCGGATTTCTCGCGTTTGGTCCAGTAGCTGCACATTTTCCTGCCATTTACGTTTAGGAAATTCAAACTCTGTCAGCTCCTCCAGCTGCTCCTGTAGCCCATCCTTCCTACAGGGCCCTACCCCACACAGGGTGAGTGCAGCCACACAGCAGTAACTAGAGAGAGCAGCCTCGGCTGCAGACATGAACACAGAAGGGATCCAGAGAGCCAAGGCTGTATCATAGATTTTCGTGGGGTCAAAGGGGCAGTCAGCATGTCCAGACCCCTGGTCCAGCGGTACCAAAGGATCCAGCAGTCCTGAGTGGCAGGACGTCGGCAATAAGACGGCGGCCGCCATTGGCCACAGTGAGGGACACAGCGAGGAGGAGGCCCAGGGAGCAGGCAGCAGACAAGAGAAGAAGAGTGAGCCAACTGTTTGATGTAGGAGCACTGAAATGCTGACTATGGCAATGGCTTGAGATGTCAAGTTTCCATCCCTTACAGATTCAAGAATCTATAAACTTATTGGGCTTCTCATTGAAATGGTTAGAAATGACATTTGACACATATGCTTGCATTGTACAACCCACAAATATTCATTGAGCATCTACTATGTGCTGGACCCTATTCTGAACATCCGACAAAATTCCTTTGAGGAGCTTTCATTCTTATGACTTAGTTAATCCTCTAACAAACCAAACCTCTTAAACCCTTCATTACTAATCATAAAATAACATCTGTGGGAAAGACTTTACTAGACTTGTATATTTTTGTCACTATGCAGATTTGGTTTTTTATAACATGAAAAGTGGAAAATTCTTCCTGTGTCTGGGACAAGTTTTCCTGTGTAGCACAACTAAACTGATAGGGAATATCTTTCCAGGAAATTTCTGTTTACTGATCTTCCCTCCCCCCGCCCCCTCATTTCTTCTGAGAACTCTGCTGAATTAGTTTCAGAAAATACTCATCTCATAGACTTGTTATGTCAGTGAAATGAGATTATTTATGTAGTATTTGGTGAATTGCTGATACATAAAAGACCAAAATACAATGCCATTTGGGGGGGGGGGGGTGCGGGCTTTGGTTATATAATTTACCAGGCCCAGTGGATTTCTCTCTAGAGCCAGACCTGGAATATATGTAAATAAAGACACAATCATTTTGGACAGTCATGTCAACAGCTCTAGGGAGCTTCTTGAATATATTAGAGATGGATCCAGTTGGAATATGTCCACTGTTAGGCAGTGAATGTTAACAAATATCTTCAGCCAAGTGGTACCTGTTTAAGAGAAATATTTTTTCAGGGGAACTCAGAGTGTGTTATAAAATGGTCCTCGGTGGACACTCTGAAGAAATGAGGGAATTATTCTAGTTCATAACATGATGGAAAACACAATACCAAGTGAATATAAGAACACAGGATAAATAACATTATAGAAGATGAAATGATTAATAAACTCAAAAGGATGGACCCACTTGAGAATCTGATGAAGTTATGGACACTTGTCCTCAAAAAACGTACATAGGTGAAGAACAAATTTTGCATTTAATTCTACAGAGTTCACCATGTTCTAGAAGCCCTTCTATAAACTCTCTGAATTCTTTATGTCTTCTAAATAGACAGTTTTCAACAGAGAGAGTAATAAGGGACCAGGAAGACATAGTAGCAGCACAGCATGGAAGGCTTATGGATGGGAGTGGCTTTTGGTAAGAGCAAGGTTTCCCAGAACTATGTTTGACAGAACATGGGAAATCTTAATACATTCTTTTTTTTTTAATTGAAGTATATTTGTTGTACAATATTATATGTTACAGGTATATGATATAATGATTCACAGTTTTTAAAGGTTACATTCCATTTATGGTTATTGAAAATATTTTCTGTAGAAAAGCTATGACAAACCTAGTCAGAGTATTAAAGAGGAGAGACATCACTTTGTCTACAAAGGTCCGTATAGTCAAAGCTATGGTTTTTTCCAGTAGTCATGTACATATGTGAGAGTTGGACCATTAAGAAGGTTGAGTGCTGAAGAACTGATGCTTTCGAACTGTGGTGTTGGAGAAGACTCTTTTGAGAGTCTCTTGGACTGCAAGGAGATCAAGCCAGTCAATCCGAAAGGACATCAACCCTGAATATTCATTGGAATGACTGATGCTGGAGCTGCAGCTCAGTACTTTGGCCACCTGATGTGAAGAGCCAGCTCATTGGAAAAGACGTGATGCTGGGAAAGATTTAGGGCAAGAGGAGAAGCGGGTGGCGGAGAATGAGATGGTTAGATAACATCATTGACTCAACGGACATGAGTTTGAGCAAACCCTGGGAGATAGTAAAGGACAGGGAAGGCTGCAGTCCAGACACAGCTTAGTGACCGAACAACAACAATATTCCCCATGTTATACAATATGTCTCTGCATCTTATTTTATACCTAATAGTTTGTACTTCCTAATCCACTACCTCTTTATTGCTTCTTTCCCCTTTGCTTTTCCTACTAGTAACCACTAGCTTGTTCTCTATGAGTTTGCTTTTTTTTTGTTTGTTATATTCACTGGTTTGTTTTAGTTTTTGCATTCCACATGTAAGTGATGTCATACAGTATGTGTTTTTCTCTGTCGGACTTACTTCACTTAGCATAATGCCCGCCAAGTCCATCCATGTTGCTGCAACATTATTATTTATATATGAAAAAACTGAATATATTTGTATAGCTTTTTATATTATATGTGGCAATATGTCTTAGTGTATATCATACCCAACATATTGCATGCCAGATAACACAACACATGCACATAGATGCATGGTATTAAAATGTACATTATTGGTGGTATTTATGAACTATTTGTACATTGATGGATGTGGCTTCCTTGGTGGCTGGGTCATCTATTTTGTCATAATATCAATGTAAATTTGTGATATTAGCTAATGTTAGTTGCATATTCCTTGTGATGCTATACAAATTCATCCTCTGTGGTTCTGTGACTGAAAGGATGAATTCATCTGGGAGGTCACTTCCTGCCGTCAACTTTAGTTACAGCAACCAAGATACTCAATGAGCTTGTTAGTGTTCTTTAACACTCCACTTCTGCCCCTTGTGAGATGCTGAGTGGGACGAATGCTGTGATGCACCACTCAGACATCCCTTCAGAAGTGAAGGTCTTATGCTCAGTTGTTGGGACAACTCGGAAGGGCTATCCCAGCGATGGTGCTTCTCTTGAGGCTGGTTAAAACCATTGTCAGGCCTGCATCACAGCTCAACTTTTCGCCAGCTGATTCCTGCTCTTTTCCACAGAAGTTAATCCCCAGAGTATTCCCTAAGAAAAGCCATGCTTGTTAACCACCTCAGAGTCTATCTGCCTGAGAACTTACCCTCTGACTTTGAGTTAGACAGTTAAGTGCTCAAAGACCCTCTAGCAATGGCAAGCAACCTAAGCAACCTAGTTTTTAGGAGACAGTTTCTAATATGACTCCGGCAGGGCAGCCATGATTCCTCAAGTCCTTTTCTCAGCCCCACCATTCTTACAGACCAAGTGCTGGGCAGCAAAACTAATTCCAGACTCCACCTACTGGTAGAGATGAGGCCCAGAGGACATTGCTGGCTTGGGGAGGATTAACCCAGGAACTGTTCAGGCTAAGTGAACTGTATCATCATGGATGTTTGAAGTGGGAATACAGAGATTTAAAATGAAATTCATTTTTTTTGGTCCAAGGCAGTGTTTCTCTTTTTTTTTTTTCCATTACTGACTCATCAAAGAACCTTTTTAGAGGCTTTCTCCTAATTGCCACCCTACCTCCCCTTCCCCTTTTGAGGGAAGTTTTGTGTGCTTTTTTATTTTAACAATTTCATTAAGCTGTAATTTACATACCATAAAATTTGTCTGTTTAAGGTGTCCAAATCAATGACTTTTAGTCTATTCACAGAGTTGTACAATTATTACCACAATAATTTAAGAACATTTTCATCAACCCCCAAATAAACCCTGTACCCATTAATTATCACCCCAGGTCCCTACCTTCATTCCCACTCTCTATTTTCATAGATCTACCTTTCTGAATTTCATATGAAAGGAATTATATAATATGTGGTCTTATGACAGATATACTATATATTTATTTATGCACTGCATATATATCTGTGCTTTATACATAAAGAGAGTGAGCTTTTTTTTAATACTTCCCCAAGAGCCAGTTTTCATTGCCCACATTGAGAATGTATGATCCAATGTGCACTTACTTTTTTGCTAACCGACTGCAGATATCAAAACTATGAGTCATTTGTTGACAATACATGATTATCAAAATGAGGGTTTTGTGTAATCGGTTCTAATTACAACCACCACCCCCAGAAATTGGCGACAAGTGAGCTCTTCATTAGCTTAAATAGAAGTGGGTGCACTTTTTCTGACGAAAGCCAAATATGCCTTTATAAATGGAAAAACCTTATCCTTAGAAGTAGCAACCTGGACTCCATCTTTTACTTGCATCTGCCTTTGACTGGACACCTGGAGTTGCCATCAGGGTGACAAAGCACATAAGTCAAAATCATTCAACAGAGTAGGTACTTAATACATTTTTTAACTCAGGGGATGAATCATGTAGGATTAGAAAGCCTGGGTTTTACTTCCAATCCTGTTACTAATTAGCTGCGCAAGTCGCTTCTCCTTCCTATGCCCTAATTTACTCATTTACAAAGTAAGGAAAATGGGCCTCATGATATCTAAGACTTTTTCTCATTCCAACTTTATGTGGTTTATACTAATTGTTTGTATTTTAAAGCTACAAATGGAACTTAAACTTTTGTAGGATTTTTTACATCAGATAAATAAACTGGAAAAATAGTGCCATTATTCTTTTTTGGTTAATTAATTTTCACTGAACTATTCAAGAAAGAAATTTATCAGATATATTTTTACTAGTATCATTTTCTAAATTAAAAAAAATATTTTAAGTCCTCTATTACTCCTTTAATTTTCATTTATACAACCTATTATTACCTTGCAAAAAAAAAGACCCTATTTTAAAAGCAAGCTTCATATATATGTATTTATAATTATTATGACTTTGTTTTGTTTTTTTAATATTGTATTTTTGAGAATCTAACCTCTACTCTAGATTTTTAATCTTTGCTTTTTGGTATTTGTTATCAATTTTGTACCTTTAAGAACCCAATCTTCAGTATGCATTTTTACTTGGGAGTGAGATTACTGGCTTGACTGATCTCTCTCCCTTTGGACTCTCCTTTTTCTCCACCACATCGCTTCTATCTCCTCCCTCCCCCTTCTCTTCTCTACCCAACTCTGTGAATCTCTTTGTCTGTTCTGGACTGTGGAGAACATTTAGGGAACTGATTACTGGGTGGATCTGTCTCTCTCTTTCCTTTTGATTCCCCCCTTTATCCTCCTGGCCACCTCTGTCTCCTTCCCCCCTCTTCTCTTCTCTGTGTAACTATGTGAACATCCCTGAGCAGTCCAGACTGTGGAGAGCACATAGGGAAGTGATTACTGGCTAGCTTGCTTTCTCCCCTTTTGATTCCCCCTCTTCTCCTCCTGGTCACCTCTATCTCCCTCCTCCGTCTTCTCTTCTCCATGTAACTCTGGGTACCTCTCTGGGTGTCCCTCTCTGTGGGGAAACTTTTCATCATTAATCTAGATGTTTTATCATCAGTGCTGTATAGATGGATAAATCTTGAGGCTACTGTAAGAATAAGACTGAAAACCAGAGGCAGGAGGCTTAAGTCCAAATCCTGAGAACACCAGAGAACTCCTGACTCCAGGGAACATTAATCAACAGGAGCTCATCAAACACCTCCATACCTACACTGAAACCAAGCACCACCCAAGGGCCAACAAGTAGCAGAGCAAGACAAACCATGAAAATTCTCCAGCAACACAGGAACATAGCCCTGAGCTTCAATATACAGGCTTCCCAAAGTCACACCAAACCCACTGACATCTCAAAACTCACTACTGGATACTTCATTGCACTCCAGAGAGAAGAAATCCAGCTCCACCCACCAGAACACCGACACAAGCTTCCCTAACCAGGAAACCTTGACAAGCCACCGTCCAACCCCACCCACAGTGAGGAACCTCCACAATAAAGAGGAAACACAAACTGTCAGAATACGGAAAGGCCACCTCAAACACAGCAATATAAACAAGATGAAAAGGAAGAGAAATACTCAGCAGGTAAAGGAACAGGATAAATGCCCACCAAACCAAACAAAAGAGGAAGAGATAGGGAATATACCTGATAAAGAATTCTGAATAATGATAGTGAAAATGATCCAAAATCTTGAAAACAAAATGGAGTTACAGATAATTAGCCTGGAAACAAGGATTGAGAAGATGCAAGAAATGTTTAACAAGGACCTAGAAGAAATAAAAAAGAGTCAATATATAATGAATAATGCAATAAATGAGATAAAAAACACTCTGGAGGGAACCAACAGTAGAATAACAGAGGCAGAAGATAGGATAAGTGAGGTAGAAGATAGAATGGTAGAAATAAAAGAAATGAGGACAACCTCAGAGACCTCTGGGACAATGTTAAACACCCCAACATTCGAATCATAGGAGTCCCAGAAGAAGAAGACACAAAGAAAGACCATGAGAAAATACTTGAGGAGATAATAGTTGAAAACTTCCCTAAAATGGGGAAGGAAATAATCAGCAAAGTCCAAGAAACCCAGAGAGCCCCAAACAGGATAGGCCCAAGGTGAAACACACCAAGACACATATTAATCAAATTAACAAAGATCAAACACAAAGAACAAATATTAAAAGCAGCAAGGGAAAAACAACAGATAACACACAAGGGGATTCCCATAAGGATAACAGCTGATCTTTCAATAGAAACTCTTCAGGCCAGAAGGGAATGGCAGGACATACTTAAAGTGATGAAGAAGAAAAAAAAAAACCTACAGCTTTACTGTACCCAGCAAGGATCTCATTCAAATATGAAGGAGAAATCAAAAGCTTTACAGACTAGCAAAAGGTGAGAGAATTCAGCACCACTAAACCAGCTCTCAAACAAATGCTAAAGATCTTCTTTAGACAGGAAACAAAGAAAGGGTGTATAAAATTGAACCCAAAACAACAAAGTAAATGGCAACAGGATCATCAGTTCAGTTCAGTTCAGTCACTCAGTTGTGTTTGACTCTTTGCGACCCCATGAATCGCAGCACGCCAGGCCTCCCTGTCCATCACCAACTCCCGGAGTTCACTCAAACTCATGTCCATCGAGTTGGTGATGCCATCCATACATCTCATGCTCTGTCGCCACCTTCTCCTCCTGCCCCTAATCCCTCCCAGCATCAGAGTCTTTTCCAATGAGTCAACTCTTTGCATGAGGTGGCCAAACTATTGGAGTTTCAGCTTTAGCATCAGTCCCTCCAATGAACACCCAGGACTGAACTCCTTTAGGATGGACTGGTTGGATCTCCTTGCAGTCCAAGGGACTCTCAAGAGTCTTCTCCAACACCACAGTTCAAAAGCATCAATTCTTTGGCACTCAGCTTTCTTCACAGTCCAACTCTCACATCAATACATGACTACAGGAAAAACCATAGCCTTGACTAGATGGACCTTTGTTGGCAAACTAATGTCTCTGCTTTTGAATATGCTATCTAGGTTGGTCATAAATTTCCTTTCAAGGAGTAAGCATCTTTTAATGTCATGGCTGCAATCACCATCTGCAGTGATTTTGGAGCCCCCCCCAAAATAAAGTCTGACACTGTTTCCACTGTTTCCCCATCTATTTGCCATGAAGGGATGGGACCAGTTGCCATGATCTTAGTTTTCTGAATGTTGAGTTTTAAGCCACCTTTTTCACTCTCCTCTTTCACTTTCATCAAGAGGCTTTTTAGTTCCTCTTTACTTTCTGCCATAATGGTGGTGTCATCTGCATATCTGAGGTTATTGATATTTCTCCCAGCAATCTTGATTCCAGCTTGTGCTTCATCCAGCCTAGCATTTCTCATAATGTATTCTGCATATAAGTCAAATAAGCAGGGTGACAATATACAGCCTTGATGTACTCCTTTTCCTATTTGGAACCAGTCTGTTGTTCCATGTCCAGTTCTAACTGTTGCTTCCTGACCTGCATACAGATTTCTCAAGAGGCAGGTCAGGTGGTCTGGTATTCCCATCTCTTGAAGAATTTTCCACAGTTTACTGTGATCCACACAGTCAAAGGCTTTGGCATAGTCAATAAAGCAGAAATAGATGTTTTTCTGGAACTCTCTTGCTTTTTCCATGATCCAATGGATGTTGGCAATTTGATCTCTGGTTCCTCTGCCTTTTCTAAAACCAGCTTGAATATCTGGAAGTTCATGGTTCACGTATTGCTGAAGCCTGGATTGGAGAATTTTCAGCATTAATTTACTAGCGTGTGAGACGAGTGCAATTGTGTGGTAGTTTGAACATTCTTTGGCATTGGCTTTCTTTGGGATTGGAATGAAAAGTGACCTTTTCCAGTCCTGTGGCCACTGCTGAGTTTTCCAAATTTGCTGGCATATTGAGTGCAGCACTTTCACAGTATCATCTTTCAGGATTTGGAATAGCTCCACTGGAATTCCATCACCTCCACTAGCTTTGTTCATAGTGATGCTTCCTAAGGCCCACTTGACTTCATATTCCAGGATGTCTGGCTCTAGGTGAGTGATCACACCATCGTGATTATCTTGGTCATGAAGATTTTTTGGACAGTTTTTCTGTGCATTCTTGCCACCTGTTCTTTTTTTTTTTTTTTTTTTTTCTGATGTCCAGATTTTTAATGAGGTCTGTTTTCTGGAAAAGGAAGGTGGGGAAGAGCTCCGTGCTGACAACACAGTAAATGGGGTCATTTAGTTAACTTTTGCTGTGTGTCCTTTTACCCCGTGAAGTGAAGTGAAGTTGCTCAGTCGTGTCCAACTCTTTGTGACCCCATGGACTATAGCCTACCAGGTTCCTCCATGGGATTTTCCAGGCAAGAATACTGGAGTGGGTTGTCATTTCCTTCTCCAGGAGATAGTCCCAACCCAGGGATTGAACCCAGGTCTCCCACATTGTAAGCACCTTTACCATCTGAGCCACCAGGGAAGTCTTTTCCCCCATAGGACCACACATTTACAAAGTATCTATAATGGTTGCATGATAACTGGTTTCTGTAGATTCTTTGTGTGCATCTATAGCCTTGGCGATTTCTAGGCAGTGCTTGACCATACCCTGAGTGGTAGGGGCCAAATTGCACTGTGGTTCTGAACATGGACTTGATCAGTGGTGTTACGGGATCTGGTTAAGTTACAATGAGTTTGACTGCTTGCTGTTTTCTTATGTGTGTATGTCTGTGTATAAACTGCTGATCTCTACCTTTGTATCTCCTGTTGTTTTCTAGTTTGTGTGTGTGTGTGTGTATAAACTGCTGATCTCTACCCTTGTATCTCCTGGGGTCTTAATACTGTTTCCTAGGAGTCTTGTGTATGTTTTGGCATGTCTGCTACACACATGTAATGTCTGTATCATTTGGCTTTCTGTTCTTGGAGTGGATGGTTTTGTCAGGATAAAATCCTTTGATCTGTTGTGATTCCCTTCTCTGAGCCCTGCCCTTGAGCCAAGATCACCTCTACTGAGCCCCCTCACCCCCTAACCCAGCCTTTTGTCCTCATTCTTGACACTACCTGGGGGACAAGTGGCATGGGTCCAGCCCCAGGGCCCCACCTGCCTTTTCCACCTTTTGATGCCAGGCAGGCACAGGCCCGACCAGAGGACAAACCCAAAGCGAAGGCACACAGAGGGGTGGCACCAGGGCAGGCTGGGAGCAGGGCAGGGCTTTGAGTCCAGAAGACAGGACAGTCCTCACTTTGGGGCAGCAGGTACATGGTGGTTTCAGGCCACCAGGCCCAGCTGGGGGGCTAGGAGGGGCAGCAGCAGTGACAGCCACAGAGTGGCCAGGCAGGGGGGCTGGACCCCGTGCACTGCCCGGCTCAGCACCAGGTCTACCTCCACAGGGTAGTGGTCACTGATGTTGAGAGCCTGGGGGCGGGCAGGGGGGAGACAAAGCATCAGTCTCAGGCCTGAGGGGTTCCCGGGGAGCCCACTGCGGCCTCACCACTGCTTTACCTCCTGCTCAGTGAGCCCAAAGCTCTGGGGGAAGTCGAAGGCGGCCGTGCCACGCAGCAGGCTCTGGAGGTGCTCCCCGTGGAGCACGATGCGGTCATAGGTGCAGTGGGTGCTGGCCCGCACCGTAGTGTCCACGCCGTCGGCGATGGCCCAGTGGAAGCCAGCCTGAGTCCGAAGAACTAGGTTATCCAGGCGCTTTTTGGTCAGCGACGCGCAGTCAGCATTGAAGTCCCCGAGCAGGATCACATCCTTGGTCTGCCAGCGCCCGGAAGCATCCAGAAACACGTCATACAGGGCATTCAGCTCCGTCTCCACAGCCTTCGGAGTGGTGTGCAGTGGGACCAGCACGAGGCTGGGAAGAACCTTGCTGCATAAAGAGAACCAGCACACAAAGGGCTCCCGGGTAAAGAGATCATCCTGATCATCGTACATGTAGGAGTCCTGGACCTCTGCCTCATGTGACCTGCGCAGACCAGGTCGTCTCTACACCTTTCTGTGCTGTGGGCTGATCGCGACAGCCCCCAGGGAATCGCAGCGCCGGCCTAGACGGAAGGAGACAGCAGAGGAAGATGCCGCCAACAGGCTGACCGCCCCGTGGAGGCCAGTTCGCCGGCCTCACCCTTCCGGCGGGCGGGCGCGGCCCTGGCTCCGCCTCGGCGGCGGAAGGGAGGGCAGCCCCTTGCCACCTGTTCTTAATGTCTTCTGCTTCTATTATGTCCATACCATTTCTGTCCTTTATCGAGCCCATCTTTGCACGAAATGTTCCCTCAGTATCTCTAATTTTCTTGAAGCCATCTTAGTCTTTCCGATTCTGTTGTTTTCCTCTATTTCTTTGCATTGATCGCTGAGGAAGGCTTTCTTATCTCTCCTTGCTATTCTTTGGAACTCTGCATTCAGATGCTTATATCTTTCCTTTTCTCCTTTGCTTTTCACTTCTCTTCTTTTCACAGCTATTTGTAAGGCCTCCCCAGACAGCCATTTTGCTTTTTTGCATTTCTTTTCCATGGGGATTGTCTTGATCCCTGTCTCCTGTACAATGTCACGAACTTCCGTCCATAGTTCATCAGGCACTCTATTTATCAGATCTGGTCCCTTAAGTCTATTTCTCAATTCCACTGTATAATCATAAGGGATTTGATTTAGGTCATACCTGAATGGTCTAGTGGTTTCCCCTACTTTCTTCAATTTAAGTCTGAATTTGGCAATAAGGAGTTCATGATCTGAGCCACAGTCAGCTCCCAGTCTTGTTTTTGCTGACTGTATAGAGCTTCTCCATCTTTGGCTGCAAAGAATATAATCAATCTGATTTTGGTGTTGACCATGTGGTGATGTCCATGTGTAGTCTTCTGTTGTGTTGTTGGAAGAGGGTGTTTGCTATGACCAGTGCGTTCTCTTGGCAAAACTCTATTAGCCTTTGCCCTGCTTCATTCTATACTCCAAGGCCAAATTTTCCTGTTACTCCAGGTGTTTCTTGACTTCCTACTTTTGCATTCCAGTCCCCTATAATGAAAAGGACTTCTTTTTTGGGTGTTAGTTCTAAGAGATCTTGTAGGTCTTCATAGAACCAATCAACTTCAGCTTCTTCAGAGTTGGGGCATAGGCTTGGATTACTGTGAAGAAGATATAACAATTATAAATATATGTGCACCCAACATAGGAGCACCGCAATATGTAAGACAAATGCTAACAAGTATGAAAGGGGAAATTAACAATAACACAATAATAGTGGGAGATTTTAATACCCCACTCATACCTATGGATAGATCAACCAAACAGAAAATTAACAAGGAAACATGATACAATAGAACAGTTAGTCCTAATTGATATCAATGGGACATTTCACCACAAAACAATGAATTTCACCTTTTTCTCAAGTGCATATGGAACCTTCTCCAGGATAGATCATATCCTGGGCCATAAATCTAGCCCTGGTAAATTCCAAAATATTGAAATCATTCCAAGCATCTTTTCTGACCACAATGCAGTAAGATTAGATCTCAATTACAGGAAAAAATACTATTAAAAATTCCAACATATGGAGGCTGAACAACACGCTGCTGAATAACCAACAAATCACAGAAGAAATCAAAATAGAAATCAAAATATGCATAGAAATGAATGAAAATGAAAACACAACAACCCAAAACCTATGGGACACTGTAAAAGCAGTACTAAGGGGAAGGTTCATAGCAATACAGGCTTACCTCAAAAAACAAGAAAAAAGTCAAATAAATAACCTAACTCTACACCTAAAGCAACTAGAAAAGGAAGAAATGAAGAACCCCAGGGTTAGTAGAAGGAAAGAAATCTTAAAAATTAAGGCAGAAATAAATGCAAAAGAAACAAAAGAGACCATAGCAAAAATCAACAAAGCCAAAAGCTGGTTCTTTGAGAAGATAAATAAAATTGACAAACCATTAGCCAGACTCATCAAGAAACAAAGGGAGAAGAATCAAATCAACAAAATTAGAAATGAAAATGGAGAAATCACAACAGACAACACAGAAATACAAAGGATCATAAGTGACTACTATCAGCAATTATTTGCCAATAAAATGGACAACTTGGAAGAAATGGACAAATTCTTAGAAAAGTACAACTTTCCAAAACTGGACCAGGAAGAAATAGAAAATCTTAACAAACCCATAACAAGCATGGAAATTGAAACTGTAATTAGAAGTCTTCCAGCAAACAAAAGCCCAGGACCAGACGGCTTCACAGCTAAATTCTACCAAAAATTTAGAGAAGAGCTAACACCTATCCTACTCAAATTCTTTCAGAAAATTGCAAAGTAAATTTCCAAACTCATTCTATGAGGCCACCATCACCCTAATACCAAAACCAGACAAAGATGCCACAAAAAAAGAAAACTACAGGCCAATATCACTGATGAACATAGATGCAAAAATCCTTAACAAAATTCTAGCAAACAGAATCCAACAACATATTAAAAACATCATACATCATGACCAAGTGTGCTTTATCCCAGGGATGCAAGGATTCTTCAATATCCGCAAATCAATGTAATACACCACATTAACAAATTGAAAGATAAAAACCATATGATTATTTCAATACATGCAGAGAAAGCCTTTGACAAAATTCAACATCCATTTATGAAAAAACCCTCCAGAAAGCAGGAATAGAAGGAACATACCTCAACATAATAAAAGCTACATATGACAAACCCACAGCAAACATTATCCTCAGTGGTGAAAAATTGAAGGCATTTCCCCTAAAATCAGGAACAAGACAAGGGTTCCCACTCTCACCACTACTATTCAACAAAGTTTTGGAAGTTTTGGCCACAGCAATTAGAGCAGAAAAAGAAATAAAAGAAATCCATATTGGAAAAGAAAAAGTAAAACTCTCACTGTTTGCAGGTGACATGATCCTCTACATAGAAAACCCTAAAGACTCCACCAGAAAATTACAAGAGCTAATCAATGAATATAGTAAAGTTGCAGGATATAAAATTAACACACAGAAATCCCTTGCATTCCTATACACTAACAATGAGAAAACAGAAAGAGAAATTAAGGAAACAATTCCATTCACCATTGCAATGAAAAGAATAAAATACTTAGGAATATATATACCTAAAGAAACAAAAATCCTATATATAGAAAACTATAAGACACTGGTGTAAGAAATCAAAGAGGACACAAATAGATGGAGAAATATACCATGTTCATGGATTGGAAGAATCAATCTAGTGAAAATGAGTATACTACCCAAAGCAATCTATAGATTCAATGCAATCCTTATCAAGCTACCAATGGTATTTTTCACAGAACTAGGACAAATAATTTCCCAATTTGTATGGAAATACAAAAAACCTCGAACATCCAAAGCAATCTTGAGAAAGAAGAATGGAACTGGAGGAATCAACCTGCTTGACTTCAGGCTCTACTGCAAAGCCACAGTCATCAAGACAGTATGGTACTGGCACAAAGACAGAAATATTGATCAATGGAACAAAATAGAAAGCCCAGAGATAAATCCATGCACCTATGGACACCTTATCTTTGACAAAGGAGGCAAGAATATACAATGGAGAAAAGACAATCTCTTTAACAAGTGGTGCTGGGAAAACTGGTCAACCACTTGTAAAAGAATGAAACTAGAACACTTTCTAACACCATACACAAAAATAAACTCAAAATGGATTAAAGATCTAAATGTAAGACCAGAAACTATACAACTCCTAGAGGAAAACATAGGCAAAACACTCTCCGACATAAATCACAGCAGGATCCTCTATGACCCACCTCCCAGAGTAATGGAAATAAAAGCAAAAATAAACAAATGGGACCTAATTAAATTTAAAAGCTTTTGCACAACGAAGAAAACTATAAGCAAAGTGAAAAGACAGCCTTCAGAATGGGAGAAAATAATAGCAAACGAAGCAACTGACAAAGAATTAATCTCAAAGATATAAAAGCAACTCCTGCAGCTCAATTCCAGGAAAATAAACAACCCAATCAAAAAATGGGCCAAAGAACTAAACAGACATTTCTCCAAAGAAGACATACAGATGGCTAACAAATACATGAACAGATGCTCAACATCACTCATTATCAGAGGAATGCAAATCAAAACCATGATAAGGTACCATTTCATGCCAGTCAGAATGGCTGCTATCCAAAAGTGTACAAGCAATAAATGCTAGAGAAGGTGTGGAGAAAAGGGAACCCTCTTACACTGTTGCTGCTGCTGCTGCTGCTAAGTCACTTCAGTCGTGTCCGACTCTATGCGACCCCATAGACGGCCTCCTACCAGGCTCCCCCGTCCCTGGGATTCTCCAGGCAAGACACTGGATTGGGTTGCCATTTCCTTCTCCAATGCATGGAAGTGAAAAGTGAAAATGAAGTCGCTCAGTTGTGTCCGACTCTTCGAGATCCCATGGACTGCAGCCTACCAGGGTCCTCCGTCCATGGGATTTTCCAGGCAAGAGTACTGGAGTGGGATGCCATTGCCTTCTTGGGGGAATGCAAACTAGTATAGCCACTATGGAGAACAGTGTGGAGATTCCTTAAAAAACTGGAAATAGAACTGCCATATGACCCAGCAATCCCACTACTGGGAATACACACCGAGGAAACCAGAATTGAAAGAGACCATGTACCCCAATGTTCATCGCAGCACTATTTATAATAGCCAGGACATGGAAGCAACCTAGATGTCCATCAGCAGATGAATGGGTAAGAAAGCTGTGGTACATACACATGGTGGAATATTACTCAGCCATTAAAAAGAATACATTTGAATCAGTTCTAATGAGGTGGATGAAACTGGAGCTGATTATACAGAGTGAAGTAAGCCAGAAAGAAAAATACCAATACAGTATATGAATGCATATATATGGAATTTAGAAAGATGGTAACAATAACCCTATATGTGAGATAGCAAAAGAGACACAGATGTATAGAACAGTCTTTTGGACTCTGTGGGAGAGGGCAAGGGTGGGATGATTTGGGAGAATGGTATTGAAACATGTATATTATCATATATGAAATGAATCACCAGTCCAGTTTCAGTGCATGAGAAGGGTGCTTGGGGCTGGTGCACTGGGATGACCCAGAGGGATGGGATGGGGAGGGAGGTGGGAGGGGAGTTCAGGATGGGGAACACATGTACACCCGTGGCAGATTCATGTCAATGTATGGCAAAACCACTACAATATTGTAAAGTAATTTGCCTCCAACTAAAATAAATAAATTTATATTATATAAAAAGAAATTTACCAACGAATTACTAGGTGCCAGACATTGAACAAAACTAATATCATTTCTTCCCACATGGAACTTGGAATCTGTTGGAGAGAACACAGCTTGGGGTAGGGGCTGAGGACAGACATGAACCAACAAACAGAAATATTCAGAAGCCATGATAGATGCCATAAAATAAAACGAATCCAGTGAGAGCTCATAAGAATTAAAGGCGGAGGGAGGCTGCCCTTAACATGAGGCAAGAATGAAGGATACAGTCAAACAGAGACCTGACAGGAGGTCTTAATTCACTCAGTTCAGTTCAATTCAGTCGCTCAGTCATGTCCGACTCTTTGTGACCCCATGAATTGCAGCACGCCAGCACTCAACAAACAACTATTGAGCTCTTCGTATGGGCCAGGCACTACTCTTGGTGTTAGAAATAGAGCAGTGGGGGATGGGGAAAACAAAGAACTGGCCTCAAGGAGCTTGCATTCTGGAAGTGAAAAAGGGGCAGAAATGGTCTACAGTCTCTGAGGGTGTGGGAGTGGCGTGTGGGATGGAGCTGTATCTCAGGCCAAGGAACTAGTTGCTGGGAAGATCCTACAGAGGTCAGCTGGCTATTTCGGGAACCAAAAACAGGCTAATGTGGTGGGAGCATAGGAAGTGTAGTGAAACTTGGCTGGAGAGGTGAACTGGAAGTTGGTCATAAACAGTTTCACAAGTCATGAAAATGAATTTAAAAGGTTAAATGAATGTGGCTTATGGAAAACACTTAGCATGGATTTGAATTGAAGTTGCTAAATCTAGGTTTAAAATTACTGAGTATGTGTGCTCAGTCATGTCCAACTCTTTGAGACTGCTTGGACTGTAGTCCACCAGGCTTCTCTGTCCATGGGATTTTCCCCAGCAAGAATACTGGAATGGGTTGCCATTTCCTCCTCCAGAGGATCTTCCTGGCTTAGGGACCAAACCTGCATCTGCTGCATTGGCAGATTCTTTACCACTGAGTCACCCGGGAATCCCTTAAAATTACTGTGCTGGGTAGTCATTTACCTGATGATTGAGCTCCACATCCACCACCATCTTCCACATCCATGAGCCATCTTCTTGAATCTGGAAATGTAAGAACTTGTGCAATGTCATGTGCATTGTTTGCCCACAGGGCTGCTATGATACCAGTGACTTGGCAGGATCATGGCAGTGGTGAATATGGGTGCATCCTGGGATGAAGGGATGGGCTATAGCTTGTCTGGATCCCTAAAGGTCAGAGATCCACAAATCATAAAAGAAGAGGTCTAATCAAAGGATTTGGGCCAATAGAGATCTACAGTAGCATCAAGAAACTTGGTCATTTATCCACTTATTAATTCTGCACTGGACAAATTGAAAGCTCATGCCCACAACAGTTTCCTCAAAGAAGACATGGACAATTGTACTAATAGAATGTAATGTGATAAGCGTTATGGAGAGAAATGTGCTATGGATGCTATGGGAATGTTTAAGAGAGCTACCTAACTCACAGTAGTATGGGGGACGCTCTGGGAAGAATTCCAACTCAACTAACTTGAGTTGTCTCAACTAAGTTTTCAAAGACTTCTAGGAGTTGGCAGGGTATAGAAAAGGAAGGATATTCTAGGTAGAGAGAACTCCATGGGAAAAGGGATCAAGATGAGCGTGCATTGCAAGGGACAAAAGTTAGAGAGAGAAGTTGGAGAGGAAAATAGAGGTCAAGGCATAAAGGGGATTATAGTCCATGCCAAGGGGTTTGGACTTCATCTTGGAGACAATGGAAAATCAGTCCATCATTTTAAGCAAGTGAGTGACCTACTATAACTTCAATAATGAATAATAATAGTTAACACGCATTGGTTTCTAATTGTGTGCCAGGCATCCTTTTGACAATGTCACACACAATGACTCAATCTTTTCTGGAATTCTTTAAGAACTATTATTAGCACCCATTTTGTAAATGAGGAAGCTGAGGCACAGCTAATGTAGAAAAATTTCCCAAGAGGTTCAACTCTAATAGTAAGTGGCTGAACTAGAATCCAAAATCAGACTGTTGATTCCACAGTCTACTTAACTACTATATGCTGCTGTGCTGTGCTTAGTTCAGTTGAGTCCGACTCTTTGTGACCCCATGGACTGTAGCCTGCCAGGCTCCTCTGTCCATGGGGATTCTCCAGGAAAGTATACTGGAGTGGGTTGCCATGTCCTGCTCCAAGAGATCTTCCTAGGGATCGAACCCAGGTCTCCCACATTGCAGGTGGATTCTTTACTGTCTGAGCCACTAGTGAAGCCCAAGAATACTGGAGTGGGTAGCCTACCCCTTCTCAGGGGATCTTCCCAACCCAGGAATTGAAATGGGCTCTGCTGCATTGCAGGTGGATTCTTTACCAGCTGAGCTGCCAGAGAAGCCCCTTAATTACTATCAGTTCAGTTCATTTCAGTCGCTCAGCCGTGTCCGACTCTTTGCGACCCCATGAATCATAGCACACCAGGCTTCCCTGTCCATCACCAACTCCTGGACTTCACTCAGACTTACGTCCATCGAGTCAGTGATACCATCCAGCCATCTCATCCTCTGTCGTCCCCTTCTCCCCCTGCCCCCAATCCCTCCCAGCATCAGAGTCTTTTCCAGTGAGTCAACTCTTTGCATGAGGTGGCCAAAGTACTGGAGTTTCAGCTTTAGCATCATTCCTTCCAAAGAACACCCAGGACTGATCTCCTTTAGAATGGACTGGTTGGATCTCCTTGCAGTCCAAGGGACTCTCAAGAGTCTTCTCCAACACCACAGTTCAAAAGCATCAATTCTTTGGTGCTCAGCTTTCTTCACAGTCCAACTCTCACACCCATACATGACTACTGGAAAAACCATAGCCTTGATTACTATGATACCTGCTTAATTCCTTGTTACCCAAAGTGTGGTTTCTGGACTGTGGCAGCAGAATTACCTGGAGCAAATCTCGGTCTGTGCCCCATACCTGTCAAGTCAGAAACTGAATTTTAATGAGGTTCCCCAGATGATTTTCAGGTATATTAATGACTGAGAAGCACTGGCCTAACCCCCATGAAGGAACTGGGTCAGAGGTGATGGACTGGAAGACAAATACCCCATCTTAAGAGGAATACTATTTTAGCTCCAGGTGATCATGGGATGTTAAAATGTAAAGAGCACCAGCACCCCTCTGCAAGTTCATTTTTCATGTTTTTATGAAAGGGAAGGGATAAAGATTTTACAAAGGGTATTTTGTGGGGCCTCACTGTGTTAGCTAACAAAAGATGCTTTTAAGTAGAATTTGCTGTAGCAGCTGCCAATGTGAAATCTCTAAGAGATTTACAGGGCAGGGAGAAATTTCTCTTCCCTTGGGTCATTTATTTAGTTCCTTTTTGTTATCACTAAGATGACAATATCTGAGGGTAATGGTTAGGGAATAGATCTTGGGGTAAAGGGCCAAGGAAACCCCTCCACTTGTGTTTCACCCGGAGTTTTGAGAATTGCCCATTCTGGGTGGCAATTCAAGTTCTCCAGGATAATGCATTAGGGTTTGGATTCAAAGCCATAGTTGGTAATGAAGAGCAATTATTTTCTTAATGTGTCTAAGATCTTAAGAAGACAACTGTGAAGAATATCTTAGCCATCTGATTTTGTCTTTTCAGAGGGTAATCAACATATGTATGTTTGGGAATCACTCTTCCAAGATAACCTGTGAATAACTGTAAAGTGTTAGAGCCTTATAACGGATGATATAAAAATAAATGTCTTTAGTGAGGCTGCTCTATTCTCTAAAAGCCAAAGCAAGAAGTATGGATTTTTCTGTTGCAGACTTGTAGGGAGCCATGAGGAGTTTTAAATGGCAGAGTATATAATTGTATTTTAGAAATATAACTCTGATGTAAATGTGAAGAATGAACTGGAAAGGGTAGAGACTGAAGATCAATGAGGAAGCTATGAGAGATGATGAGGTCATGAACAAAGTCACAGGCCCGGCTACAGAGAGGAAATATGAGATCTCTTTGCTTTAAACATTACCCAGGTACAGCTTTCCTCTGACCTCTAGCTCTTATTCCAACTGCCATCTGGACCACACTATTTTACATGTTCTATAATAATCTCAAGCTTAATATGTTAAAAAGTTCCTTTTTCCTCATTTATTCCCTTTCTCAGCAAATGATATCTATCCATTCACCCAAGCCAAATAACTGGGGAATCACCCTGGACTTTTCTCACTTCCACATCCATTAAATCACTAAGATCTTTAAATTCTACTTTCTTGATGCCCATCACATCCATTCCTTCCTCCTCATTCCATTGCTATTTTCCCTACTCAGGTCCATATTCTTTTTCACTTATACTTACTGGCAGTAATCTCTTCAGTCACTTATATCCTTCAACTCATCTTTCATACAGTTGCCAGATGGGCTTTCTAAAATAAAAATCTGACCTTATTATTTCTCTAGGTAAAAAATTCTCCAATGGTTCCTCAATTGCCTACTGGATAAAACCCAAATTACTTATCATGGGCTGCAAGCCCTCCAGTTATGGGGCTTCGATTTGCCTCCTATTGTATCTTATGCTCACTCATCTCACTCAAAATCTACCTTATCCAGACATAGAGAAATGTTTGCAAGACTTTGAATATTCCAGGATGCTTCATGTCTAAATATTTGTTTCCCTTCCTTCCTCCTTCCTACTCCTCTCTTTCCTCCCATTCCTACCGTATCTGGAAAAAAACCTTTTTCATCTTTCATGTCAGTTCAAATGTCATACAAAGCCTTTGCTGAAAACTCCAGCCTATTGTCCTCCTTACTTCCTGGATAGGATTTCTTAATCTTTAGTGGTGTAATGGTATAAATAAATATTCATAATAATTATCTATTGAGTAAGTGGAAAAAATGGATGTGTCCTCTCTCCCTAGTTCGTTAGTGGAAGAGTTTGGTTATTGTTGTTTTTTAATACTACATCACTATCTAGGAAAGCTTACTCATTCCTGTGAGCTTCAATTACCAACTCTACATAACTAACTTCCAGAGAAGCTCTGGTTCTATGTCTTTTAAGGCTTATCAAATGGTCCAGTGGGGAAAATAAACCAGATGCAGAGACTGTAATCCATGTCTATTATAATAACTTAAGCGAGAGGCAGTGAGAATGGAAATTAGGAAACAAATTGAAGAGATGTTAGTGAAACAAGTTGCATCAGGCCAGATGAAGAACCTTCTGCCACTGCTCTGAAATTATGCTGTATGTGCTGATGCTACTTCCCAAGTGGTGAAGGCTGACCCAGTGTGTGCTCACCGGACTGAGAAGGTCAAATATTTTCAGAGCGCCACCCCTTCTCTCCTCCCTTCTCTTCTCAAAGTCTAATGTACAGAACGCTGAGAAATCAGCAAAGTTGGGAAACAGGAGGGAAAATCCCAGTTTCTCCTTTCACTACCCAAGCCCTGGGCCTAAACTCTGTACTTGGGCTTCTTAGATAAAAAGCACAAAATCAAGATGGCAACCTTTAGTAGTTGCATAACATTAGACCAAAATATTTCCTTCATGCTCTCTATTCACAATTTATGGCTTTTGGCAGATTGGCACACTGGACACATGAATCTACTTCAACTTATTATCAGGTCTGGTTTCTCCTGGATTCACATTGAGTAGTGCGGCTCTAAGACAGAATCCTGTGTATGGTCAGGCCTGGCAGGCCTCATAGGAGAAGCTGCCCTCCCCACATCATACTTGGTGCACAGCCAGTGCTTTGTAGTTTTCTGGAGGGAGTTGCAGCCAATGAACTCAAGCCTTATTGGGCTTCCATGCTCATATCTGCATCCCCAGCCCACTACCTCCATTCAGACCAAGTCTCTTTATCCGGGGCTTTGGCTGAGATAGTAGCTTTCCCTTGTAGCTCAGTTGGTAAAGAATCTGCCTCCAATGCAGGAGATCCGGGTTCGATCCTTGGGTTGGGAAGGAAACCCAGGGAGAGCCTGGGTTCTGCATATCCCCTGGAGAAGGAAACGACAGCCCACTCCAGTATTTTTGCCTGGAGAATCCCATGGACAGAGGAACCTGGCCAACTACAGTCTACAGGGTCACACAGAGTTGGACACGACTTAACATCTAAATCACTAAACCACCTTGGCTGAGATGTTTTCCAAGGCCCTCTACCAAGACCCGGGACCCTTGGTTGAGCCCGTTTTTCTCACTTTGACTCAGTACTTTTCACACCCAGCTCTTTCCTTTTTTCCTGTAGCCACACAGGTCCATTAAAAAGCAGGAGCTTTTGGTTCAGGGCTCCTTGACAGTGAAATTCAATCTCCCATCTGTGCTTCCATTGATCCCTGCCTGGGGCCATTCCATAGGGGAAGTGAGCCAATGCTTTTCTCTTTCACCTCTCACTTGCACTGTTGCAGGAGATGAATAAAGAGGTTTGATTGTTACTTTCATCTTGGCTTATAATCCTAATTGAACAGCTCAACACCTGGCAGCTTGGCACACATCTGCCTGTTTTCCCTGTCCCCTGACCTTTAAATAGATACAAGAATGTTCCATCCTAACTTTGTGTTATTAAGGACTCTGGGCTCTTGAAACAAGAGCTTTGTCTTATACATGCCATATATTCTATTTTTTTCTTTTCACTCTAGCAAGATTCAAATATTCTGAGAAAAGGAGAATGGATACTCTATATGCACATTAAACTACACTGGAGAGGATATTGAAAAATCCTCTTTAAAATATTAAAAAAATTTTTTTTTGCTTGGCCTACAGCATAATGTAATTTTTTTGGCCAGATGAAGCATGATTATGGATTAGCTACATGTAGACTAGATTGGAGACATAAACAATGACCCACTGCATAGCTTTAAATTATACAGATGAGGCTCTTGGCCCACAGTGGTTTAATTATTTTCTTGGAAGACATTGCACTTCTTCACTCAGGAAGTCTAATGAATTTTTTAATTACCTTTTCCTCTGAAGTCTACAAGTAATAATTTCCCATCTGGATTGGTAAAGAAGAGCCCACAGCAGGAAATATTGTTGTGTGGAAAAACTCAGCACTTTTTTGCTGACCATTCCCATTTTTGCGCATATTCAACAGCCAGTTGAAGTATTTGTATCTGCAGGCTTGGGGGAAGAAGAAAGCAAATTTCTTTGACCCTTCCAAGGTCTGTATCTCCCTTACTTTGGTAGTTACTGCCTTAGTTTTGTCCATCATCAGCTTTTGTCTGGACTGTTAGGAACTATCGCTCAGGTTCCATCTAAATCCATTGTGAATTCCATCTAATTCACAGTGACACGAGTTCCCATGATCAATTAACAATCTCCATTGACTAGCCAATGCCTTTAGGATCAAGTCAAAACTCTTAAGCAAATAAGGTCTGAAACAAATGGGGCCCAAGGATCTTATCTTTCATCATCATCTTCCAGGATTATCATATTGTTCACTCAATGCACAACATACTTGCTCTCTTTTGAACAAAATCTTGTCCACTTCTGTGGCTTTGTGCCAACTCTTCTCCCAGTCAAAGTGCCTGTTGTTTTTTCTCTTCTAGGAAAAAATCATAATCATCTTTTCATACTAGTTCTAATTTTGGTTGTTGTGTTCAATATGTTAAAAGCAGAATAGCAAAATGGGAAAGAGTAGGCAGGCTTCCCTGGTGGCTCAGACAGTGAAGAATCTGCCTGCAATGCAGGGAGACTCAGCTTCAATCCCTGAGTTGGGAAGATCCCCTAGAGAAGGGCATGGCAACCCACTCCAATATTCTTGCTTGGAGAATCCCAAGCAAGAGGACAGACAGAGGAGCCTGTTGGGCTACAGTCCATGGGGTCACAAAGAGTTGGACATGACTGAGTGACTAACAGGAGACTGGAGACCTAGGTCGGAGAAGGCAATGGCACCCCACTCCAGTACTCTTGCCTGGAGAATCCCATGGATGGGGGATCCTGGTGGGCTGCAGTCCATGGGGTTGCACAGAGTCGGACTCGACTGAGCGACTTCACTTTCACTTTTCACTTTCACACATTGGAGAAGGAAATGGCAACCCACTCCAGTATTCTTGCCTGGAGAGTCCCAGGGACGGGGGAGCCTGGTGGGCTGCCGTCTATGGGGTTGCACAGAGTCGGACACGACTGAAGCGACTTAGCAGCAGTAGCAGGAGACCTAGGTTCCACCACTGATCACTGTAACCTCAAGTGACTTATTTGAGTTCCCTCAGCTTCTGTTTCCTCATACATAAGGTAATGACTTTTTCCTTCCAGCTTTACTGAAGTACGATTGGCAAATAAAAATGGTATATATTTAGGTTGTACAATGTGATGATACATACACTTGTGAAATTATTACCACAGTCCAGTTAGGTAACACATCCATCATCTTGCATAGTGACAAGACAAGATCTACTCTCATAACAAGTTGCAAGTATACAGTACAGTATTACTTAACTATAATAACTGTGAGAGTCCCCAGAGTTATTCATCTTATAATTGAAAGTTTATACCCTTGAGCAATTTCACCCCCATTTTCCTTAGCTCCTGACAACTACCATTCTAGTTTCTGGTTCTGTGAGCTGGGATTCTCTGTCCATGGGATTCTCCAGGTGAGAATACTGGAGTGGATTGCCATTTCCTTCTCCAGAGGATCCTCCTGACCCAGGGATTGAACCTGGGTATCCTGCATTGCAGGCAAATTCTTTACCAATTGAGCTATGAGGGAAACCCTTAAACCATATGAGGCGGTTGGGATGATTAAATGCAGTCATCTTTTTAAAGGGCTTAGCATTGTGCCGGGCATATTGTAAGTACTTAATATGTAAATATGGATTATTATTTTATTTTTGCTGACATTTTCTCCAACTCAATTGTGTTCTAACTTTTATGTTTTAACTTAGCCACCTTTTATATGTAGAATTATATTAATTTGGGTGAAACGAATGACCAAGGTAACAGTCGTTACCAACTGTAGTTCCTTTTTTCCTTGGCATTTATTCCAGTTGTATCTCATGGAGTATGGTTGAACAAACGATATTGAACTGCCATGTGCCATGTGATAATGATATTTTTAACTGTAATTCCATCAGGAACTTTTGAGCCAGGATCAAGCTTTTGTATTTTGGAGGTCCTTAGAGTCCAGTCAGGTATTTTTAATGCTTTGCATTAATAATAAGCAATATTAACATAACCAAATAATTCAAAGAGTCTACCTTGGTAAAACTCTTTCTACTTATGTTCATTATGTCTGTATGGGGAAAAATATTTTTACTGAATTTATACACACAACTGTGATTTTTATATACCACTTTGAACTTGTTTTTAATTTCAAATTTGACTTATTTCAATTTTAACTATACATCAAAATTAAATTTATTTTCATTCTATATCAAAATGCTACAAATACCACTGTGATTTCTAAAATTTTTTTTTTGGAATGGCTTGTGCTGGGTCTCTGCTGCTGCTTGAGGGCTTTCTCTAGTTGCAGAGAGCAAGGGCTACTCTTTAGGTGCAGTGCACTGGCTTCTCTCCTTGGGATCTTAGTTCCTGGACCAGGAATCGAATCCATGTTCCCTGCCTTGGCAGGCAGATTCTTAACCATTGGACTGCCAGGAAAGTCAGTCCTTCATTGTGATATCTAATCTAGCTTTTAATATCTGACAAACTCTTATATGTAGATAGAATTTTCTGGTAAGAAGGATAATAAAATTTGCATCACAAATTAATTATGAATTATTTGTATCATCTTTGAGCATAGACATGTGTACAACTATGTTTTATCATCTAAAAATACAACCTTAAACATCTTCAGCATAGAATGATTTCCCCATTATTCCACTGCTCATCAGCAGCTTTACAGTTGATTTGTTTTCTGTAAGTCTGTAATAGTAACATCTATTACATCACTTTCCAATTTGTATGACAATATTGGTTCACAAGGCCATTTGATACTCACCCACAACAGACAGCTAAATGGATAAATAAAAATGATTAGATGAATGAATACTGAGAAGGCAAATTGTTTCTCTGAGCGGTTTGTCCATGAATCGATAGATACTTCAGATTTGTGTCAGTTAAGTTCAGCTCAGTTGCTCAGTCGTGTCTGACTCTTTGCAACCCCATGGACTAAAGCATGCCAAGCTTCCCTGTCCGTCACTAACTCCTGGAGCATGCTCAAACTCATATCCATCGAGTTGGTGATGCCATCCAACCATCTCATCCTCTGTTGTTCCCTTCTCATCCTGCCTTCAATCTTTCCAAGCATCAGGGTCCTTTCCAATGAGTCAGTTCTTCACATCAGGTAGCCAAAGTATTGGAGCTTCAGCTTCAGCATGAGTCCTTCTGATGAATATTAGGGATTTGATTTCCTTTAGTATTGACTGGTTTGATCTCTTTGCAGTCCAAGGGACTCTCAAGAATCTTCTCTAACACCACAGTTCAAAAGCATCAATTCTTCAGTGCTCAGCCTTCTTTATGATCCAACTCTCACATCCATACATGACTACTGGAAAAAACATAGCTTTGACTATACGAACCTTTGTCAGCAAGGTAATGTCTCTGCTTTTTAATACGCTGTCTAGGTTTATCATAGCTTTTCTTCCAAGGAGCAAGCCTCTTTTAATTTCATGGCTACAGTCACTGTCCACAGTGATTTTGGAACCCAAGAAAATAAAATCTGTCAGCTTCCCCATTTTTTCCCTACCTATTTGCCATCAAATGATGGGACTGGATGCCATGATCTTTGTTTTTTAATGTTGAGTTTTAAGCCAGCTTTTTCCCTCTCCTCTTTCACCTTCATCAAGGTGAAAGATAGCTCCTCTTTGCTTTCTGCTATTAGGATGGTGTCATCTGCATATCTGAGGTTACCGATATTTCTCCCAGCAATCTTGATTCCAGCTGCCAGGAGTCCAGCCTGCCAGGCTCCTCTGTCCATGGGATTTCCCAGGCAAGAATATTGAAATGGGTTGCCATTTCCTTCTCCAGGAGCACTTAGTCTTATAAAGCAATATCCTGGGAATAATTTTTTATTTCCTGCCTCTCCTTCATCAGGCTCATCTATTAGTCACTAGTTACCTTTTGATTTTATCTCCTAAATACTTGTAATCCTTTTTCTTCCCTCGGCTACCACTGCCTTTGTATGTATGTAGACATCATTTGTTTGCCATAGTTTCCTAAACCAACTCCCTGTTCTTAGTCTTATAAATGCCTCCAACTCATGTTCCTTGGATAATCTTCACATTGATAAAATGGAATCACAATTACACTTCTCCCACTGCCTACAAGATAAAGGCTGAGCTCCCAGGTCTGGCTTACTATGCTTACCATATGTTTTATTACCTAAGGATCTGTGTTCTGTTATTTTCTCCTAATAAAAGTACAAGAAAACATAACAAACAAAACAGAAAGCTTGATGTTTCACAGTTCTGTTTATTGGATGTGATAACCCCTATTTTGGAATGCCTCCTCAACCAGGCCCCACCAGGTCTTCCTCCTTTGAAAACAAAACTCTGCTGTGTGTGTGTGCATACTTTTGTTGGGACACATATACATACCATCTCAAGCATAAAATCCCAGTTCAAAAACTGGAGTTAAACAAAGCCATATATTTTTATGTCACTTAGAGTTAAAAGTTTTGAATTCCCAGTCTATAACATAGAAAATTCCAGTAAATTCATGGCCGTTCTGCCCCCCACCCCCCATACCCCCCACCCCTTACCACTGTTCTGTGCTTAAATTCTGGGGGAACCTTCACACTACCTAAATTCTGGAGAAGATATAGGCACTAACACTTCATCCCCATACAAAAGGGCTTCTTCAGATTTTGGGGTTCTCTTCTTGGGATCTGTGTCTTGCTTGCAAATATCCTCAACATTTTGCTTTTATGGAGACACACTGGAGCTTGCAAATCTTTCTAAGACTTCCTATAGCTTCCCCATTCCAGAACTGTTCCCTCTAAGGCATCTTGCTATTTAGCCCAGATTACCCAGAATTTGGACACTAGGTCTTTACTCAGGGACCCAGGGTATTCCCTTTCTTGTTAATGTTTTGTGCTGGAAGGCTTGTCTTGTGAAAATTTTGTCTCAAAGGCATGTAATATTTTCTTCAATGGTTTAGACTTTTAATGGGCTTAGTTACATAAATCTAATAGCTGTCAAATTCCTCCGGCTTAGTCCCTCCGATCCACACACTTGAGGTAGGGTGAAAAATAGAATGGTCAGTGGCCCCTAAGGGCTTCCCCGGTAGCTCAGATGGTGAAGAATCCACTTTCAATGCAGGAGACCCTGGTTTGATCCCTGGGTGGGAAAAATCCCCTGAGAAGGGATAGGCTACCCATTACAATATTCTTGGGCTTCCCTGGTGGCTCAGACGGTAAAGAATCTGACTGCAATGTGGGAGACCTGGGTTCGATCTCTGGGTTGGGGAGATCCCCCGGAAGAGGGCATGGCAACCCACTCCAGTATTCTTGCCTGGAGAATCCCCATGGACAGACGATCCTGGCAAGCTACAGTCCACGGGGTCGCAAAGAAACCAACACGACTGAGCGACTAACAACAGTACAGTGGCTCCTAAACTGAGCAGTTCACTGAATACGCCAGCAGCAGTTTTTAAAATTAAAAATGTTACCACCCCCAATTCTGCACAATCAGAATTTGTTTTTTTAAAACGATCACAGATCAAGGTGGAATTTTCGAATCCCTCAGTGATGGGCGTTGGGCAGGCCTCTGCTCAGTCCCTCTTTTCTCAAAGTCTCCAAACTTTTAACCCGATAGCATCTCCTGCTTCTACCTCTCCTTTCTTTGAATCTGCTCTCTCTTTCCAGCATGGAGAAGGCAATGGCACCCCACTCCAGTACTCTTGCCTGGAAAATCCCACGGACGGAGGAGCCTGGTAGGCTGCAGTCCACGGGGTCGCTAAGAGTCGAACACGACTGAGCGACTTCACCTTCACTTTTCACTTTCATGCATTGGACAAGGAAATGGCAACCCACTCCAGTACTCTTGCCTGCAGATTCCCAGGGACGGGGGAGCCTGGTGGGCTGCCGTCTATGGGGTCGCACAGAGTTGGACACGACTGAAGCGATCTAGCAGGAGCAGCAGCTCTTTCCAGCAAGGCTCTCCCATCCCCTCCTCCCCTCCCCACTCCGCCTCCTAGCCCCGCCCACTCGGTCTCAGTCCCGCCCACTCCCCTTCACCGCTCCACCCCCTCATCTGCCTGCCTCGCCCTCTTTTGGTTCTTCCTCGACGTTCTTCCGCTCGCTCTGCAACCTCTTTCGTCTCTGAGTTGTGACGTTTTCTCTGAGCCGGAAGAAGGGCCTGAGAACGCTTTCGGAGTTATGGCGGCGGTGGATATCCGAGGTAACCTGTGTTATCATCCTTTGTTTTCTGATTGTCTGGGGCCTGGTTTAGGGATTTATAGCTCTTGAGGGCAAAATTCTGTTTCCTTTATGATGTCTGCCAGGCTCTTGTGATTGTTTTTTTTTCTGAACGACACGAAGCTCTAATCTGGCGGAAAACCGCCTAGATTTTCGCAGTTCTTCAGGAGTCTCTTAGAAACGTTAAAACGAAGGGGGTTGGAAGAAGCCCTGGGCTTTGAGCCCTGATAGCTGCGGTGTTGTTCTACATACATATCTCTCCATCAGTATTGGCTGGGGCTCTCTATCCGGGTGAAGGAACGGCCTTTGGGTAGAGAAGCGGGTAGGGTAATAAGCCGCCGACAGGGTTTGGTTCATCCTTGGAACTTGGCCTGGGGGCCGCCTTAATCCTGACGTTTGATATTCCTTTTTCTTTACTGACCATATTGGAGTCTGGCACATGCATTGCAAATATATTGTCACATATATTGTCAAAATGTCTAGTGATCTTCAGCATTTCTGAATAATGCTTACTATATGTTTTTCTTTCATTATAAGTAAGAATATCAAGTACCTAATTTCATTACTCGCTTGTTGTCAGAGAGCTTTGTTAGGGCCATGTTAACACGCTGTCGCTTGCAATTGAATAAAAAATAAAAAGTCTATCAGACTGTTTAGTTTTCATAACTTTAAACTTCCCTGTGGCTCAGCTGGTAAAGAATCCACCTGCCAAGCGGGAGAACTGGTTCGATCCCTGGGTTGGGAAGATCCCCTGGAGAAGGGAAAGGCTACCCACCCACTCCATTATTCTGGCCTGGAGAATTCCATGGACTGTATAGTCCATGGGGTCGCAAAGAGTCGGAGACGACTGAGCGACTTTCACTTTCACTTTTTATTTAGATTTGTTAAGGCCATTGCAGAGACTCTAAGGTGGGGATGTGTCTGGTGTGTCAGAACAGCAAGGATGCCAGTATGGCTGAAGCCGAGTGAGTGAGGAGGCCTGAAGTAGAGGAGGTCAGAGAGAATTGGTGATGTGGTCATATAGGAATTGTAGGCTGTCGTAAGGTCTTTGGCTTTTCCTCTGAGTGAAAGACGGAGAACCACTGGAGGGTTCAGACCAAAGAGGATGAACATAATGTAACTTACTTTTTCTTATGATCACCTTGGCTGCTGAGAACAGTGCAGGAGAGCAATGGTGAAATTAGGGAGGCTAGTTAGAAGGCCATTTTTGTAATGAATGGGGATTTGGGGATAGCTCAGACGAGGGTGGTAACAGTGGAGATGGTAAGTAGTAGTTGGAGTCTGCTTGTTTTGGTAGTGTATTCTCTTTATTGGGCTGTGGTCTTAGGTAGTTTCTATGTGGGAGAGCTAAGGTATTCTATTTTACAGCCACACACCACCCAGTTAACTATTTTGTAAACGAACATCTTTGGATACTGGAGTATGTGTAAATTTATGACCAGTAGAGTAACTTACCTTTAGCCCTTAATCATGAATTAATAAACTTTTTCTAACTCTTACCAGTCAGATCCTGTGCTAGTTTTGATTAGTAACCCACAGCCCCAGTTTCTTAAAAAGTCAGCATTTAATGGGAACACATTTGTATTTGTGGGTTATTAATAATTGAAGTATATAGAAACTGCTATGAGAACATAGAGAAAGAAACCATTATTTCTACCTTGCAAACTGGAGAAAGACTTTGCAGAGATTAGTAACATTTGAAATGAGTTTAATCTAACATGACCCTTTGAATTTTCTGGTAAACCTATACCCTTTTGAGAAAGAGGTTTCTATTTTTTCCAAAAAAGTGTATAAACTAGAAAAAAAAAGAAAAAAGAGGCCCAAACTAGGATAGCCTTGGTTAAGCCAGAAATAAGGTCAGTCATAGTAATCTTAAATGAAATTGACTGTCAGCACTACCACCACCATCATCATAATTGACACTGGATTTTTACAATGTACTAAACCTTTTACAGACATAGTAATCCTTGTTTTATAGATAAGAAAAGTAAGGCATGGGGAGGTTAACTCGCCTGAAGTCTTATAGTTGTCAATACTTGTTCCTTGTGCCATTCCGCTGTGTGATGGTGAATTGTGGGCAGTAAAGTAGGCATACTGGAGCTAGATTGTGAAATAAAGAATTTGGACCTTGTTCTTTTAGACTGTAGATGCACCGCTGCTCTTTAAGTAAGAAGTGACATGATTAAATTTTGCATAGAATATCATGACGTATTATGCAGCTCTCACTCAAAAATGTACAAGTTGGGCTTCCCCGGTGGTCGAGTGGTTAATAATTTGCCTGCCAATCCAGGGGATACAGGTTTGATCTCTGGTCTGGGAAAATTCCACATGCCATGGGGCAACTAACTAAGCCCATGGGCCACAGCTAGCGGGCCGGCGTGCTTTGCAACAAAGAAGCCACTGTAGTGAGAAGCCTATGCACTGCAGCGAACGTAGCCCCTGCTCTAAAGCCCGCTCGCAGCAACAGAGACCCAGCAGAGCCAAAAATAATAAAATCAATCTTTTTTTTTTTTTTTTTAAACGTATAAGTGGCATTTTTAAGGCTGAATAGGATTGAGAGAAGATCTGGAGACAGGAAGCCCCTTAAGGAGGCTGCTGTCCAAGTGACACTTGGAAGATTAGATGTGATACTGGCAAAAGGAGTGGAGAAGAGGAAATGAATTTGATTAGACTACCTCTTCTACAGGACAGCACTCGTTGTTCTACTAGTGGTCTCCAAATCTGTGTTATCAGCCCTGACTTCTCTCAGAAATTCTCCTGACTCAGTATTTTGATTTTGAGGCCGCCAAGTGTAGACGTGTGTGGGCTCTGGAGCTGAGCTGCCTGGTTTCAAATCTCAAGTCTACCATTTAGTGGTTCTGTGACCTTGACAAGTTAACCTTTCTGTGTTTCAGATTTTTCTTTTGTAAACTAATATTAATAATAGTACCAATCTTGAGTTGTTGGGTAAAGTAGTTAGTGTCTGTACTGTTAGTGTTCAAAAGTGGTAAATACTGTTCTCTGTATTTATTTCCAGGTCATACTCACCTTACTTTTTATCTTTGACTAGTTTACTAAATGAGGAAAATATGACATAAAATTGCTGATCAAGAAACAGCCAGATGAAGAAAATTGTTGAGAGAATTTACTGAACAGTCACTTGGATCAGATGACATTTGTAATTTTTACTGAGAGTCTGATTCCATATGTAAACTCAGTGTATTCAAGCTGAATTCATTACACCTTCATAAATCATTTACTGGTTCCTAAGCTCGCTGACTGGAGAAGGCAGTGGCACCCCACTCCACTACTCTTGCCTGGAAAATCCCATGGACAGAGGAGCCTGGTGAGCTGCAGTCCATGGGGTTGCTAAGAGTCGGACACGACTGAGAGACTTCACTTTCACTTTTCCCTTTCATGCATTGGAGAAGGAAATGGCAACCCACTCCAGTGTTCTTGCCTGGAGAATCCCAGGGACGGGGGAGCCTGGTGTGCTGCCCTCTATGGGGTCGCACAGAGTCAAACACGACTGAAGTGATGCAGCAGCAGCAGCAGCAGCAGCAATCTCGCTGACTTTATAATTGGTCATTCAGAAAATTGTCTCTTTTCCCTCCTAAAAATGTTTCTTTTGTTTTTATCTTGCTGTATATTGCCATTGCCTTCCACTAGGTCCTCATCGCCTCATGCCCATATCTATTAACACTCTATAATTGTGGATAGGAAGAATCTATAATTATACATTTATTTGCTTCTGCAGATTATTTTTCTGCCTATGCTAAAATGATCTGTGATACTATAATGGTTTGCGATAACTTATAACACCATATAGACATAGTTACTATGTAAAGAAGAAACCAACCTCAAATTGTTATTCTGCAAATGCTTTTATATAATTGTTCCTAAGTAAATAAAAAAGAAAAATGTGAGAAAGTTTAAGGAAAACAACTTTAGTAACTGGACTGTAGTGTTTAAAGCTGAAAATGATTATCTTTAGTTGTTTTTCATTGGAAAACCTTTCTTTTTCTGAAAATGTTTTTTCCTGGCCTGTTAAATATTTGTTTATGGCATGGTCCATTTATGATGGGCCATCTTAGTGATCTCTACTGATTATTTGGTCATTAACATCCTTCGTCTATTCTTCCTTTATTTTATAATGTACACAGCATGTTTTACCTTTGTGTAATTGTGTTTTCAATTTGATTCATTGTCCTCTAAATTGCTTGTCACCTTGAATTAGGTCTGACTTCTTTATAGATGCCAGAAATAAGTACAGTTTAGAAGAGATTGAAGTTTTCAGTTCTGCCTCCTTCAACCAGTATTATATAGGCAGTTTGACATTCATGACTTAACACCTAGTGGGACTTGGTACTGTCGGTGTTAGGAAACATTGTAGCTGTTAACCAGTAAAAGCTCAATTAAAGCTGTCTAGCCCTACTTTCCATGTCTGTCTTTTTCTTTTTCCATTTTGAAAAATTTAAGGTTTAATTCTTTAAAATATGACATTGTATGGCTGTAATTAAGGGCATCCAACTTTTCATTTGCCCCCTTTACATCATTATTATCTCATCTATAATAATAGCTTCCTAACTTATTTCTGTCTCTTTAACTGGAACATCTCAAACTAGTGGCAGTGGATGTGTTTTCTTTGGCATGAGTATTGTTTGAAAATTTTTGAATTAGTTGCCAGCATTATAAAAACTCAGGATTTCCAATAAAGACTTCTCTAGATTTCAAGTCTTAAAATTTCTTCAACTAAACCTTAAATCATGTATTTTTATATTTCCCTACCTTTGTATTTACATTTTCTCTGCTTGGAATTGCTTTGCTTCTCTTTTCTCCATGGTGAGCCTCTATCTATTCTTTAACATATCATGTTAAAACTCACCTGCTAAAACCCACCTTCTCCTCACCCCAGGAAAAGTCATTTCTGTTCCCTCAGGTGAGGTATTCTGCTCGCTCTACTGTGCTCCCATAATATATTTATTCACATCTTTATTATAGTTCTTAATGTTGTGTTGTCATTGTTTTCTTGCATACTTATCACTTCTGTTAGACTGTGAGGGTATATAGTTTAGGATCCATGACATTCTTATATTCATAGTGCCTCCCATGTTATATGCATAATAAATGTTTGTTGGATTGGATTTTTTTCTCTTTTCTCATCCTTTATCATTTTGTTTCTTTTTTTTGAAGATAATCTGCTGGGAATCTCTTGGGTTGACAGTTCCTGGATCCCTATTTTGAACAGTGGAAGTGTCCTGGATTATTTTTCAGAAAGAAGTAATCCTTTTTATGACAGGACATGTAATAACGAAGTGGTCAAAATGCAGAGGCTAACTTTAGAGCACTTAAAGTAAGTTATTAGTAAGAAGGTAGCATCTTTGCCAGCTACAGATTTTGTAATGAATATTTCTTTCCAGCTGTGGATCATGAAGTACAGAGTAGAAGTTTTGGAAGAACCGGAGTTTTGTTTGTACAAGTTTGACATGCAAAAGAATTATTAGTGGTCACTTGTAACCTAGGAAGTCTTTTCTTTATAACTTCCTATATTATAGTCCATTTAAAATGCAGTATAAAGTTTAGATGTAGATGTCATTGATTTTAACAATGCAGCTCTGTTGTCCTTAACCAGGTAACTGTATTTATTATCTCCTCTACATCTAATTTAATGTCTTAAACCATAGTGCCATTTATAGAAATTTTTTTTTGTATGACAAGTAAAATTTTAGCCATACAAATACAAAGCAAGATTCTTCAGACTTCAAATGCTAAATAATTAAGAATTTATTACTGATACAAAAGTTTCTGAAACAACTGGGTAATAGAGTTTTTCATCTGTCAGCTAAACATGGGGAGCGTGGATTCCAGGTAATTAAATTTCTGGTATTTTAAATAGCTTTTGTTGTGAGGTAAATATGTACATTTACTGAAGCATCTTGATGTTGCTTTTAAATATAGTATGTCAGGAGAAAATTTGTTGGAGGTGAGGCTAAGGTTTGATGTTTTCTGGTTGGGTAGAATATATAGTAGAGATATATAATTAAGACAGATATAGTGCTCATGTATATTTTAATATTTTATATATATTTGTAGATCTCTTTGGTCAAGAAGCATCGTGGGTATTTTGGTTGCCTTTTTTGAAATGTAAGTTCAGTGTACTTTCATGACTGAAAATGCTCTAATATAAGTTCATCATGAATTTTTATAGAGAAATTTTATTGTTGTTTAAAAACCAAATCTTTCTTTATCTGTGCTCCACCTACCTGGGAAAAACAGCCAGTTCTATTGAACAGCCAGTTTTTAATATCACACATAGGCAGTTTTATCCTATTTACAATGTTGCTCTGCTTTTATATAATTGAATGTTCTGCAGAATTGTTTGTAGGGCATTCATAGATCTCTGAATTTTTGTCTCCTGTTTTCAGTCAGATGGTTGGAGTGGAATACATCCTTTTACATGCTCAAGAGCCCATTCTTTTTATCATTCGGAAGCAACAGCGGCAGTCCCCTACTCAAGGTAAAATGTGTAAACTTCAGGTATTATTTTCTTCTTAAAATACCATAATATATTGACTCCTGAGCTGTATGTTCTTACGTTTTTGGATTGGGTTCTGTTCTAGGGATCTATAGGAATCCATGTGTAGGCTTCCCATGCTTTCCCTTCTGTGAGGGGCCACACCAAGTCCACCCTCCCTCCAATAGTGAAATGCACCCCCACGTGCGTAAGATGTCTGCTCAGGGAAGACCCTTAGAGACTCTTGAGTCCAGAATTTTTATTGAGGGCTGATCATGTAGACATCCTCTACATGCCTGTCAAAATTCTAGTCTCTCAGAAAGAAATCATGTTTAATTCCTGGTAGATGCAGTTGCACCAGATTCATAAAAGATCAGTTGAAAACGGTCATCGACACATTGAACCAAAAGTCTTCTTTGGGTTATGTTACCAAATAAAAACTTGCTTTAGAAATTGTATGAAGAGTATAGAATTCAGACTTGATTTGAATCAAAGAGCTAGTCACTCATTCCAGAGATGATCAGCTACATCTCCTAAATCTCATACTCTCTTCAAGATCTTAGAGAACAACCTTCACCCTGGTGTTGATTCCAGAGAATGACTTTGCTAATGAAGTTGTGGTTCCAGAGTCAAGAATCCAAACTAACTTTCAAAATCAAAGATCAGAGTCCCTCCCCAGGTACACAGTTTCCATAATGGAAGGATTCCAGGTACAGAAGTGACCCACGATGACACCAGCCTCACTAGCAGCTGTTTTATTCCTTAGAACCTTGGACTGGAGCACAGAACCAAGTTCAGTGCGTCTGATACCTTCATCCTGGACCCTAAATCTCTCGTGCTCTAAGGTCTTATTCCCCAAAGTGTGGTTGACTGACAGCAGCATTGGATCACTTAGGAATTTGTTAGCAATGCATTGTCGTTACTACTCAGAGTCTGATTTTAACAAGATACTCAGATGATTCAGATGATCAGTAAGTTTAAGAAGCACTGCTCCTAGAGCAAAGGTTAGCAGACTTCTGTGATGGTCCACATCGCAAAGACTAAGTATTTAGGCTGTGCGGGCCTCATGGTCTCTGAGACCACTCCCCTAGTGCTGTAGCAGCCTTAGATGATGATGCAAATGAAGGGGTGTGCTGATTTTTCTATATAACTTAATTTACAAAAACAGGAATTGGCAAATCCCACCTTAAGCTTTAATATGGGAAAATGTCAAACTTTAGTTCTTAAGGAAGTGTATTTAGCAGTTTGTGTGCATGGCTGTATTAATAAACATTTGTTTCTCGCACTGCTTTAGTTATCCCACTGGCTGATTACTATATTATTGCTGGAGTGATCTATCAGGCACCAGACTTGGGGTCAGTTATAAACTCTAGAGTGGTAAGTGTCTTTACATTCTTTAAACATTACAGAAAACTTCTAGCTGAACTACCTTGCTTCCAAGAATTAAACAGGAACTCCTCTCCCTTGGAATAAAGTGTTGACCATTAGAATGTCTTAAGCATTGCTTCCTGTGGGCCAGCTCCATGTTCAAAGTATATACCACAGCCCCAGATACATAGTGATTCAGGTTCTGAAAAACAGAAGAATTACTGTCTTTGCACATGTAATACTTTGTAGTTACTTTGTAAATTATGGATGACTGATGAAAAGTTCATAATTGGGTTTCCCTTTATCAGCTTACTGCAGTGCATGGCATTCAGTCAGCTTTTGATGAAGCTATGTCATACTGTCGATATCACCCTTCCAAAGGGTATTGGTGGCACTTCAAAGATCACGAAGAGCAAGGTAGGTGGGACACCTGGACCCTCCTAAAACACTTTTTGTTACTTGGAGGATGAAGCTGTTTTTCTTTTGAAAAATGGCTATCAGTGATTTCTTGGTGTGTTTTACCTCTAATAGGAAAATTTCATAGGATGATAACATTGTCAGAGCTAGGTTTCTTGCAACTAGACGTGGTAGTCATAGCATTCCCATAGCAACAGCAGGTATAAATTTTAATCTCTTTGGTAAGTGACGTTATTGATAAGTTGATTCAAGGTTTTAAAATATTTAGAAAACATAAGGGAAATCAATAATGAGGAAAGAGTAATGATGATATTTCCTTCTTTCTTAACTCTTGAGTCATCTTGAAGCCTGGAACCTAAATCTGAGTCTTTGAACTAGGGGAGGTGCTCTTAAAGCCATATCTCCATTACCAGTCTGTTTCTGATTTTTCCATATGACCACCTGTTGTGATGCCAGGTGTCTAGTTTCCATAGCTGCTAATCCACTACTTGTTCTGTACCATATTTTGCCAATAAAAATACTTCTAGAAACATATCTACAGCAGTATACCTATATTCTGCATTTCTCTTTAGAGAAATAGCAACTTAGGATGAATTACTATGGAAAAGGTAGCCTTGAAATAAAATTCAGACCCGTGGAATAGGGGGTCTTTGAGATGTAGTTGTATTTATTCTTGATAGTAGGTGCTGGCAACAACATTTGACTTAGGAAAGTTTGCATGAGTTGAATAAACTTCTCCCAAGAGCTCTTTCCTCTAATGAAGTATTTGAAGTAAAACTTAACTGGAACCCATCCTTTGGAAACAACCCACCAGCACATTCCCCTCTCAGGAAAACTCCCACACGTGATTTAATTTCAGAATTTTTCTTGTAAGTTCTTTTCTCTCTTCATGATCTTTTGTTGTCTGGTTTGTCCTAATTTTTAGTGGATTATAGTCTTCATAATTGAGTATGGTAACTTAAATTTATGAAAATTACATTTTCCATTTGTGCCTATTAGGTTTTGTGGGAAAAACAAATTTAATACACTTAAAGTAAACATAAGATAATTTCAGACATAATCAGAACATGTTAGATAATTATGGAAAATGTAGCCTTAAAGTTTTTCATAATTATTTAATTATTTCATAATTATTATGAAAACGTAAGAACAGTGTCTATCCATGCTAAAACTGAAATATCTTTAAAAGATATGTCAGCTTTTTAAATGTTAGAATTTTAACCTCATTTCAGAGGGAGTTTGAATGCTTCTGTCCTTATGCTATGTTTAATGTATTTGGGGGTATTGCCTTTGGAATAGCAGCCATTAAAAAAAATGAAATTTGAATGTATTTGTGGCAGACAAAGATTTGTAAAATATAAGGCACCAAAGTAATTAGTGTTTTGATTTGGACTTCATATTTTAATAGATAAAGTCAAACCTAAAGTCAAAAGGAAAGAAGAACCAAGTTCTATTTTCCAGAGACAGCGTGTGGATGCTTTGCTCCTAGATCTTAGACAAAAATTTCCACCCAAATTTGTGCAGGTAATGAGAATACATGTGGCTAATTTTGATTCAACACTTTTTCCTGACATTTTAATTTTTAAGTAAGAACTGTTTCGGATGTGATCTAAACATAAAAACTGAATCGAAAGTTTTTCAAGGACTTAATGGAAAAAATGGATAAAGGGAATCTAATTAATACTATTCTGTGCTCTGAAGTTTAATTCCTTATGGAATCCTCACAGACTGTGAGGCCTGCTTATAGATAATATATTCAGAAGGTTGCTGAAAGTGTTGGTAACAAAACTAGAATTTGGAACTCATGCTGTCACGCTGTATGCTACCTTCTAGCCTGAATATAGTGGATATTTAAGTTGTTAAATGATAGAATAGTTTAAACTTTTGTAACACAATAGCACATTTGATGTGGAGGGTTTTGCATAACAAATGGAGGAGGCAGGAGTAAAAATAAATAGGCTTATGTCGTACTGGTGTTGAAATTAAAATGAATTTTATTATGTTACTTTGGGTATTCCAACAGCAATAGCAGGTCTACTGAATGAGCTTTGGCAGAGAAGTAGGTGTGAAATGGGATATGTGAACATGTTATTCTCATGATTTGTCTCAGCTCTTATTTGTCTTTACAGGATTATATACACACAAGGTCATAGATGTGGTTCCCTCATAGCTCAGTTGGTAAAGAATTGGCTTGCAATGCAGGAGACCTAGGTTCAATCCCAGGTCAGGAAGATCCCCTGGTGAAGGAAATGGCAACCCACTCCAGTATTCTTGCCTGGAGAATTCCATGGACAGAGGAGCCTGGTGGGCTGCAGTCCATGGGGTTGCAAGAGTCGGATACAACTTAGATACTTAGACTTAAGGTCATAGATACTGTTTTTCTTGTTGAGGGCGTATTTAAGAGATTTTCAAGGGTAGTTTCTGATTGAGAGTTTTCACACCCTGAGATGATTTTAAAACAGACCTCCCCTTCCCCCTTCTTTGACTCTACTGGATGAAATGTGCTGTTGGAATGGTGATACGGTACTGAAGGGAGCAGAGGCCCAGTTAGAACTCAGAAAAGTCAGTTTAGAGAAATCTCATGAATTGCACTTGAAGATGAAACAATGTCTGTTGAATAAATAAATCAATGAATTACAGCTGTATGTAAGATACTGAGTAGTGACTACAGAGTATAAGAGATTAGGTGTGGTTGACCATTCATTCTGTGAGTACATAGTATATACTAGGAATGTTGGAGGCAGAACATCTAGACCTACACAGTATAATAGACCCTCAGCACATGTGGTGGTGTGCATTTGAAACACGGCTAGTCCATAGTGAGTTGTGATATGTGTGGAAGACATACTGGGTTCAAGGACTTAGTACATAAAAATATGTATAAAATATCTAGTTTAAAATTATTGGTTATATGTCTAGAATACTATTTGAAATACATTTGGTTAAAAATATTAAAGTTCATCTGTTTCTGAAAAGGTGACTACTAGAAAATTTAAAATGACATATATAGTTGCATTTGTGGCTCACGTTTTTTGGGGGGGGCAGTGCTGATTTAGAAAAGGGAAACGGAAAATGCAAAACAAAAACATGAAAATAAACTCAGAAGCCAAGAAAATCCCTTGTTTGTTCTTTTGCTAATTTCCTGAGGTGGAAAGTTATATTTTTCGAGATATTTCCTTCTTTTTAATGAAGGGTTTTATCACTGTAAACTTCCCTCATAGTACTTCTTTTGCTGTCCTGTAAATTCTGATATGTTTTCAATTTCATTTCTCTCCATATGATTTCTGATTCTCCTTTTTTATTCCTTCTTTGGCCTATTGGTGTTCAGGAATGTGTTGTTTAACTTCTACTGATAGAGACTAGAAAAATAATAGAAAAGAATCAATGGTACACCAGAAACTAACACAACATTTTAAATCAACTATACTTCAATTTAAAAAACAAGCAAACAACAACAAGGCAAAGGAACTAAGAGCTGGTGTTTTCAAAAGATAAAATTGACTAAATTTTAGCTAGACTAACAAAAAAGACTCAAGTAAAATTTGAGACATTACTGCTGAAGCCATGGAAATAAAATGATCATAAGAGACTACTGTAAACAGTTTATATGCCAAGAAATTGGTTAACCTATAAGAAATTCCTCGATACATGACCTACCAAAGACTGACTCATTAAGAAATAGAAAATCTGAACAGACCAATAATGAGTAAGGAGAACTGAATCAGTAATCTTAAACCTCCCAACAAAGAAAAGTCCAGGAAGAGAGGACTTCATGGGTGAATTCTGCCAAACATTTAAAGATAATTAACACCATTCTCAGACTCTGCAAAAAAACCGAAGAGGAGGGAACACTTCCAGATTCATTTTATGAGGCCAGCATTGCTCTGATACCAAAGACACAGATGCTATAAGACAAGAAAACTGCAGACCAATATTCCTAGTAAAAATAGGTGCAAAAATTCTCAATGAAATACTAGCAAATTAAATGCAGTAGCCCATTAAGAGGATCATATATCATCATCAAGTGGGATTTATCCCTGGGATGCAGAGATGGTTCAACAAACCAAAATCAATCATTATAATACACTACATTATCAGGATGAAGAATAAAAATCCCATAATCATCTCAGTAGAGGCAGAAGAAGCATTTGGGAAAATTCAATATCCTGTTACAATAAAAACAAAGGTATGAAAGGAACACACCTCAACATAATAAAAGCCATTTGTAACAGACCCACAGCTATCATATTCAGTCGGGAAGAACAAAGCGTTTTCTCTTAGGATGAAAAACAAGACAAAGATTACATTCTCCATACTTCTATTCAACACAGTATTAGAAGGCCTAGCTAGAGAAATTAGGCAACAAAAAAATAAAGGGATTCAAATAGGAAAGGAGTAAAATTGTCTGCTTGCATAGCAAACCCTAATGCCTCCATTAAAAAACTGTTAGAACCAATACATGAATTCAGTGAAGTTTCAGGATATAAAATCAATACCCCCAAATCAGTTGCATGTCTATATACTAACAACAAACTATCAGTAAAAGTAGCAAGAAAATTCCATTTAAAATAGCATCAAAAAACACTCAGGGATAAACTTTTTATTATCAACTTTATTGAGATATAACTGGTGTACAATGTTGTGTAAGTTTAACATGTACAACTTGTGGATTTGATACACTTATATATTGCAAAATGATTACTACCATAGCATTAGCTAATACCTCTGTCATGTCACATAATTACTATTTCTTTTTTATGGTGAGTTCATTTAAGTTTTACTCTCTTGTTCAGTCACTCAGTCATGTCTGACTCGTTGCAACCCCATGGACTACAGCACTCCAGGCTTCCCTGTCCTTTACTGTCTCCTGGAGTTTGTTCAAACTCTTGTCCATTGAATCTGTGATGCCATCCAGCCATCTCATCCTCTGTTGTCCCCTTCTTCTCCTGCCTTCAGTCTTTTGCTGCATCAGGGTCTTTTCCAGTGAGTCCGCTCTTCACATCAGGTGGCCAAAGTATTGGAGCTTCAGCTTCAGCATCGTCCTTCTAATGAATGTTCAGAGTTGATTTCCTTTAGGATTGACTAGTTTGATCTCCTTACTCTTAGCAACTTTCAAATATATACTACAGTAGTACTAGCAGTAATCACCAAGTTGCACATTAGATTTCCAGAACTCACTTCATCTTTTACCTTTGACCAACATCTTCCCATTTCCCCCACTCCCTCAACCACTGGTGGGAACCACTCTGTTCTCTCTATGAGTTTGAATATTTTAGATTCCACATATAAATGATATCATATTTGGCTTTCTCTGTCTGACTTATTCAACACTTAGTATAATACTCTTTTAGTTCATCCGTTTTTTCACAAATGGGAGGATATCCTTTCTCATGGCTGAATAATATTCCTGTGTGTGTGTGTGTGTGTGTGTGTGTGTGTATCACATAGTTCTCTCTCTCACACACATACACATACACATCACATCTTTATCCTTTCTGTTGACAGATGTATAGGTTGTTTTCTGTATCTTAACTTTTGTGAATAATGCTTCAGTGAAGGTGGGAATGCAGGTAACTGTTCAAGATCTTGTATTCACTCCCTTTGAATATATACCCAGAAATGGGGTTGCTGGGTCCTGTGATGGTTCTGTTACTAATTTTTAGGGGAACCTGCATACAGTTTTCTATAGTGGCTACACTAGATTTCCACCACTAGTGCACAAGTGTTCCTCCCGTCCTTTTTCTTTTTTTTTTAACATTCTCACCAGTTGTCTTTTTTTTTTTTAATTGGAGTGTAATTGCTTTACAGTGCTGTGTTGGATGATTAGTGATGTTGAGCACTTCTCATGTATCCGTTGGCCATCTGTGTCTTTTTTGGAAAAATACCTATTCAGGTCCTCTGCCCAGTTTTTAACTGAAGTGTTTGTTTTATGCTGTTAACTTGTATAAGTTCTTTATATATTTTGGATATTAACTTCTTACCAGATATGAGATTTGCAAATATTCCCTTCCATTTTGTAGATTGCCTTTTCATTTTGTTGATGATTTACTTTGCTGTGCAGAAACGCTTTGGTTTGATGTATATAGTCCCACTTGTTTATGTTTGCTTTTGGTGTCATACCCAAAAAGTCATCACCAGGACTGATGTCAGGGAACTTACTGTCTGTTCTTTTGGGAGTTTTATGATTTCAGGTCTTACATTCAAGTCTTTAATCCATTTGAGTTAATTTTTGTGTGTGGTGTAAATTGACCATATAAACATGGGTTTATTTCTGGGCTCTGTTTTGTTCCCTTGCTCTGTGTCTGTTTTTATTCCAGTACCATACTGTTTTGGTTTCTGTGGCTTTGTAATATAGTTTGAATCTGAGTTATCTGTACTCCCACATTTATAATTATTGTGAATATTTTAGCATTATTCACAATAGCCAAAATCTGGAAGTAGCCATAATGTCTATCAACAGATGAATGGATAAAGAAACTGGGATAAGGTCTTCGGGTAAAGGTGGCAGAGCGTGGTTACAGCTTTTTGCTGACTACATTCAGCCCGTCTGGTAAACTTGTCCAAATAGAATATGCTTTGGCTGCTGTAGCTGGAGGAGCTCCTTCAGTGGCAATTAAAGCTGCAAGTGGCATGGTCTTGGCAACTGAGAAGAAACAGAAATCCATTCTGTATGATGAGCGAAGTGTCCACAAAGTGGAACCAATCACCAAGCATATAGGTTTGGTGTATAGTGGCATGGGCCCAGATTACAGGGGACTTGTGCACAGAGCTCGAAAACTAGCTCAACAGTGCTATCTCGTTTACCGAGAACCCATTCCCACAGCTCGGCTGGTCCAGGGAGTAGCTTCCGTGATAGAATACACCCAGTCAAGTGGTGTTTGCCCATTTGAAGTTTCTTTACTTATCTGTGGTTGGAATGAAGGATGGCCATATTTATTTCGGTCAGATCCATCTGGAGCTTACTTTGTCTGGAAAGCCACAGCAATGGGAAAGAACTATGTGAATGGGAAAACTTTCCTTGAGAAAAGATATAATGAAGATCTGGAACTTGAAGATGCCATTCATACAGTCATATTAACCCTAAAGGAAAGCTTTGAAGGGCAGATGACAGAAGATAATATAGAAGTTGGAATCTGCAATGAAGCTGGATTTAGGAGGCTTACCCCAACTGAAGTTAAGGATTATTTGGCTGCCATTGCATAATAATGCAAATAATTAAGTGACTGAAAATCCAGAATTTCAGATAACTTCTCTACTTAAACATGTTTAAAGTATGTTTTGTTTTGTAGACTTTTTGCGTACTTATTTCTACATGGTTTGATGGACTGATGTTTTTAAAATGAGACTTACAAAACATAATAAACTCTTAAATTAACTTCCAAAAAAGAAACTGTGGGATAGACATACAGTTAAATATTATTCAGTCTTAGACAAAAAAGGAAATTGTACTATTTGTGGTAACATGGATGAACCTGGGAGATAATTGTACTAAGTGAGATAAGTCAGTCACCGAAGGATGAATACTGTATGATTTCACTTATATGAGGTATCCAGAATATTCAGTAGTCAGACTTACAGGTGCAGAAACATTATAGTGATTGCCAGAGGATGAAGGAAGAGGAAAATAAGGAGTTGTAAAAAGGATGTAGTTACAGCTCTATGAATATGAATAAGTTGTAGAGATAGGCTGTTTAGCATACTGCTTATAGTTGACTATATGGTGTTGTGCATTTAAAAACTTGCTAGGAGGGTGGATCTCATATTGAGTGTTCTTAGCATGCGCGCACACAAACACACAGAACTCCAAACTAAAGGAGCAAGAGGAATCTTTTGGAGGTGATGGATATGTTTATTACCTTGATTATGATGATGGTATCACAGGTATATGTATATGTCCAGACTCACCAAGTTGTGTATATCAAATATGTGCCATATTTTTGCATATCAGTTATACTGTAGTGTACTTGTAAAAAAAAAAAAAAAAAAACCAGAAAATACTCTGAAATTTGATTACTTTTACATGTTTTATGAAGGGAAGAGTGGTGAAATATGAGACTTAAAAATTGGATTAAAGTCATATTTAAAAGAACTTTATATGCTCCACTAAAGAGTTTATTGTTAACTCTATAGTCCAGTGTTCAGTCACTATTTTAAACCCATAACCCAAGAGTCATACGGGATATACTCTTGTTTCAACAGTGAAAATGCAGCAATGTGTTTGTGATGTTTCTGCCCTAGGAAGTCTGTTAGAGACTTGGTGCCCAGGTTTTGGGAGGTTTTTCAGGTGCCCTTTACCTAACACATGTGGGCTTCTCGGGTGGCACTAGTGGTAAAGAACCTGCCTGCGAATGCATGAGACATGAGATGTGGGTTCAGTCCCTGGGTTGGGAAGATCCCCTGGAGAAGGACCTGGCAGCCCACTCCAGTATTCATACCTGGAGGATCCCATGGGCAGAGGAGCCTGGCGGACTATAGTTCATAGAGTCGCACAGAGTTGGACACAACTGAAGGGACTTAGCACCCACGCACCTAGCACATACCAAAATTCCACCACATTCTTTGAAGGAAGCAAAAACAGCGTTGTAAATACAGTCTAGGCATAATTAACTGCCGTTATCAATTACGAAATGGTGGGAACCCTCCTGAAATCCAAGTTTCCAGATACCAGTCAAAGGCCAACCTTCCAAGCTGGCCCTTTTAAGGATCGAAGCCTCAGGCCTTTGTGTTAACCTTTTCTGTACAGTGGGTAATAATGGGGAACTCAGTTTTGGTCTTATTAAGTGTAGTGGTTCCCAGAACTTGTAGTTGGAGTGGGTTGGTAGGCAGTGGGCAGCATGACTCTGGAGCATGTGATAACAAAATTTTGAAGCCTTTAGTCATAGGAATAGAAAAGAAAGCTTAGGGAGGGCGTGTAAATTCAGAAGGAAATTCAGAAAACAAATAGAGGCATTAAGTGTTCTATTAGAACACTTTTAGTCTGAGATGACAGGGAAGTATAGAGAAGTATTTTTCATGTATGTATGTCTGCATGAAATGGCAAGCCACTCCAGTGTTCTTGCCTGGAGAATCCCAGGGACGGGGGAGCCTGGTGGGCTGCCGTCTATGGGGTCGCACAGAGTCGGACACGACTGAAGTGACTTAGCAGTAGCAGCAACAGAACGGAGAGAGTTTGGGATGTTGACACCTTCCTTGACTGATGGTGAAGAGTAGGTTGTGAGCCTTGAGGACGAAGAAGGAGCGGGGGAGGAGAAAAGTGTTTGAAAGCATTTAACTTGGGAAAGAGATCCTAGAGACGACAGGGCCCACTCAAGTAAAAGAATTGCTGTGCTGAATGAAGGATCTGACCTTGTTCCTGACTCCTAGTGCCCCCATCATTTTTTCCTGCAGTTTGATTTCTAATAGTGCACTCACTCAACAGAAGTCTTATATTCAGAGAAAAATACCTCTTTCTTTACTTCCGATACCTGCCAACTTTAAAAATCAGTCATCCAGATTTCATTCTGCTTACTTATAGCTCGTTTCCCCTAAGCAAGTAAGTCTGTGGAGTTTTGAAAAGCTCCATTATTCCCTCTCATTGGATTCTACTTAGTTACTTTTTAAAAATATTGTAGCCTCAGTGCAGACACAAAGGACTTTATTGATGTTCAAGGTTTTTCTTTTTTTTAAATGTTTGATTCTTTGGTTCTAGTTTTACATTTGTGTCTTTTTGTAACTGGGGGATAAGAAGTAGAAAATAAGTTTACTTTTTATGGTACATGGATAGTACTTTTTCATGAAGTAATTTATTATATAATTTGCATGCAGGTATAATTTTAATGAAAATTATGAAGTCAAGAAGAAGAAAGCTTTGCTAACCTTCCCTGTTTTTTTTCTCCTTTTCCTCCACATCCCTCCCCTACTCTTAAACTTACAGCAGAAGTCTGGAGAAAAGCCTGTCCCAGGTATGGTTCATCTGATAACTCTTATTAAACTTGAAATAATAATAACTATAACATGTGAGATGAATTGTCATTTTGTCCTTTTAGACTCTCTAATGGCAATTTGTTACTCCTAACCTTTGTTTTGATTTGCTGAATTGCCAAAAGATGGTGTTTTTGTGGTGATTATAGTAGTATTTAAAAGATGAATTGGAGTGGGATGAATAGGTATTGAGGATGCTTGGAAAAGCTGAGGTGATTTGAGGTTGTATCATAGTTTGCTTGTATTACCAGGTTTTGGGTCTTACCAGGTAAAATGAATTGGTTCTTAAACATCTGCCTGATGAAACAGCTAAATCTAGAACTTGGGATAAGTAGTTTAAATGAATTTGAGAGTCTGAACCATTCACATTAACCATTGTCTAAACTGGTCTTATCCCTCCACCCACCATCCCCTCCAAAAAAATCTGCTTTTGATGTCTAGTGGATCAGACAAAGAAAGAGGCAGAACCTCTACCAGAGACTGTTAAATCTGAGGAGAAGGAGACTGCAAAGAATGTGCAACAGACAGTGGGCACTAAAGGCCCACCTGAAAAACGAATGAGACTCCAGTGAGTATTGGAGAAGAGAGAAGCTGGCAAGACTCCTCTTGTCCACGGTTTACCTCATTACTGTGACAGGCTCTTGAACTTTAAAATTCTTTGTCACAATCATTTGTATAGAATGTGCTTATTCTTTAAGAAAGGATGTTAAGGATGCTCATGCTATCAACCTAAATATTTTTAATGTATCTTTTGTAACCTTTTCCCTCTGGACTTAAGCAGCTTCCTGTCTCACATGTTTACTGCTATATATGTTTAAAAACAAAATAAAGGTATTTGTATAAATTACTTTATCTTGACTTTCCCCCCCCTATTTTCCCTCTGAAATATTTCCAGGTACATTTTGCAAACACAAAGGATTTTTGTTAAAGTAGTAACTAAGCTGATTTTCTATTCTTAGTTGCATATTCCTCAGTATTAAAATAGTAAAGTTACTGACAATGTGAAAGATAAAGGGAAAACAACCTTATTCACCGAAACCAATGTCCCACAAATACCATAGCAATGTTGTGAATTTTCCTTGTCTTCTTTTTCTATGTGTAGATTCTTTTTTTTTTTTTTTGGCTTCACTGTGTGGCATGGAAGCATGGAGTCTTAACCACTGGACCACCAGGAAAATTCCTCTGTGTAGATATTTTTAAAACCATAGTTTGTAATTTTTCTCTTCATACTGTTTTACTTTATCATGTTTTGTCTGTTGTATGCACTATTAAAAGACACTTACTCCTTGGAAGGAAAGTTATGACCAACCTAGATAGCATATTCAAAAGCAGAGACATTACTTTGCCAACAAAGGTCCGTCTAGTCAAGGCTATGGTTTTTCCTGTGGTCATGTATGGATGTGAGACTTGGACTGTGAAGAAGGCTGAGCACCAAAGAATTGATGCTTTTGAACTGTGGTGTTGGAAAAGACTCTTGAGAGTCCCTTGGACTGCAAGGAGATCCAACCAGTCCATTCTGAAGGAGATCAGCCCGGGGATTTCTTTGGAAGGAATGTTGCTAAAGCTGAAACTCCAGTACTTGGGCCACCTCATGCGAAGAGTTGACTCATTGGAAAAGACTCTGATGCTGGGAGGGATTGGGGGCAGGAGGAGAAGGGGATGACTAGAGGATGAGATGGCTGGATGGCATCACCGACTCAATGGACATGAGTCTGGGTGAACTCCGGGAGTTGGTGATAGACAGGGAGGCCTGGTGTGCTGTGATTCATGGGGTTGCAAAGAGTCGGACACGACTGAGCAACTGAACTGAACTGAACTGAATTGATGCACTATGCCGTGGTTACTTAGTTTTTATAGACTATAGTTTATTGACTGAATAATTCCTGTGAATAATTATATCTGTTTTCTTAAACTCTCCCTGTGTTGTACCTAAGTTTTTCCCAGTTTGCATTATTTAAATAAGACTGTAGTGATTTCGGGGCTTTCCAGGTGGTGGTAATGGTAATGAGCCCGCCTGCCAATGCAGGTTAGATGCAAGAGACACAGGTTTGATCCTTAGGTCAGGAAAGTCTCCTGGAGGAGGACACAGCAACCCACTCCAATATTCTTGCCTGGAGAATCCCAGGAGCAGAGGGGCCTGGCAGGCTGCAGTTCATGTGGTTGCACAGAGTTGGACATGACTGAAACAACTTAGCACGCACGCATGCAGTGATTACATTTAGCATTGATTTCCTTAGTATAGACTCCCAGCAGGAGAATCACTAGAATCTGTACTTTTTTTTTGCTGTTAGTCCATATTGCCAGGTTGTTTTTCTCAAAAGTTTTGCTGTTAACTATTGTAACAGCAAAATATGAAAATACCAACTTCTCCAGAATCTCACTAACACTAAGTATTACAGTACACATTTTTAGTGCAAAGTAGCAAAAAAATGGTGTTTCATTATTTTAAGTGGTTGAATAATTTCTTATCTTTGATTTTTGCTTTTATGAAATATCTAATTTTCTGAATTATGTAAGATTTTTTAATTTTGACAATTTCAAGGTTATAGAAAAGTTACAAATAATTGTAGAAATAGTACAAATAATTCCTCCATATATACCTTTTGCCCAAATTCCCCATATAATAACATTTTCCATGTTTGTTTATTCTTTAATCTTTGTCTCTAATGCCTGCTGTCATTTGCTGTCTCTCTCTCTCTCTTTGTATATGTGCGAATGTGTATTATTGTTGTTTAGTTGCTCAGTCATGACCAACTCTTTTGCAATCCCATGGACTGTAGCCCACCAGGCTCCTCCATCCATGGGATTTTCCAGGCAAGAATACTGGATTGGGTTGCCATTTCCTTCTCTGGGGGATCTTCCAGACCCAGGGGTGAAACCTGTGTCTCCTGCATGGGCAGGTGGATTCTTTACCACTGAGTCATCAGAGAAGCCCTGTGAGTGTGTATGCATATGTATAATACATATATACACCTCTTATTTTGAATTGAGAGACAGCTGCAGTCGTGATACCCGTTTTCCCTTAGAATTTTAGTGTACATTTCCTAAGAACAAGGACATTCTCTTACATAGTCTTGGCACAATTATCAAAATTAAACCAGTATGATACCATTATCTAATCTATAGGTCTTTTTTAGGTCTTGCTAGTGGTGCCAGGAATGTCAACAAAAGAATATCCTGAATTGTACATTACATTTAGTTGTCTTGTCTCTCTAGTCTGCTTTAATCTGGAACAGTTCTTTAATTCCTTGTTTTTCATGACTGAATATTTAAAGAGTTTGGGTCAGTTATTTTGTTGAATGTTTCTTAGTTTGAGTTTGTTTGATATGTTTTCATAATTAAATTCACCTCTTGTACTTTTGTTAGGAATACCATGGAAAAGATGCTTATGGAGGCATGAGCTATTTGTTCCATTGCTGGTGATATTAACTTGGAATACTTGGTTAAGGTAGTGTTTGTCAGGTACTCCACTGTAAAGTTAGAATTTTTCTTTTCATAATTTTAAGTATCATGAGGTGGGGGTATGGGGGGGGAAGTAGTTTGAGGCTCTGTAAATGCCATGTTATTCCTCAAAATTTTACCCTCTGGCAGCTTTCATTGATCATTCTTACCTGAATCATTTCTTACTATTAGGGTTGCCAAATGGTGGTTTTCTAATTTCTTCTTTCTTTCTGTGTTTATTACTTGGCTTTCTATTATAAATAAGAGCTGTACCCACACCGCCCCCACCCCAGTACTTATTTGTTTATATCACTGTAGACACCTGGAATCTTATTTGTTCAATGTGTTGTTATTTCTTCACTGTCATTAATTTATACTGATGCTCAAATTGTGCCAGACTGGGCCAATGGGAACCGGTTCAAACTGATTCCTGTGGTCCTTTTGACATAATCCTGTCATTCCTTGAGTATCTTTTGTGTTTGGGCACAATAAGATACCCCAAGTTCATCTCAAAAACCCTCGAGTCAGCCATTTCTCTAAGGGTCCCTCCTTCTTTTTAATAGAGAATATATTTGGAAATCAAGATCTGTGTGCTAGGTGTGTTCATTTGCTACTGGGGTGCATGGCTTCTGGGCTTTTTTAGCTGATAGAGTGAAGAAATAGACATATACTGGGACTTCTCTGGTGGCCTGGTGGTTAAGACTCCGTGCTGCCATTACAGGGGGCATGGGTTCAATCCCTGGTTCTGGAAGTAAGATCCTGCATGTTGCATGGCATAGCCAAAAAAAAGAAAAGAAATGTGTGTGTGTGTGTGTGTGACATGAATGAAGACACATACGTCCGCACAAGTATCTGTTTATTCTGTATATATTAAAAGCTACCCCAAAAATCACTGCAGATGATGACTGCAATCATGAAATTAAAAGACACTGCTCCTGGGAAGGAAAGCTATGACAAACTTAGACAGCATATTAAAAAGCAGAGACATCACTTTGCTGACAAAGGTCCATATAGTCAAAACTATAGTTTTGACTATATGTACGTATGTGAGAGTTGGATCATAAAGAAGGTTGAGCGACAAAGCATTGATGCTTTTGAACTGTGGTGCTGGAGAAGGCTCTTAAACGTCCCTTGGAGAGCAAGCAGATCAAACCAAGCAATCTTAAAGGAAATCAAGCCTGAATATTTGTTGGAAGAACTGATGCTGAAGCTGAAGCTCTAATACTTTGGCCACTTGATGTGAAAAGCAAACTTTGGGAGATGGTGAGGGACAGGGAGGCCTGTTTTGCAGCAGTCCACGGGGTCACAAAGAGTCGAACATGACTAGGTGACTGAGCAGCACCACTACCACCCATCTTATGTATCTTGTTGAGGCTGAAATTTGTATTTCCTGATGATTTAATGATGTTAATTAAGCATTCTTTCCTGCGACTATTGACTATTTGAATATTCTTTTTTGTGAAGTGTGTCCATTTTTGTGAAGTACGTTTTGTCTGTTTGTCTCCCAGAGTCAGAAGAGTCCTTTGTATGCATGGACAAGAGTCCGTACATGGATTGTTTTTAAATGTATCTTTAAAGCCAGAGTGTAAGTCCACTCTGGCTTGCCTTCTTAACCCTTTAATGGTGACTTAAAATGATCATGAGAAACGCTGGGCTGGAAGAAGCACAAGCTGGAATCAAGATTGCTGGGAGAAATATCAGTAACCTCAGATACGCAGATGACACCACCCTATGGCAGAAAGTGAAGAAGAACTAAAGATGAAGGTGAAAGAGGAGAGTGAAAAAGTTGGCTTAAAGCTCAACATTCAGATCATGGCATCCGGTCCCATCTTCATGGCAAATAGATGGGGAAACAGTGGCTGACTTTATTTTTCTGGGCTTCAAAATCACTGCAGATGGTGATTGCAACCATGAAATTAAAAGATGCTTGCTCCTTTTAATGGAAGGTTATGAACAACCTAGACAGCATATTAGAAAGCAGAGACATTACTTTGTCAACAAAGGTCTGTCGAGTCAAGGCTGTTGTTTTTCCAGTGGTCATGCATGGATGTGAGAGTTGGACTATAAAGAAAGCTGAGTGCCAAAGAATTGATGCTTCTGAACTATGGTATTGGAGAAGACTCTTGAGAGTCCCTTGGACTGCAAGGCAGATCCAACCAGTCCATTCTGAAGGAAATCAGTCCTGGGTGTTCACTGGAAGGACTGATTTTGAAGCTGAAACTCCAATCCTTTGACCACCTGATGCGAAGAGCAGACTCATTTGAAAAGACCCTGATGCTGGGAAAGATTGAGGGCAGGAGGAGAAGGAGATGACAGAGGATGAGATGGATGGATGCCATCACCGACTCAATGGACATGGGTTTGGGTGGACTCTGGGAGTTGGTGATGGACAGGGAGGCCTGGCTTGCTGCAGTCCATGGGGTTGCAAAGACTGAGCAACTGAACTGAACTGAAAAATGATCAAGTATTTCTAATTTTAACATTGCTTAGTTTGTCAGTCTCCTCCATTATTAATGCTTTTTTGTGTCTTGTTTGAGGTTTTTCTCTACATTGTAGTTACGAAAATGTACTCTTCTGTCATTATCTACAAGCTTCATTATTTTGCATTCTCCATAGCCTGTAAAGTCACAATACTCCAACCAGTAGTTGCAATGTTTTTCATCACTGCATACTCCTCTCTTAATGACATTTCTCTAATTTACAGAGTTGAGGGTCAAATAAGACACAGCTCCTTATACATACCTTGCCTAGAGCACACAGGGTGCCATCTTTTACTTCTCCAATATCAACTGTATCCTTCCCAAAGTGGGAGCTGGCTTCCTAATACTTGATACCTTTAACAGTGTTATCTGAATTATGGCATTGTGTTACTTTAGATTGGGAATTGTGTATATATTCACGCTTTACTCTTTCTCACAAAACATTTGAAGAAAGACATCTTTTGTATGTTGAATTTCCACACCATATTGGCCTCAACGATCTCCTTGTGCATTAATTGTTTTGTATCTGCTCAGGGGGCACTCCTTGCTATATGATCAAAAATGTATTGACCTTGTTTATTGTGGTTGTTACACATTTTGTGATAACAGTAGATGGTGTCACCACAAGGCATCCCATCCTGCACATAGAAATTGCCAGGGCATCACCCTGAATTTCCATTGTACCACTCAGGAAGGTTACATTCTTGTGCTCTATAGAGCATTCTAAGAGAAGCAGACTTACATTTTACATTGCAAGATCCAAAAGCAGCCAAGGTTTCAATTTACAAGAAGTACACAAGGATCGTTTCTGCACTGACATTCTGATCCACAGTCACAGCATACTTTTTCAACTTCCACTTCCTTATTATGACATTATTCTGATGGCTGATGTTTTGAGAAGCTGGTGTGTTCATCACACAGAGTCCCTTGTGATTAATGAGGTTAAAGTAACTTCCATAGCAGCAGTTGCCAGGAGCACTGGTATTTGTATTATAGGCATTCATGATGCAGTGTTTTTTCTCACATAAACAGAATTCCTATGTATGAGACATACCAAGATTATGACCCTTGTTGAACAATGACCACTGCAAAATGAAAGCAATTGATTTACCTTTGAGGCTTGCCCAAAATGATGGTAGCATATCCCTGAGATTCAAGCCAACTTAAATACATTAGAAAAGTCCTTGCACACAAACATGCCGAGAAACATGGCAAACGGGGGTACAGATGAACACTTCCCTTGACTTGAAGCTGTCAAGAAGTTGACTCATGTCTAGGTCGACATTAAGATTCCCGTGGTTCCAAATCTCAGTCCCAATTACAGAAACGTGAAGACATAGCAGTAGACAGATTGGATCTGTTACATTAGGCACATTTAATATATCTTCTGTGGCCTTGGAGACATTTGAATAATTGAAACTGTAATTGTCCACCACCATAAGCACACTCCACAAAGGGCCAGTGAGTCCAGCAGCCAGGGGAATGGCAGTTTTGTGGCATTGTGGCAGTTTTAAACTCTCTGCCTTGAACTCCAGCTTCTGACATAGTTATTTCTTCCTCGAAGCTGCATTTCATCAAAACTGACCCTTGTTACTATCTTACCTAACACAACTGGTGTTCAAATGTGGTAGAGTGCTTCAGGGCCCAATTTCGTCAGTGAGGTCATTTATCTGTGGCATCCCTCGAAAGGCTCTCCCATGCTGGACAACCAGAGAATTGGGAGCCCTTTCACGTATCCATGATAGTAGCAGTTATCTTGGATGAAGGGCTAATTTTCTTGGAATCCACCCTGCTCTCTGTAGGTGTCTGGAAACCAAGAGCTTCTTAGGCTGTAGACGAATGACACCAGTGCAGCTGGAGGCCAGACCCTGAGCCACCCTCGAAGGCTCCTCGTGCGCTGGGGACGTTGGGGAAGCCCCACTTTGGGCCGGATTTGCGCGGAGCCTGCGGGCGGGCCAGGAGCACCTGCAGCCTGAGCCGCAGGACGGCGCAGTCGCAGGCGCCTGGCCCACACCGCTCTCCATGCGGCCTTTCGGAGGGCTGCAGCGCAGCTCTCTGCGGTCTTGGGAAGGTGGGTGATGGAGACTTGAGTATGAAAATCTGCTTCCGAAGCAAACCAGAGGGTTTGGCGGGTTCCCAGGCGGGAACCCAGCTTTCTGGGTTGGGCGGCCGCCGCCCTGGACCTGAGAAAAGGGGCGGTTTCTCAGTGCTGTTCCGGTATAAGGGACTGGGGCTGGGGTTCCAGGGTCTGGAAGCTGGCCAGAGGAAGAAGTACAGGAAAAATAGAGTGACAACAGAGGGAATGAGCCGGCAACTGAAGCGGTTTGGAGGGGCGGCGTGAGGAGGTGTAGGGAAGAGACAGCAGCAGAAGGGTACCCTGGGGCTAAGGGAATTTAATTTGGAAGAGAAGCTTAGGGGGTCAGCATATTGGAAGAGGCTATGGAAATTGAGAGATCAAGCCTGTTTCACTTCTTGGTATTGGTCCTGAACAAATAGGCAAAACTAAATTTTCAGTAACCTGTTCCCACCATGGGCTGATAAAATTTTACTAAAGCCAGCTGCTGGCTGTTCCTAAAAGGGATATAACGTAAGTCTGTTTCCGTGAGGAAGTCTAAGAGGGTGTTAACTGCATTTTTGCTGAACTCCTGCAGTAAAGAGTAAATAGGGTGTGTGTGTGTATGTTTGTGTGTGTGTGTGTTTGTGTGAGAGAGAGACAGAGAGTGCTAATAGTTTAATACAGTATGATTTTTCATCCCTTTAAATTTTGTTTTAATAAAACAGCTTTATTGCAGTTTATTTATTCTATAGCAAACTACACATAATACATTGTGTAACTGCAACAGAGCAGAAAGAGCACAGCTCCTAGCAGGCAGCCATTGCTGTGCCTCACTATTCTGCACCCTGCAACTAAGGCAACAGGTCTTGCTCAGCCATTGCTCCGGGTTCTCAGTGGGCCCTGCCCACTGGTATCTCAGTGAGGGACCACTGGGGAAAGTGATTCAGTCAAGGGTGGGTGGTGTGGTGGTCATCAGGTGGAGAGTGAGGTAAGAGGCAGAACCAGGCCTTCTCCTGGAGGGCCTGCAGCTCACCCAAGCCTTGGGCCAGCAGGTGAGCTGGAAGGCCCAGGAAACAGACTGGGCCCTATGTCCTGCAGGGCTCCAGAGCCCTCATTAAGGCCCTCCACTAGCCTTGGTCCAGGCCTTGAGGCAGTGGTGAACCTCTTCCCCATCCTTGTCTCTGCGACCTAATAGCAGTGGCCATCTGTCTGGTCATAGTCTGTGAGACCTGGTCTCCCCATGTGGGTAGTCTGAGGAGACTGAGGGCCAGTTGAGCTGGATGCCTGGCTCCCTCAGGCATGACAAGTGGGCAGGATGTGGGTACCTGGCCCTGAAGGAGCTGCCAACTGAGATCTGCCTCCTCTTAGCCAGGGCTGGAACCTTGGAGGGTGAAAGTTGTACCTTGGGACTTTGTTCTTTCTGGTCAGGACAGAGAATAACATTCATCTGGTAGAGATTTACAGAAACGTCATTATCTGACCATGACCAAACCTCAAGAACAAAGCATCTGATACCGAGAAGTCTGCAATAACTAACCACACCCATCCCTCACCTTTGGCTTTTACATGGACTTGCTGGAAGCTTTCCGTAACTTTGAAGTTCTTAGTGCATGAGCCACCCATCTCTTTGTATGAATCTGTAATGAACCTTTCTCTGTTCCAAACTCTAATGTTTAGTATTGATGGGCCTCACTGTGTGTTGGGCACACAGACTTGTGATTTCTGTAACATAACTAGCTAAATTTTTATATATGTGTACATCCCTGAAACCACCATGATTTGCTATCTGTTTTCCAGTCGATAGGTGGACATTTTTTTCGTTTCCACTTTAAGACTATTAAACAAATGAAGTAGCTGTGAGCCTCCATATATCTTTGTATGAACCTGGGCTTTCTTTTCTCTTGGGTAAAAACTTGAGTGGAATGACAGGATATATAGTAGTTGAATGTTTAACTTTTTAAGAAACTGCAGAACTGTTTTCCAAAGTGGTTGTACCATTCTACATTTCTATCAGCAGTATATATATCAGAATTTTAATCCCTCTGCATCTTTATGATCAGTTGGTATGGTCAGTCTTTTAAATTTTAGCCATTCTAATAAGTGTGTAGTGATATACGTTGTGGCTAATTTTGCATTTTCCTATTACTAGTGATGTTGAGCATCTTTTTCTGTGCTTATTAGCCTTCCATGTATCTTCTTTGGTAAAGTATATGTTCAGATCTCTTGCTTATTTCTTGAAGATTTGTTTCTTACTGAGTCTTGAGGTTTTTAAAATATATATATTTTGAATAGTCCTTGAGCAAATATACATTTTAAAAATATTTTACCCCAGTCTGGCTTGTCTCTTAATTCTCTTAATAAAATATTTTAAAGAGAAGCTTGTAGGTTTGATGAAGTTCAGCTTATCCCTTTGTTCTTTCATGAATTTTTTATTCACTGCCACATCTAAGAAATTTTTGCCTAACCTTCAGCTCTCAGTTTAAAAGATTTCTCCTGTGTTTACTTACAGAAGTTTTATAGTTTTCGGCTTTACATGTTGGTCTGTGGTCTATTTTACACTATTTTTTGTATGTGATGCAAGATATGAAATTAAGTTCTTTTGTTTTCCATTCAGTTGTTCCAGCACTGTATATAAAAAGGCTATCCTTTCTCCAGTGATTTACCTTTGTGAAAAATTTGTTGCCATATTTGTGTGGGTCTATTTCTAGTCTTTCTGTTCTGGTCTATTGATCTGTCTATTGTTAATAGTTTTAGAACACCCAAAAAAGATGTCCTTTTTGTTATAGAGAACTGGAATGCAAAAGTAGAAAGACAAGAAACACCTGGAGTAACAGGCAAATATGGCCTTGGAGTACAGAATGAAGCAGGGCAAAGGCTGATAGAGTTCTGCCAAGAGAACACACTGGTCATAGCAAACACCCTCTTCCAACAACACAACAGAAGACTGTACACATGGACATCACCAGATGGTTGACACTGAAATCAGATTGATTATATTCTTTGCAGCCAAAGATGGATAAACTCTATACATAGTCAGCAAAAACAAGACCGGGAGCTGACTGTGGCTCAGATCATGAACTCCTTATTGCCAAATTCAGACTTAAATTGACGAAAGTAGGGAAAACCACTAGACCATTCAGGTATGACCTAAGTCAAATCCCTTATGATTATACAGCGGAAGTGAGAAATAGATTTAAGGGACTAGATCTGATAAACAGAGTGCCTGATGAGCTATGGACAGAGGTTCATGACATTGTATAGGAGACAGGGATCAAGACCATCCCCAAGAAAAAGAAATGCAAAAAAGAAAAATGGTTGTCTGAGAAGGCCTTACAAATAGCTGTGAAAAGAAGAGAAGCCAAAAGCAAAGGAGAAAAGGAAATATAGACCCATTTGAATGCAGAGTTCCAAAGAATAGCAAGGAAAGATAAGAGAGCCTTCCTCAGTGATCAGTACAAAGAAATAGAGGAATACAACAGAATGAGAAAGACTAGAGATCTATTCAAGAAAATTAGAGATACCAAGGGAACATTTCATGCAAAGATGGGCTCAATAAAGGACAGAAATGGTATGGACCTAACAGAAGCAGACGATATTAAGAAGAGGTGGCAAAAATACACAGAAGAACTGTACAAAAAAGATCCTCATGACCCAGATAATGATGATGGTGTGATCACTCACGTAGAGCCAGACATCCTGGAATGTGAAGTCAAGTGGGTCTTAGGAAGCATCACTACGAACAAAGCTAGTGGAGGTGATGGAATTCCAGTGGAGCTATTCCAAATCCTGAAAGATGATGCTGTGAAAGTGCTGCACTCAATATTCCAGCAAATTTGGAAAACTCAGCAGTGGCCACAGGACTGGAAAAGGTCAGTTTTCATTCCAATCCCAAAGAAAGGCAATGCCAAAGAATGCTCAAACTACCGCACAAGTGCACTCATCTCACACGCAAGCAAAGTAATGGTCAAAATTCTCCAAGCCAGGTTTCAACAGTATGTGAACCATGAACTTCCAGATGTTCAAGCTGGATTTAGAAAAGGCAGAGGAACCAGAGATCAAATTGCCAACATCCGCTGGATCATGGAAAAAGCAAGAGAGTTCCAGAAAAACATCTATTTCTGCTTTATTGACTATGCCAAAGCCTTTGACTGTGTGGATCACAAAAAAACTGTGGAAAATTCTTCAAGAGATGGGAATACCAGACCACCTGACCTGCCTCTTGAGAAATCTGTATGCAGGTCAGGAAGCAACAATTAGAACTGGACGTGGAACAACAGACTGGTTCCAAATAGGAAAAGGAGTACATCAAGGCTGTATATTGTCACCCTGCTTATTTAACATATGGGGCTGGAAGAAGCACAAGCTGGAATCAAGATTGCTGGGAGAAATATCAGTAACCTCAGATATGCAGATGACACCACCCTTATGGCAGAAAGTGAAGAACTAAAGAGCCTCTTGATGAAAGTGAAAGAGGAGAGTGAAAAAGTTGGCTTAAAGCTCAACATTCAGAAAACTAAGATCATGGCATCCATTCCCATCACTTCATGGCAAATAGATGGGGAAACAGTGGAAACAGTGTCAGATTTTATTTTTTTGGGCTCCAAAATCACTGCAGATGGTGATTGCAGCCATGAAATTAAAAGATGCTTACTCCTTGGAAAGAAAGTTATAACCAACCTAGACAGCATATGAAAAAGCAGACATTACTTTGCTAACAAAGGTCCGTCTAGTCAAGGCTATGGTTTTTCCAGTGGTCATGTATGGATGTCAGAGTTGGACTATAAAGAAAGCTAAGCTCCAAAGAATTGATGCTTTTGAACTGTGGTGTTGGAGAAGACTCTTGAGAGTCCCTTGGACTGGAAGGGGATCCAACCAGTCCATCCTAAAGGAGATCAGTCCTGAATATACATTGGAAGGACTGATGTTGAAGCTGAAACTCCAGTCCTTTGGCCACCTGACACGAAGAGCTGACTCATTTGCAAAGACCCTGATGCTGGGAAAGATTGAAGGCAGGAGGAGAAGGGGACAACAGAAGATGAGATGGTTAGATGGCATCACTGACTCATTGGACGTGAGTTTGGGTAGACTCCAGGAGTTGGTGATTGACAGGGAGGCCTGGCGTGCTGCGGTTCATGGGGTCTCAAAGAGTTGAACACGACTGAGCGACTGAACTGAACTGATTGTTACACAAATACCCCACACTTTTGAGTACTGTGACTTTATATGTCTTAAAATCAGAAAGTGGTAGTCCTCCAATTTTTTTCTTCTTTTTCAAAGTGAATTGGCTATTCTAGATCTTTTACATTTCTATGTGAA